>NW_005842069.1:738383-818074 GCF_000455745.1 Alligator sinensis | reverse complement strand
GCTCCTCCCCAAGGTGAGGCAAGGCAGGGATACAGGCCTGTGGAGGGGGCTGGTGTGGGCTCCGCTGGCTCCAGGGAAGTGCTCCTCTCCCTGGCCCTGATACAGGGGATCAGAGCACTTCCCCTGAGCCGGCAGAGCCCGACCCAGCCTCTCCTGGTGCACGGCCTTGAAAAGGCTGTGTGCAGCCACATTATTAGTTGTGCACGGCCACACATGCATGTACCTTGGCACACTGAGTCCTACTACTATCAATGGAACCAACTAGTCTTGTACTGGAAGCTAAACATATGTGATGACCTAGAATGGGGTGGACCATGAACTGGAGACAAGATCCAGCCCATAGATCTGTAATATGACCTTTGGGGCTCTCCACATGCCTAGAAATTTGATGATGTGGCAAGTGGTAGCAGCGTTAATTGCTGCAGCTCCCAGAATCCCAGCAATTAATGCTGCCACTGCTCATCTTATCACCACATTTCTGAACCTGTAAAGTGTCCTGCTGGCTGGATCCAGAGCATGGGGTCTTGTCATCTGGCCTGCAGAGCTGCCTGCCAACTGCTGCAAATGAAACAGTGGGAGGAACACAAACTGTCATGGCTTTTGGGAGTTATAACAGTTAGTGCTACTGCCTCCAAATTCCAGTCCTGGTGGGTAGATGACAGTCCCACACTCTGAATCCAGTTTATGGACTGGTCCTTTGCAACTCATGGAATCCCATGGAGCTAGATGAGTAGCGCAGGATCAGTCCATAAACTGGACTCAGAGTTATATACATATATAATATATATATAAAACATCTATGCCCATGGTGGGAGAGCCAGGTTTGATTCCCAGACACATATATAACAACAGCTATCAAGGTCCCGAATGTCTGGACTTGGTCTGGCCTCTGGATACTGTCTCAACGGTCTAGAGGTGGGATAGAAGTTCTGTGAAACCTCTGCTTCTCCATAGTCCTGCCTAGGCATAGGCATCAAAGGTCCTGGTGACCTCTGATGCATTCACCATGATCCAGAAGGACAGATGGTTTTGTACTACTACTACTACACCTGCACACCTACCCACACACTGATTGTTCTGCACTACAGAAGGAAGAAGTGATTTTTTTTTTGTTTGTGTTGTGTGTCCCATCCCCAAATCCATAAAAGTATTAAGGGAGACAGTTAAAGTACTTAGGTGTCAAATGATGCAGAGAAATTCCTATTGGGATTTTCAGAAACAATGATGAGTGTAACTTATAGTGAAATCAATGGCTATAAGGCACCTAGGCATTTCTGAAAATCCCATAAGGCATCTATTTGCATCATTAGGCCCTCATATATCTTTAAATATGTCCCTGAGCTTGTTATTTTCTCTAATGTATTCAACATTGTTTTCAGTAACTAGTATGTGTTTATATTATGCAAAAACATACTTGCATGACAAAATAAAGTGGTGCATAGAGTTAGCCATTTAAGGTTACTTATCAAAGTTGTAGTCACTTTTTAATTCCCATCTGTGTTGACTATATCAAATTAATATCAACCTGACAGAATGAGAGAGAAATGTGTGACACTCAGCTAACTCCCTCTTGGTATTTGTTTTTATGCATTGTGTTTTTGAAGTTAAAAACACTTGAGAGCCTGAGAAGGATATTACATGAAACCTGATGCAGATAACCTGGAGAGGGTTCAGAGAAGGGCCACTCGTATGGTTAAGGGCCTTCAGACCAAGCCCTACGAGGAGAGACTAGAGAAACTGGATCTATTCAGCCTCCACAAGAGAAGGTTGAGAGGCGACCTTGTGGCTGCCTATAAGTTCATCACAGGGGCACAGAAGGGAATTGGTGAGTATTTATTCACCAAGGCGCCCCCGGGGGTTACAAGAAATAATGGCCACAAGCTAGCAGAGAGCAGATTTAGATGGGACATTAGGAAGAACTTCTTCACAGTTAGAGTGCCTAGGGTCTGGAACGGGCTCCCAAGGGAGGTGGTGCTCTCCCCTACCCTGGGGGTCTTCAAGAGGAGGTTGGATATGCATCTAGCTGGGGTCATCTAGACCCAGCACCCTTTCCTGCTTATGCAGGGGGTCGGACTCGATGATCTATAGAGGTCCCTTCCGACCCTAACATCTATGAATCTATGAATCTGAGTTATGCATGCTTTGGGAATTATTATGCTTTGAACTGTTGTTGTGCTCCCCATTTCTGCCACATGCATACACATACATTTGTAAATTTAGGAATAGCTGGTGTATGTATTACTATGAGAAAAGTTTTGTAAACTTTTGAAACAATGGGATTATTTACAGGACCAAGGCCTGGAAGACTAGGCCCTGTGTCTTCTAGCCCATTTTGGCACTTTGTAGAACACCACATGGCACATGTAAAAGGTGCTAGTGAGGATTTCTCTTTTGTATAGCGTAATAAAGAAAAACAAATAAACCTCAATGGAAGAAGATCACTTTTAATAAAAAAAAAAACAAAAAACCCAGAAAAAAGAAAAAGCAAGCCCCAGAGAAAATTGAAGACTGCAGTGCAGAGCGACTAACTTTAAAGTATGATTGTTGGGAAAATAGTTTGCTTTGAGATATTCTGGTGATTTGCAGAGCACATCTAAAATATTTTCTTATTATATTTTATACTTGTATCTGCTTATGATGCCATGACAAGTCTTAAACCTTCATAAGCTTTGTTTGAAAAGGGAATTTAAAATGGAATTCAGTTTTAGACCCTGACTCCTAAGCATGATATTAAACATATCAATTAGGCCCCTGCTGTCAATAGAACTACATGTTTCCTTTACACTTAAGTGGGTTTTTTGAACTGATATGTCTGAGTTCAATTTTGCTTATTACTGTTCTTCTTGAGAGGAGCTTGGATACTATGTTAATGGACACCGGGTTTTTGGTTTCAGCTGTGTTGGTCTAAGGACATAGGCAGGCCAAGATTCTTTGGGTAGATGTGATATAATTTATTACAGCAACTGAGTAGTTCAAAAAAGTTCTTTGCAAGCTTTTGAGTGCAATCACTCTTCTTCAGGCATAGGATGACTCTGCTGTTCTGAGACTCCAAGTCGGAGACTTCCTATGACTGAAAAATGGTGATTGCACCTGAAAGCTGGCAAAGAACTTTTCCCCCAACTTTTCAGTTACTCTAATAAAAGATATTACATCTACCCAAAGAACCTTGTCTATGGTAATGGACACTAATATGATTATCTGGTTAGAAAGAAAATTGTATCATTTATTTGTATTTTAAAACATTTTGGTAAATTTCATTGAGTGGCAAGTTTTTTTACAACTTGAATAAGCAATAGGTTTAGTAGATGTCTTCCCTAGAAGATTCCCCCCATTCTACCTTCTTTTTGTGTTTGATTTAACAATTGGTCATTCCAAAAAAACCCAAAACATTCTTATGGCAATATTGCCAATCAAAATAAAGGAGTGTCCCATTATTTTCCTCCCAAGTGGCCGCATCATACCTCTTGACCCTTGTTTGGTTTGATCTGAACATAAAATTCTGACAGAGGATGCTTGCAATCTTGGGTATGCAATGAAATAACAAATAGAGCCTGAAGCCTATAAAATTATTTGTTTTAATTTTCTTTAGAAATCAAATTTCTTCCCGAATACTGGTTTGTATTGTAAAAGACTTGTGAAATACCAGTTAAAAGCCCCCATTACATGTTAGGGTGACTGTATTTGGCTCTTGGGGAGCACTAGATTTGCAGCTGAATACAAGGCTTTAATCTGTGGGTTCAGCAAAGCTTCTGACCACAAGGCAAAATGATATGTTAAAAGTAACTTTACAAATGCTTAGGCAAGCATTTTCTTAACAATGGAGTAGTGTTGTAAAGATATATAGTTCACTGTGTAAGAAGAATAAGATGCAGCCCACCAGTTATCATCAGGGGATAAAGTAGAAGGAAGACCTTGCAAATGAAGAAGGAGTCAGCAACAAACCAGAAAGAACCAGCAAGTGACCAGAGGAAGCAGAGGTCAAAGTCTTAAGCATGTGCTCTTAGCAGAGAGGCATGTAAATGAATGAAATGTATAGGCAATTCCATGCTAATGAAGTAAACAGCAAACAGAGGCAGAGCTTGAGAAAGGAAGAGATATGGGTGGAACCAAAGGAGGGGCAAAAGTGGAGTAAATGTTAATAAGCGTGAACCAAGGTGTATAAAATGTGAAAAAAACTAATGTTCGGTGCAGGTCCCCTGGTTTGTGGTCTGTGTGTCTGTGAGGGACCTGGCCCAAAGTTGTCTCCATTCTGAATAAAGCTGTTGCAAGCAATGTGTGCTAGTGTTTTCTCCCTGCTTGCTCTGGCTAATGAGTAATAGGATCTATGAGCAATTGGATCGTCGTCTCCCTGGTCACTGGGTGCCACATGGAGTTGGGGTCTAACACTACACATTACATATCTTACACAATTAAGTGGTAAGATATGTAACTGGTTAATCTCACACAATTTAGACTGGACACAAGTACAAAGTATTTATCACACAATTAGCTAGTCACTACCACAATTGATTTAGATCAGCCACGTGTGAAAATTAATTCTCATACCATAAAGAGACTACTGACCTATAAAAAGATCCAACCAGCTACAAAGTTACTGCTTGAAAATGTGTAACAACTTTGTAGCTGGTTTTTATCCAGCTTTAATTTGAATGTGTAGCAGGGCCCTGGAAGGATTGCAGACTAGAGATCTCCTGGGCTGCCAACCTAAAATAACCCTACTCCATACTATGCCATTGTATTAAAGCATAAATATAAAAAACATTTTTTTCTAGGAATACCTTTACACAAACATTATAAAAATAAATAGCATATTTTGCTTATTTATTTAGTATACTTTCACTCTTAGATACACATTCAAAGAACTTGCAAGGGATATAGCTAACTTTAATAGTTCCAGATTTCCACTCCATCTCTTCCTCTGTATAATTTCCTATATAAATTTGACTCTGCTCTACTACTTGTTTATATCATTTATCAAATGTAATATAATATCCCTTTGTTTTGAAAGTTAATGGCCATGCAATATTTCTGCCTTGTTTTCTGACTACATTACTTTCATTTTCCCAATAGGTCAATATTTATACATTTAGGCATAGACACATTTATAGTACCTGCTTGAGGTTCTGGCCTTGCTATCACATATACTTGTTTGTCTGTCTCTCTCTTTCTCTCTCTCTCCTTGTGAGTGCCAAGTATTACACAGTCTGCAAGTGCATTCCATATAAATGTGTGGATGACCTTGTGATGTAGTATTCTAGATGTGAGTATAGCTGTAAGAATCAGATGTTTAATTATACATTTTAAGAAGTTGGGATTAGGCCAGACTGATGAGTACTTACTCAAGCATGTAATTCCATTGATGCCACTGGGACTTTGCCTAAGTGATCACCAGCACTGCAACTGCCGTCTGGCATCAGATAGAATGCATGTCTAGGTGATATTTTTTTCTTCTGCTTTTTACTTTCCATGACCTATATAATGCTTAATATTTAAGATGAACAATTTTATGTGCAAAATGATACTTAAAATATGCCTGTCCCTTTTTGTGTGTCAGGGAAAGACACCAGATAGTGGAATTGTGATAGGTACTTAATGTGGGGTATGCATTTGGAAAATTAATTTCTGGCACACACTCTTCTACTTGAATATGGGTTTATTGCAATTTGGCCCCTGGTGTGCTATTGCCAACAATGACTCCAGAGCACATTATGTTGTGTGCCCTGCCCTGCCAGTTAGTCTAAAATATTTCTCAATTGATTCATTCTAGCTTAAATCAAGATTCAAATGGCAGGCTATTAAAGATTTAAGCTTAGCTTTAAAAGTCAAACCTGAAATAAATACCTCTGTAGTTTGAAATGCTGTAATTTATCTGAAACATGGAAGGCAGCTCTAAGTGACTTGAACCAAACTGGTTGTTCATTTGTCTTCTTGTGTCCCTGTTTATTTATTCTACATATATTCTATAGTCAATACATTTTTTTAAAAGTAAAGAATAATGTTGCATGGTGTAGAAAATGTCACAAATCTAGTAACATGGCTCAGTGGATTTATATGGCCTCTCTTGTACAGAATGTCTATGCACAAAGCAATATAAGAATATTGGAGTATTTGTTACAATAGGTCTTAGAAATATGACCAAATAGGCAATGAAGTAGCCATATTAATTCATAAATATCATAGAATACAATCTTTTGTAGTTATCAGATTCACTAATGTGATAAGAAAGTAGAAACTCTTCAGAGATTAAACTTTTACTTAGCTCTAAAAATATCTGTAATTATATAGTGAAGAAATAACTTGTGTTTTTACTGGGGTTTATTTTACATACAGAGATTGCACTCTTTTTGCTAAATCTGTTCCTAAGTGGACTTTATTGAATGCAACTTGCTGATATGCGTTTTCTCTGGAATCAGTTTAAGTAGCTTGTTGGGAGTTAAACTAATTCAGTATAAAACACTTAGAGTTATTGAAGAGTTAAATGGTTCATCTCCCTGATCTTAATAGTAGGGCATAGATCCAAAGAAGGACTAGGCCATGACCAAGTTAGTTGCACATTACGATTAGCATATACTCACTTTTAAATGCTGTTAGGCTCTGCTAATGTTAGCACATGTTGTGAGTAGTTGCACATTAAAAGCTAATACACTCTCTAATGTGCATTGTTCTAACCTGCCAGTAGAGGGTTGGCAAGTAGGGGTATGGCTAGAAGCTGCCAGATCACCTGCCTGGCTTACCTGCTGTCTGCTTCCTTCCTGCAGTTTAGGTTCTAGAAATGGGATTGGGCCCCTGCCAACCCCTGGTGGCCCAGATGGAACCTACCACCAGCCTAAACTGGCCTCCACTCACCCCATATTCCTCCTTACCCACCCTCCCTACCAGCCCTCCACTCACCTGTAGCTGTTGTTACTGTCCTGGGGGGATAGTGTATGATGGGGAGCTCTCTGAATAGGCAGATTCCCCTTCCCTGCCTGCTCCCCTAGGAGAGTATCAGCAGCACAGGTAAGTGGGGAGCTGGGGGACACAATGGAAGGGTGGGGGGTGAGCCTGCCTCCCTGAGGGATGAGGGGCAGGGGTTAAGTTGCGGGGGCATAACTAGTGATCTCCAAGGGATTGGGGAACCAAAAACACAAAAAACCACCAAGCAACAAATCGTATACTAAAAACAAACAAACAAACAAACATCTACTATATATATACACACACAAGTTATCTACTATAACTTGTTTTAATTTTATTTTGCCCTGATTTGTGTGTGTTTGCATAGTGTATGTAGAGGTGATTGCATAAAAGCTCAAAATACAATCTTATTTTTGTATATTATATGGGTGGGTATGGGGGTATAGTGGGGGTGGGGACTGTGGGGGTAAGGGGAGGGATGGAGTGTGTGGGTATGTGTGTATGGGGGGGGGGGTCCTTGGAGTCCCTGGGGTGTGAAAGTCACTGGAATTGCATGTGGTAGCAGTGAGTGGGGCCAGCCCTGCCCTGCCCCACCCCATAGTGCACAGCTCCCACCCCAGTCCCTGGTGGCAGGTGACGGCAGCATGCAGGGCCAGCCCCACCCAGCTCCATATCATTCCCACCTGAATCCCTAGCTGCATGTGGTGGCAGGGTGTAGGGCCAGATCCACCTGGCCCCATAGCACATAGCTCCTGTACTCCCAACTTATCTTAGTCCTGTGGAGCAGTTGAGCGTGACTGTGACATGAAGTGCCAAGATGAACTAGAGCTAATCCTTCCTGGAAAATGACTCTCTCAGAGATGCTTAGCTTATGTTTTACTCCCTAATTTGGAGATACTTCTGCTTTACGAGCCTTTATCACATCTGAAAAGTAATGTGTAACTCCACTCTTAAGTGTTGCAATATCTAGCTCTTACATGCCTGGGCCCCAGTTTGCAATCTGTAGGACAATACAAAGGGAGAGTTAGGTGCCTCACAAAGGGAATCCAAAAAAAACCCTACATGCTAAACAGAGATCTACCTAGAGCTGAGCACTGGGTTTTAGTCTGCCTGCCTGCCTGCCTGCCTCTCTGATGTTTAGATATCTAAGAACTGCAAGATAACACTTCATTTCATAGACATAGTTGGAGTGTAGCTGACCTTTCCAAAACCAGCCGTAAAGTCCATTATTAGGTCCTTACCTGCCTGAGTTTCAGAAGTGCTGAGTGATTGATTTACACTCTGTGGCGGTCAGCAGTTACAAAGATGTCAAGTTTTGTGCTTAGGAAGTTGTCCTCTCCCCCCACAAAACATTAAAAAAAATAAGAAAACAAAAAGAAAACATGGATTTGTTTAAATGCAATTTTTTATTCCTCTAACCAATTAATTTTTAATGCATAAAGTGATGTTCTGGATTATGTTAGTGACTTTCTATATTTCCTTATCTCACCATTTTCCATACTGAAGCTATTCTGCTTTCAGGATTGATTAAAAAATATAATACGGAAGGACCTCTTCATGTATTTACTGAAGGCTATAATAATCAAGCTAGATTGTTTCTATTATGCTTTTCATAACTGGTAATATAGCAGGCCAAGTTAGTTTATCATGTATACTTCTACATGGGGAGAGAAACATTTATGCCAGAAATACCCCTATCTCAATGGTTAGGGTGACCACATGTCCTGTTTTCACTGGGACAGTTCCCTTGGCCCTTATTTTTAGTGTGTCAGGGCACTGTTGGTGCCTGCCATTTTACGGGCCGAGCCAAGCAGCCAGCAGGTGCTTAATTGCAGCAGCCATTTTTGATTCATGGCTGCCTATATAAACAGGTCACTTTGCTGCTTGCAGGCCAGGTAGTAACATTTCCTGGCTGCTAGGACAAACACAACATTCTGGATGTAAGGGCAGGAGCTGTAGGGGATGGTTTGGAGGCATGACCTAAAATTATGTTCCTGGGAATGACTTAAAACTGCACCCTGCCAGGAGTGGGTGGCTTGGTGGGGCTCTCAGTGGCATGGGAGCCCCCAGGAAATGCTAGGCCAGTTACCACCGCAGTGAAAGGTGAGTAGGGGTGCCTTAACCCCAGCCCTCACCTTTGGGTGGGCCATATTCCACCAGAGCAGGGTAGGCCAGGTAAGATTCTGGAGGCACCTGAGCCTGCTGGGGGAGTGGCCCTGCAGAGCCAGGCATGCTTCCAGGAGCACCTGAGCCAGGAAGCGGGGACTCTGATCCCTAAGGTAGGCAGAAGGTGAAAACCCAGCTGAGGCACTCAACTGGTCAATGCTGGGGCCAGGACCAGAAGGGTCAAAAGGGGCAGGAGCCCACCACAAGGGATGCCCATGAACAGCGAAGAAGCTTGGAGTCCTGATTGGCCTGAGATGGGGCCAGGGCTTATGGAAGCCAAAGGTCCCATGATTGAAGGCCACAGCTAATGGATGAAGGGGACAGTTGAGCCAACTGCCTGAGATGCCAGCTGCAAGGTTTGGGCCACAGTGGAGGGGTGAAATGGAGCTGGGGATAGCACCCCCCTAATATTGGGGTGTAAAATGGGCAGCCTCCCACCTAGTTAACATTCAATTATGTTCCATTAAGGCATGACAGGAGAGACAGGTGGCTGGTGTGCCCAGAGGCAGGTGGGGAAACTAGCCCTGTGGCTAGTCAGGGATACCCCACTTTGCCACATTAGTCATGCTCAATTGAGACTGGAAGTCAGATTTTATGGGCTGGGGGGAGGAAGGAGGAATGGAGTACTGTGGTACACCGGACTACTTTAATTTTTTTCTTCTAGAAGTTTTTGTTTCAATGAAGAATAAAAACACTATTTTAAAAGTATAAAACTACTTAAAAATTACAAATAATAATAATATAGCTGGGATGGGAAAACCATTTACTGCTCAGCTTTTTATATATGGCTATAAGAAAACTGGAAATGATGGGAACCATACATTCAGTCCATGTTTTTGTCTGTTTTATTCATTATATATTGTCCCTAGTTAAGCTGGCACAGAGAGAAGTATTCTGCACCAGTCCCTTTCCTCATGGAGCAAGAGGAGGAAAAGTAGACCTGTGATTCTGAGCTTGGCTTGGATCATGAAGTCTTCCTTATGAAGCTTAGCTCTGCATTTTCCCTTATGCAGAACAGATTACACAATGACAGTCTAGCTCTTAAGCCACTAAATTGCTTTTGTTTTCTTCTACTATGCATAGTACATTGATTCAAAACACTTTTATTAGAAGTAGTTACTGAACACAGTATTATTCTATATTAATTCAATTTCCATATAAAAATGCTGGATTTTCATAAACAGTACAAAATTTCAAGCAATGAATGCATTGCCAGATGGAAGTATTAATTTATTCATAAAGAGTTTGGAAATAACATTTTTTTTGCATTTTAAGGCAAAGCACTGTTCCAATATATTCATATTTTCTTCAGAGAAGGGAAAATGTGTTTAGCTATTTTATTCTTGATTTGTTGCATGCATTTTTTTGTGTGTGTAAAGAATCAAATATTGGAAACATGAAGATAGCGTGAGTAAAAAGTCTACTTGTATATGTGACTGACTGTTTAAATGAAATATCCTCTCAGACAGGCTTTCTAAATTAGACTGAATTGTGAATTTGCATATAGGTTGCTGATGCTCCCCTATTTCAATTACACATTATATGGATTTCTCCCATGTATGAACTTGCTGGCCTCATGTGCAAAGCATAAGGGTGGAGATTCCATGGGTGCTTTGGGACAGACATTATTTTCTGTTGTGATACCACATATTGGACCCGCTGTTAAAATCCAAATTCCTCTATAAAGGAAAAAAAGTGTTATTAAAATAAAATTTCTGATGTCTCTGGGCATGACTACATGTGCCATTAGTAAGCAGCAATAAACTGTGGAACTTACTTATCCATTTATTGCACCTGAGAAGCTCTCATTTATATGTACACCCAGACTGCAGCACACGGATCCGAGTCAGATCAGCCCCAGCTAGCAGAGGACTGGGGGTGGTGGTAGGGGGGTCAGCCTGCCAGCCTGGAACTGATCGGACTGCTTTCAGTGTGTTGCACAGGGGCTTGCTGGGGCATGAGGGTGCTGCAGCATGGGGCTAGCCAGCAAGCAGCCCCCTCAATGATGCACCCTCATGTCCCAGTCAGCTGGGTTTACACTTGTGCTGCTGTGCCCCCAAAACCTCCACAGCAAGTCAGTACTTTGGGGCATTTATACACATGCTCCAGGAAGGGGGTGGGGCGTGCTTTAATTGGCATGGCTCAGAGCTGCGTTAATTTAAAGCATCTGGAGCGGCAAGTGTATCAGCGTCCCCATGCTGAAAAACGGCAGTGGGACACTTTGAACTAAAACTTGTCAAGTGAACTTTAGTTTAAAGTGCCCTGCCACCATTTTTCAGTGTGGTGATGCTGATGCATATGATGCTGGAGTCTGCTAGAGCACGGTAATTACCATGCTCCAACAGACTTGATTAATTTAGTGTGCTCTGATATGCTGTAATCAGAGCATCCTCCCTGCATATGTATAGGACCCCTTATGTATAAGTACTACCCTAGTGAGCCTATTAGTTTTATGTATCTTGATAGGGGTGCATCTGAGAAATTTACTGCACAGTTAATTCATCAACTATGCAGTAAATGTTTTGTGTAGACATGCCCACTGTGTTCTAATGCAATATCCCCCCCCCCCTATAGTGCCTATGCAGTCCATATAACTCATACAAGGGAGTAGAAATATTAGTAACCTAAATGAGATGTGGTTCAGAGTGAGAGAGACAGAAAGAAAACATGAGTGTACGTATAACAATGTCTGGTAAGGTAGACCTACTGTGGATAACGCTTATATCTTGTGTTTGTACTTCCTAAAACTTTTTATCAGTGCAAAGTACGAGGGGGGAGGGTTATTTTGTAGATATTAGACAATATCAGAAAAGCTGTTCTCATATCTATGCAGAATAAGAGGAGTTCCCTGTGGTTCAGTGGTAGAATCCTTGTCTGCCATGTAGTAAACCTGGGTTTGATTTCTGGATGTGTATACAACTACAGCCATTGGACGCAGTCTGGCTATTGGATTCTGTTTCAATGGTTTAAAGAGGGAGTGGAAGGGCTGGGCAGCCTCCACTCCTCCACATGCCTGCCTAGGTGTACAGGTCAAAGGTCTGGGTGACCTCAGGCATACACCATGATCCAGAAGGATTAATG
The DNA here is from genome assembly GCF_000455745.1 of Alligator sinensis. NCBI lineage: Eukaryota > Metazoa > Chordata > Crocodylia > Alligatoridae > Alligator > Alligator sinensis. The sequence continues at coordinate 805,930 of NW_005842069.1, read as the reverse complement.
GTTGTCTACTAATACATAGCAGGGATGACATCAGGCATCAAGGAATGACATCAGGCATCAAACTCTTTCAAATAAAAAAATAAAATGTCTAGGGTTGGAAAACCATTAACTGCCCAGCTTCATATATATGCATAATGGCTATAAGAACACTGAAAATGCTGAGTGATGGAAATAATAGGTGTCATACATACAGCCCATGTCTGGCTTCTTTGTGTTTCATCTATTTTATTCATTCCACATTGTCTGTAGCTTAGCTGGTGGAGATGGGGCACTAATCTGCATATCCTCTGTTGATCTATCAAGACTGCTGCCAAAAACAAAGCTCTACCCAATTATCCTATCTTCCATACTCCAAAATCAGAATAAAGATGGAAATGATGTGCTATCAGTGTTTCCCCTCCTTTTCCTGCTCTCAGACATACTAGAGACAGTGATCTTAAAAGCACCTTACTACCTCTGGTTCCAGGTTTGGAATGAGCATAGTGGGCAGGGGAAAAAAGGCACAGTTCATGGCAGCAGCTTCAAGAGGCAGTATAGACATACCCATAGAGATCCATAATGGAGGTACTGGACTGAATTGGATATTGGAGAACAAGAGGAGTGACCCTGTAGATAACTAATGTAGCTCATTTATATTCAAGACACTCAAATTTCAAATGTTATGCCTTTGTTCAGAAAATCTACTACATGCCTATTCATCCTATGCACCTGTCATTGTAGGGGGAAAAGAAAAGGCTTCCGTTTACATTTTTGAAGAATTGCAGTGCCTGAAGTTCAGTGCATAGCTTCTCCTTAGACCAGTACTTAACATTTATGCATGTATATAGTACACATGTAACAAAAAGAGATTACCATCCTTAAACTTTATTTTTTTCCCTCAACATTCTGCAGAGTGGGAATACTTTGAATTGTTGTTATGTGCACTTTTAAAGCTTCTTTGCACTGCCATGAAAAAAGATGGAAACCCCAAAAATATAAATGAGAATCAGACCTCAGAGCTTCAACAATTAAAATCCAGCATCATTCAATGGGACATTTAGTCACTGGGTTAGATTATTATCTGATGCTAAATCTACTTTTTTTCCAACAGCTCTTTGAGAAAACCAGAACTGTCATTCTGTTCCTTCAGCCTTCAAAATGGAAGATTGTATATAAAACAAGAGGACAATATGGGCAATGAAAAGAAGTACATAGAAATAGAAATTACAACATTCAAGGTGTAGTAAAACTCGGTTTGTCATGGAACCTCTAAATTATCAGAATTATAATCCAATATAAAAAATAGTGGCCTATAAGATTTATTTTTTTTTTAATATTTTAAAGGATTGTATTAAGTCACAAATAACTTAAGTTCATATGACTGAAAATACCATATGATATTCATACTTAAGGAGGAGGGGGAAAGTTATCTGATTAATGAAGATGAAGAAATCTTACATCTATATTGTGTAAGGATTTAGAGTAAGTTTGGAAGGAACGGATAATTAAAGATACGGAGGCTGATAGAAAATGGGAGAAAATCTAATTAGATTTTACCAAAGTTGGATCATTCCAAAGCAACCTGATGCCTTTCTTTGATAAGATATCTGCCTCCCTAGACATGGAATGCAGTAGATTGAATCTTTCTGCGTTCAGAAAAGTATTCATTTTGATGCCATACTAGAAACTATTACCTAACCTGTAGATTATAAATATTAGTACAAGAAAATCAAAGGGAAGAAAAAGAAGCAACTCAAGGTGAGACAAAAAGTTTTCAAAAGGCAGAACTATGTGGCTAGGTGGAATTCCCTGACAATTAATTTGGGGAGGCAATATTATATATATATATATATTTATTTAAAGATTGTAGCCCAAAAATTAAAATGGTGCAATTAGAATATGCTGATGATGTGATGTTATGAGGTATCAGTATAGAAGAGGCTTGGACTATCATAACGGATTAAAATAATCACCCTGAGTACTGGGCTATTAAATGGGGCAATTAATTACATACTCGCTGTTATTGCATACAGATATCACATAGTGGACATATCTACACGTGCATTTATACTGTCTTAAATTTACTGTGCAGTAAATTACTGCACAGTAAGCAAGAATAGGCTGGCATCTACGCATGCAGGTAGCCTGGAACTAAATTTAGTCCCAGGTCAGAGCAGCCTGTCATGTGCCCCTGTGTCCACCAGGCGGAGCTCCAGGCTTCAACCACATGGTTGTCAGCACTTAGTCCTAACTTTAGTCCCAAATTGAAGCTAGGAGAGGGGAAATCCAGGAACCCTGCAGCTGGTTTCAGGCTGACCCCCTAGTGCTGGGCAGACCCAGTGGGGAAACTCTCTGGGTTACTACGTAATAATGCATTTACACATGCATTACTGTGCAGTAAGTAGGCGAGCATACATTTGATGTCTGTATAATGCAATTATCAATTTTACACTTGTTGGTCTAAGTCACCGTAATTATTGCACAGTATGGGTGTGCACATGTAGATATGTGCCAGTAGTGCACAGTAATTTTGGTTACTGCACAGGAAATGTGCACATATAGATGCACCCAGTGGGTGCAGCTACACATTCATAAATGAGCAGAGGTTACTGTGTATTTACTTGGTACTTGGTTATACAAGTGCTAACATTAAATGAGCAATAACCGGAGTTACTGCATGGTAGTGCCAGTGAGCACCTTTTTAGTGATGCTACTGTGCAGTAACCTAATATTACTGTACAATAACATATTGTCACTCTTTGTGCTGTGACATGCTACTGCAGAATATTATTAGGCTACTGCACAGTTAGCATCTCATGTAGACACACTCAGTAATGCCTAAGTATGACAGATTGAGTTGGTCATGCAATAGAGTAAATGCCACTGACCGCCATCATCACTTGTCTGCTTCCTCTGCTACCCACCATCCTGTGCTATCTGAGATTTTTGTGGAGATCAGTCGATGCAGCAATACTGTACTGATTTCCCATAGCCTACATTTCTATTGCAATTTGTTAAAATTCTTACCTGTTCAGAAAGACTCCTCAGCCTTCTGCATTGTCAGGGGAGGTTGTTTCCTGGTTGTAGGGAATCCAGTAGCAAGGCCTAATAGATCATTGGAAACTTCCTTAGGAAATGTGGCTAATATTACAACCAGCCACTATTTACTTAGTTCCTCTGCTACAATGATGTGGAAAGCACCCAGGAAATATGTAGCTTTGAGGAAGGTAGGCAGATGTTTGTCCTACATTAACTATAGAAATGTATGGTGTAGAATTAATGAATGAATAGCAATAAAAATGAAACATTGCCCCCCCCTCCCTTTTCTTTCCCCCAGAAAAAAACCCTCCCTGAAGTCTAAAGTGAAATGCACTAGTACAAGTTCCCTTAGAGCATCCATTATTCCAAATGGCTATCACACATGGCTATGTAACACAAAGCAAATAGGTATTTACCTAAGGAAACTAAACAAAAGGAGGAGGAATGTATCTTGCATTTTTTTTACAAATCCCGAAGAGAAAGTAGCAGCCTAAAATAGCTACCTATAAAGCTTTACTCACTTTCTTTGAGTGCAACTTGAAAAATAGTTGTGTATCTTTTTATCTTATCATGTTAGCCTGGTATTACTTTTTGCTCATAACGACTATTCAGACATATTTGGCGTTTAACATACACTACAGTGAAAAAGATTGTAATCTGTTAAATAAGTTTTAGGCTTATCTGACAAGACATTTTTCTTGGATATGGCTATCTGCAAATGCTGAGATGAAGGATCCAAATTTCAGTCGGCTTTTATTTTCTCCCAGCATGCTACATGACACTAAACTTAGCAGTCATGGAATTGGATACAAGGTTTCTTGTATTAAAGATTTAGAGACTAAATTTCATATTGATCTCTTGAGTAATTGTGTGTGTTTTTTCTTTAAGTTATTGTTCCACATTATTGGCCCCTTGATAGCCCAGGTAAATCAGAATAATTAGAAGTTTAGAAAAGTGAGGCTCTTCCTTTAAAATGGAGGGGAAAAAAGAAAATGCTTGGATACTGTGACAGCCTCAGGCAACAGGAGGCCTCACCACTTCTGGCAATTAGGCTTGTCAGAATCCCCACTCAGAAACCCCTGCTGCTCTAGCAACAGAAATTGCCAGCAGGCAGCTGTGTTCCCAGAGACTGGTAAAATGAAGCCAGCAGGAAGGGAACTGGATAGTTCTTGGTGGGAGGCATAGGATGCCAGAGGGGTATACTCCTTAATCAATCTCCTCTGTGAACTGAAAGTTACAGGATGCCCAAGCCTCTGCTTCCATTTGAACAATGGCCACCAGAATCTTTCATATTATGCAAAGATGTGGATTTCACAGTCTTATCTTTCCCCTTGTACCATCACTTACTATATCAACTAATCCATTCGTGTGTAGCAGGCTTGCCTTTTGGAGCTTGGGTTGAGTCCCAGGCTTGAAATCTTGCTGTTTTTATTGGTGGAGCTAATCCCCCAATCAGGAGGCAGCAAGAGGAGTTCAGTCTTGCCCGTTTCCTGAGAGGCGGGGGAGAGGAGTCTCCCCCCCCACCGTGGACCTGATTGAAGACTGCAACACTCAGGTCCAGAAGACTTCACGGGGAGAGCCCTGGAGCATATAAACGGAGCTGCATGCCCAACATGAGGGGAACACATCCAGAAGAGAGAAGAGCAGGGCTTAGAAGTGCTGAGGAGAGCTGCTCAGCAGGGCAAAGCAGTAGCCCAGAAGGGCCCCTGAAGACTTCCATCAGCAGGGAATGGCAGATGGCTCCAGCAGCTAGGCTCTCGGTGTGCAGCGTGGCACACTGTGTCCAGACCCTGGGAGCTGTGTGAGGTTCCTCAGGTATGCAACCTCTGGCATGTGGTCAGAGACACAGTGCATGAGCCAGCCCAGGCCTCAGACCAATAGCAATAGGTTGAGTCCAGAGAGCCAGATGGTGATTGAGCTACAGACCATGAGCCAGCAGACAGGGCCAAGCCAGAGGCCGCAGAAGCCCTGCATAGTGGAGCCCTGTTCCAGGGGACAGCAACTTGTTTTTTTTTTTTCCCCCTCCCCCTCCAACGAAGCCCACTGCAGGTGAGAGAGCAGCCTGGCACAGAGGACGAGGACCACCCTCCAGGTCTGGGAGCCATGAGTTGTAGGGGGCCCCCCCCCCCCCTGCAATTAGTTAAGGGTTCTTGAAAGGGGAGGTCCCAATGACAGGGCCCCCTAAAGTTACCAGCTTCTTTGCAGGGCTTGGGAAAAGTCCAAGGGCATCGGGGTTTCCCCTTGGGATTGAGTTTATCCTTGGGGTTTATCTGTTTCAGATCAGATACTTACCTGTATCCAGAGCACTGGTATAAGGTTTTATGTCATTTACCCAGAGGGTATTGTTTATGTTACTGGTTTAGGTATCTTATAAATATATATATACATTGTACGTATGTTTATATCCATGTTCCTTTCCCTTGTGATAAGTTAATGTAAACAAGTTAAGTTATAGTTATAGTTAAGTCCCCTGACTGTCCTGGCCTGGATCTATAGGGATGGAGGGAAACTGAGAGGTCTACAGTTCCCACCCAACAGCACACCTGCCAGCTAACAATCCCCTTCAACTGGAGAAGGGGAGTATATACCCAAGTTACCTGGGCTACATGTGATATGGTTCATCCCACTTGAAATAGACTGTCTTGTAGTTGAGGAATGTCTTCCATGTAGCTCAGCAGAATTCACCTTCAGAACAGCTGGGTGCTGAGTACTGTGCTGGGTTTTTGGTTGTCACCATGCTAATCTAAGGACATATCCAGGCAAGGTCCTTTGGGTAGATGTGATTATCTTTCATCACATGACTACTGTGCAGAAGGTCTCAGACAGAAGTGACAATTTTCACTAGATCTGGTCCTAGAAAGCAGTCTACAGACATGCCTAAACAAGTACATGATGCAGACCATGGTAAAAGGGCCTTATCCTGTAAAAATCTGAACCTTCAATGCAAAAGGGTTCAGATGAACATGCTGTAAAATGGAGCACATTCTGTAACTTATGTCTGCGGAACTCTCAGCCTGTCACCATTTTCAAAAAGGGATGGGGGGGAACAATGCGGAGGTTAGTTTAGTACTTTTTCAGCTGGTGCTGGAGGGTGGGGTGGGTGGATTAGAGCCCCTCAAGGTGGGGAGGTTCCAATCCACCCATCCCACCCTCTAGTACTGGCTGAAGAACCCCAAAAATGGGATCCATCTGCTCCCTTTGCCCCCTCCCATTTTGAAAACAGCAACAGGCTGGGAGAAGGGAATGACATTGCTACAGAGGCCAGGTTGCAGGCTCACAGCAAGAAGCTGGAATCCCCAACTCAACAGCAAACTACTGTTTGGACTGGTGGATCATTGCAACTCATAGCACTTTCTGCAAAGTGCTGTGAGTTGCAATGGGGAGCTGCTCTTCTATCTGCATCTATAGATATGAATAAAAATCAAGGAGCAAGAAGCAATTTTGCAGCTCTTCTCCAAATTACTATTTACCCACTGTCCTATCTTTTCACCACCTTCCCACTTTCCACACCTGGCTTGTGTTAGCTGCTTAATTTGCAGGAGAGCTAATTATAGCTGTGCCCTGAATGAGTAAATTGTAAACCAGTAAATGGTAGGTGGAGAACACCTTTGTACAGGTTCAGCCATAATTAGTTCCCAGTAAGACTATTGTAAATGTGTTTACTTCTTTCTCTAGTTTTATAAAACACAACTCTCTCTCAATTCATTTCTGGGGCATATGTACACAACTAACACTACTATTATCCATTGCTTTGAAATCAATAGGGGTATCTGAAACTAGGAGAAGCTAAAATATATTGAAATCAAATAAGGGGAATTTTTTGGGGTTTTTTTTTTTTTTTGGCCATAAATAACTTGAGGGGGGAAAAGGAAATCCCACTACATGATTTGAGATTCACCAAAGAATAAGCTCTGAAAACAAAACATGCAAACAGAAAAATATTCAAACAATTAAAATATTTATTTTTATAGTTTTCAAAATGAAATATGTTAGCTATTTTCAACCCCAAATATCTGTCTCCATGTTCTTTTCAGTTTTATGTTTAAGGCAAAAAGTATAAAAAGAAAAAAAAATCTTGCATTCCAAACAAAATATTGTGTTTTCAATTAAATGAAGCATTTAGGTTGATCCAAAATTACCTTTTTTACTTTTGGTTTCATCAATATTTTAACAAGATTGAAAATTTGGAGTCAGAAGTAGGGAGGTCCAAATGGCTAGTGAAAGAGACCATGTTTGGGGATAGGGAGAAGAAGTTAAGGTTTAGGATGAGTGGGGCTAAGTTAATGAACCTGGAAGTTGGGGCAGGGGGGTAGTCTGGCTATGCAAGAACCTAGGACAGAGACAATGAGATAGTATGGAAGGGGTGGGAGAGGAAAAAAAAATCAGGAAGGAAGCAGAGTGAGGACAGATGAAGAGTCTGTGTCTGCTAAGGCTGAAGACAAACTTTCATTTCTACTATTAGAAAAATAGCAGGGCATCTGGATTATACAGATGTTCCTTCAGTGGCATGGCTGGAGAGCTTTACAACCAAGCTCTCCAACCAGGGGGCCACAGTGGGCTGCTCCCTGAGCCTCCCCTGCCCTTAGGGAACCCTATTAATTGACAACCTGCCATCTCTCTTGCCTGGGAAAGGGACAGGCTGTCAAGTAATAGTTGGCAGCTGCTTAAAGGCAGCAGCTGCCACAGACAGCCCCAGGAGAGTGCTCACCTTAGGAGAGTGCCTACTCAACCTGCCAGTCAGCCATGCAAGAGAATATCCCTGCTCCTTGAAGTCCTTCAGGCTGACCTGGAGTACTGCAGGGAGAAGGAGAAGGAACAGTCAGCTGCTGTGGTCAGACTCTGGGAGTGTTGCAGCAGGGACAGCAACCTTCCTTGCCCTGGGCTGATCCAAAGCAGTGTGGGAAGAGGCAGGAGCATTTCACTGGACCAGTAGGGTTCCAGAGCTTTGACACTGCACCACAAGAGCCTACATTGCCCCGGACTGCTTCAGGTCAGCTCAACAAAAGGGGCAGCAAGTGTGAGCTAAGTTGCAGAAAGCCTCTGAATGCCTAGCTCCCAGCCCTCCAGCCTTCCCTTGTCCTAGCCAGTCTGCTGAGCAGCAAGGACAGCAATTTAACAGATAGAGGGTGCATTTACAAATGCATATTGAGGCAAAGCAATAAACTCTGGTGCATATCCCACTGGAGTTTATTGCTCCTAGGTGCTGTATTTGCATGTACACCTGGGGCCACAGCATGTTGAGGTGGGTGAGAGCAGCTCTGGATGGGAGGGGTCCTGGATGGTCAGCCTGCCATCTCAGGGCTTCTCTGATCTAGCTCACCATGATGTGGAGGGGCTGGTTGGAGCATGAGGGTGCTCCACTGTAGGGATAGCTGGCAGGCAGCCCCTGCACTGAAGCACCCTTGTGTCCCTGCCAGTGTCTACATGTGCATTGCTGGGCACAAAAAGCTCCACAGCAGGGTAGTACTTGTATTTACAAGTACCACCCTGCTCCAGAGTTTTAGTTTCCTGAAGCCTAATCGACCTGCACTTTTAGGTCACTTTTAGATGTGCTCACCATTTTCTAAACCATGTCAACTGATTTACATCGTGCTGTTTGAATGAAATTTCAATTCTGATTAAGGGTTAATAGATTATCATTGACCATCAGGGAGGTTTTTGCACATTTCTGCACTTCAAAGGCAAAATACTGTGCTCACTTGTAATGCCTAGTGGTGGGGATGAGCAACAGCAAACCTTATATACCTGTTGTGTATATATACATGTTAGTTAATACAGTTTAACTTGCCTAGTTTGGACTACCCTAGCCTGCAATAACTTTAATCCTTATTCAATGAGAATTGGCTGATTTGGACTGGAGCCAAACTGCTTTCTGAAACCAGGGACTGCCCAGGTTGGAGAAAAGGCAAGGAGTAGCGGCTGCCCCTCCCAAAAGGGAGGGGGGTGGCGCCTGCCACTCCTCTCACTTCCTGCTCTGCAGGAGCATGGGAGCAGCTGCCCCACTGTGGTGATGCTGGTCTTGTGAAGGCAAGGAGCCTTTCCTCAGGCTCCACTCCTCTTGGTTCCCAGGGGAAAAAAAAGAGTAGCAGGACCAGGCCCCTGGGGGAGCCATGACACTACTCTGGCTTGTTGGGATTACCCTCCCTTTCCTACCTCATCTGCCACACCTTGATATATTGTCTAAAACTTAGGGAGGCTTCCCCAGGGTCTCATCCCTCTGATGTCTATTGTTCCACATACCCAACTGGCACCAGTCTCACTCCTATGGCTCTAAGTCATGGCCCTATCTGTGCTTTTGGACACAAGCTGCCTTAGAGGTGATAACCCATCCTCCCCTATCACCACAACCATGCCTCTCTGGTGTTATCTTTTGGAGGAGCTCCCCTGGCCCCAGTGCAATGCTTGCCCCCTCAGGCCTAAAAACTTTGTTGGGGCTTCAGCCTTCCTGGCTTTGGCCCTTCTTCTCTGACTGTGCCCCATCAGCCCAGGCCTTGTCATCCACTGCCTCAGGCCTTGTCTTCTGGGTCCCATCCCTGTCTCACTTTCTTGGACTCTAGGCCCTTGTCCTGGTGTCATGGTATTCAGCCCCATGAGGTCTCTGTTCCTTACAGGGCTCTATGCTGGGTGCCTTTCACCTGTGGCATGCATAATGCACCCATAGCCACAACACAGTCTTCAGGTCCTAAGCTTAACTATGAGGAAACTGTTTTCAACCTAAAATTTATCTCCACTGGGTCAACGCACTACAACAAGCCATACTTCCCCCTTAGTTGTCTCTATCTAGCTCCCTGGAGTAGCTTGGGTGTCTGTGGGCCTGTTTCCTGAAGTCCCTCTTTCCTAGGAACTCCTTCTCCTGAGATCTACAGAACCAGGTGGACCTCCTTGCTCCAGGCACTGGGTTTATATGCCTATAAACACTGCCCCTTCTGGTCAGATGGCTCCTCTGCCACCCACAGGGGTATTTCTTTTGCTTAATGGCCAGTCTGCCCTCTGCTGCAGCCCCACACAGCAAGCTTAGCCTATTGTACTCTCCTATCCATTGTACTTTCCTCCATGTGAAAGTTCCTCCATACTTTCACATGGAGGAAAGTATGTAGATGTTCAATCTACCAAGATAAACCCTCCAAGGAGTGATTTAGCCCTGATTGTTACCGAGCTATTTTTTTCTTAGACAGTCCATTCTTTCTCTGGGAGAAAAAGTCTGAATGTCTGTATGCTTTTGGTGCTCATGGTAGAAACTGAACACCTGTGACTTGCCTAGAGAGTCCATCCCTCTATACTTTGGAATAGAGTCCAGGATTCTAGTGTTTCAGGTTTCCTCTGTTGCCAGCAAATATTTGAGAAAACTCTCTCACCTGCCCCACAAGTGCTGGTTCACAAATAGATTGTAGTGACAGCTTGAATTTTCTATTGTTTTGTTAGTTCCCAGTTCTACTGATGAACCATGTGGCTGTCAATTGGAAATCAAAAATGGGATTTGGAATTTTTTCTTTGTTTTATTAAATAAATAGAAAATTTCAGCCAAATTATTAGGTTGAAGGAATATTATTACTGTTGTGAAATCAAGTATGTAAAAAAAAAAAAAAAAAAAAAGGAAATGCCAGAATCCACATGCCTGCTGAGAGCCTTCACCTCTCTTTTCTTACCTGCCAGGACTTTTATGTTAGATTTGTTCCTGTGGGAGGAGTCCTCACAGGTCTATGGGTACATCATGAGATGTACAGACCTCTCTTCTGGGTTTATATACCCACTCAAACTACTGATTCTTCTACATCTGGGCCTCTTAACCTACTCAAGCTACTTCTCCTTTAAGGAGATACCTTCATGAGTTTCAGGGTCCTTGTTGGGGTCTCACTTGGCACAGCCCAATCCCTTTTTCTCTCTGGGCATGCCCTTTCACTAGGTCTATTATTCAGAGTCATAGCCTCTGGCCTTAGCCATTCCTTGCTGACAATTCCCCTGCCTGGGGTATGCTTGCACTGTTATAATCCCTGTCCTTCTCCCCTGCGGTATTAATCTCAAGTGCTTGCTACTGAATGGTGTCCTCAAGCGCCCAAGTCTGTGGCCACCTCCATTCCCTTACAGTCACAATTGGATCCTCTGGACATGCCAAAAAAACTCCATAAATGTCAGCTTGCTATCTGTGAAAGGTTCTTCCTTCTCTGTCAGCGAGGAGTGTCTGTGACCTTTTCATTCTCCATCCGTGCTTAGGCACCAATCAACTTGCCTCCTGCTACTGTCTTGCATTAGAGCTCTTTTTTGCAGCCTGTAGAGCCAGACTGTTCCTGCACCCCCATTTCCCTCCTCACCCTCACCTACCACCCCCACCCCCCCAGCATGGGGAATGAATTTATATGACTCGGGGCACTCCTCCTGGCCCCCTGATTGACCCTTCAGTTCCCTGAGCCTGGTGCTGTCAATACCCTCATTACCTTCTGGAACCCCAGCCCTTTACTCCCTGAAGGTATCCTAGTAACAGGGGCAGGGGTTCCCTGTTACAATCACATTATGTTTTTCTCCCAAACTCACTGCCTCCTTCAGTGCACAGTGGATGAATGAGGGTTTTGTAGTGAAAAAGACTGTTGTGTAGGACCCTGTCTTGTTTGTTGCAGGCCATGAGTTTGAGGGAAAATATAATGTGATTGTAACAGGAAACTAGGGATCCCTGTTACACTGGGATCCACCTTCAGTGTTACTAGGATATCAAGTAACCTAGTGCCTATCGGCTGACTGAGCTCGCAGCCATAGGGGTGTACCGTGCACAGCCAGGGTGGGAGTCCTGCAGTTGAAGAGAGACTCAGCCATGGGAGTTTGCTTTTTACTTAGATTAGGCTCCCCTTGCACCAGCAATAAGGTATGATGGGATATAATCTGTGATCCCTCAGTCACTCCTGCTATGCATGTATGACATGGCAGGAAGCATGATAGTGTGAATCGCACATAAGATCCCATCATGGTTTTGCCTGCCCCTAATCAGCAACCATGTTTGAAAAGAAGAGGGAATAGAGATGTATCTTATAGATAAACTGACCCAGAGATGCATACGTTCACGAGAAATAGCACATTCCTGATGAACCTGATGCATCTGATAAAGTAACCTCCTGTGCATGAAAGCTTATGCATATTCGAGTCAGTCAGTCTGATGTCAGGTAGAAGGTAGGGTAGTAATGTACCTTAGACTCAGACACCAAACAACCTCTCTCCACCTTTGAAATGTTTGGTTTAAGTCACTCGTTCAACATTATTCAGGAATTCTGTAACAGAATCAAGGGTAGTATCCAATACTTCAGGGCAGCATTCAGCGCTCATAACAGGAGATCATCCTTTCTCTTCATGTAATCTCCTGCCTCATTCACTGTATATCTCCCAGCTGCAGTGGCAGAACCTGATACACATGCAAATTAAAGCTGGCTTGCAAAGAGCCATAAAGTTATTCCACATTTTCCAGCAATAACTTTATAGCTGGTTTGACCTTTTCATAGCACAATAGTTCATTTGAACATGTAGCCCGTCTAAATTAATTGTGTGATACCTGTAACATGCAGAGGGGGCCTGAGTATTACTTTATTTTTGGAAGGACTGGGAATCGAGATACAGTTGTGAATGCTCAGTATAACTCAAGTGAATTTGTACTTGAATATACAAATTCCTAAACAAAGCTGAATGCTGAAGTCCCTGGTGTTTTCCAAAATTAATGGATACTTTTGACCTTCTCTCTGTTCAAGTTTCCCACTTTTAAAATGGGCACTTACCTCATCGAGGTGCTATGAAAGCAAATTTGCTTTCATGTTGGAGAAGGACTTAAATGATAAACCCATGAGGAAATGAATTATTCTCTCTTTACAGCAGGGTTAAAGTACTAATGTGTAATAAGTAAAGCTAGAGCCACTCACTTAATAAGGACTTTTTTTTTAAAGAAGCAAATGAAAATAGCTACCCATTAACTGAGTACCATTTATTCAATGGAATGAATTAAACAAGGTCTGTGAAAAAAATAGTGTGTTGTCTTATTAATAACTATTCTGTGGCACGTGCACAAAGGGGACAAATTAAGGTTGCATAGTTTACCTGAATTCTGTCATTTCCTTACTTAGAAGTGCTTGATATTGCAATTCTAATAATGTTCTTTAACATACTATTTTAGTGTCGTTATTTTTAAACTCAAATATTCTGACACTATAAATCATCTTCAGTCATCTTAAACATGGGATTACAGAGTTTAAAATAATGTCCATGATTTTAAAATAAAAGATTATACTAAAATTCCTATTATGGCATTTAGTCCTGATTGATTCAGTTGTATTATTCCTGACTCATTTAAGTTTAAGCTCTTTTTAAATAACTGATGTCAGGTATTAAGTTCTGCAGAAACCTCAAAAAAACTTCTGACTTGCTCCTTTTTTTTAGGTTGCAATCTGTAATCTTTAGGGGTTGTTTTGCTTTTAGTTCATTATGTAACATGTGGAAACCTAAGTAAGACATTAATTTTTTTTTTCAGGGAAACCAGGGTAGAGCAGGCACAGCTTAGCTTAGAGTATGCCTTTAACTTTTCAATAAACAGAAAGAAAACCTTTTTTAAATAAAAGGCTTGTCCAGGACTATTTTCCAGGATTTCTGTTAACATTTTATATGGTTCTTTGCCTCTTTGCTGTATCTGGAACTTGGATGCTCTCTGTCATTTCTTTTTTGTTTTATAATCTGGAATTTTAATGTTAGCATACCTATTGACACTGTACAGTCTTGTTTTTTTAAGGGGCAGTTCAAATATAGTATTGTAGATTTGACTATTATTGTGTTTGACTTTTTACTTGATGAGGATCCTCCATTGATAATTGTCAGTATGCACAGTAGTAGTGTGTACATAGGTATCTGGAGCTACCTAAATTTTGTGCAGCTAATAGCTTCGTATAATGTAGGAAAATATATTGTAGGTTTTAGAAACAGTGATGATAATGATATACTTTAGTGCACAAAAGATACATTTCTTTTTCCCCACCCTGCAAAATGCTGCTTAATTCTCAATCAAATAATGTAATTCATATCATATAAATATAATATGAATTTATAAAATATTATATAGCTAATCCATTGTTCTACTGGTCTTCAAGAAGAGTCAGTTGTATATCAGGGTTTGACATTCATGCATTTGTGCACAAATAAATTGGATCCAGAGCCTGAAACTAATCAGATCAATAGGGATCTGCAAAGATGCTACAGATCATCAATATTCAGGATTGTGGCCTATGCTGCTAACAGAAATTGTGTTGGGAAGCCATTTTGTTAGAACTGAATCTAGATGATACACAGTCTTACAAGTTCTTATTTTTTAGCATGTGGGCCAGTTCTCAATCTTTGAAGGAACTGTGGAATTTTAGTTTGGTAATGGTTTGGTCACTTATTCTTTATATACAAATCAAAAACAGGAAAATACCAAGACATGTTAAATAACCAACTACATAGTTATTATTGCTCTATTTTCTGCTTACTATTAAAATGGAGTGAAGTAAGCAGCATTAAAAAAATTTACAAAACTTTTAAAGGACTACTAACCTAGTCATATGTCAGCAGGGCATGTCTACACATGTAGTTAATGTGGCTAAATAAACTCTGGCATGGTTCATGTCTGAGTTTATAGCTTCCAGGCTCTGCATTTGCTTCTGCACTTGGGAGCACATCACATTGAGCTAAGCAGAGTAGTCCCAGCTGGCAGGAAGCTCTGGGGGCCAGCCTGCCATCCCAGGGCTGCTCCAACCCAGTTCAATGTGCCACCAAAGGGGCTAGCTGGGTCACAACACTGCTGCAGTGCCAGGGCTGCTTGCCAGGTAGCCTTGGCACTGAAGCACACTTGCCCAACTAGTCCATCTGCAGCTCCTTGAGATGGGTCAGAACAGCTCTGGGATGGCAGGCTGACACCCATGGTTCCCTGTCAACTGGGGCTGCTCTACCCTAGCTCAATGTGCTGTTTTTCCCAGTGTGGATGCAGATGCAGAGCCCTGGAGCAATAAACTCAGATGTAAACTGTGCTGAAGTTTATTCAGCTAGCCTCTACATGTCCATTGCATTAGAGGAAGTAACTCCACCATAGGATTTTAGTTGTTTCTGGAAGTACTATCCCAGGGGTAGGCAACGTTTTTTGGCTGGAGTGCAGAAAAAATCACAATGTCTATCTTGTAAAGTGCCAGAGTGCCAGCATGTCACAAAGACAAAACTGGGACGGAGAGGGTACATGACAGAATGCACTGCATATTTCATACTATTAATAATCATTAATGTTGCTTTTTAAAATTTTTAGTTTTTATTACTGTAAATAGAGAGCTGGTGTCAGGCAGGGACTGGGGACTGCCCCAGGGCTCCACTACAGTGGGGGCGGGGCCCAGCAGCACTGGAAGTGGGGCCGAGATGGACTGTGCAGCTCCGTGGGGATGGGGCACAGCCACCCTGCCCATGAAGGGACGCTGCCTGGCTGGGGCAGGATGCTGGGCCCAGGGAGCTCCCTGCTT
Source organism: Alligator sinensis (assembly GCF_000455745.1). Taxonomy (NCBI): domain Eukaryota; kingdom Metazoa; phylum Chordata; order Crocodylia; family Alligatoridae; genus Alligator; species Alligator sinensis. The sequence continues at coordinate 790,412 of NW_005842069.1, read as the reverse complement.
GGTCTCTGTGTGCTGGGTACTGTTCAAGTGGGAGCTGCAGCTGCAGGCTGTTCCCTGGGCTCCAGGAACTGCCACCACAGCTAGTGCTCAAGGCTGAGCCAGGTGGGAGCCTGCAGTGCAGTGGCCCTGTGCAGTGCCTGCCCCAGCCCTGGCCCCTTGAGGGGAGCTGCAGGTGGGCAAGGCTGGGGCCCAGGCAGGCTGAGACAGCTGCAGTGGCTGTTCCCATGGTCCAGGGGGCTTCCGCAGCCAGGCCCCTGCATCAGGGATGACTCTGCCCTACCTGCACTATGCCCACCATGCAGGGTGGCTGATTCCAGAGAGGGAAGCCCCCTGAGCCCGGCATCCTGATCCACACACGTGCACAGGGTGGCTACGGCCCATCCCTGAGGAGCTGCATACCACAGCTTGAGCCCGCAGAACCCCAGAGTAGCCTCCACTTCCCACCCAGCCCCTACCTTCCTAAGGGACCGACTGGGCTGGCTTTCCTGTGGCGCCTCCGCCCATGCCACACAGACCCTGTCCCAACCACCCAGCCCCAGCACTCAGCACTGCAGTGCTGCCCCACCCAGGTGGGACAGGCCATCTGCCTGCCTGGGCAGCTCTCTCCAGGGGCCAGCCAGGATGGAGGGAACAGCTTAGGAGCAAGGGGTGGGGCAGTAGAGCACAGATGGCCTCCCTCCCTGCCTGCACTCCCCTGGCTCCATCCCGGGGCCTGCCGTAGTGCTGAGACTTGTGACTGCACAGGAGAGCCTGGAGCAGCAACTTGAAAAAAAACAAAAAACCCCAATTTATTTGCATGCCTTCTGGCATGCCACTAATGGCACGTGTGCCAGGGCTTGACGACCCCTGTACTATCCCATAGCAGAGTTAATTAGTTTACTCCATTCTAATAGCTCTGCTTGTATACATGGTGGTGATTTACTGCTGAGCTAATTAGCTCTAAAATTCGTTTCATGTAAACCCACCCTGCTTCAGTTTTGACGCAGAAGGTGTGTTTACATCTTGAGGCAATTCTTGGAATAGGGTAGTTTCCTGAAAGTTGAACACTGGTGGATATCCCTAAAATTGAAATGTACTTCAAGGGTCATCTAGTCCATTTCCCCTTAAGGAAGTTAGAAGAATTAATTGGTTCTTCCTAAACCATTCCAGATAGATGCTTATCTTCTTGAAGACCTCCAAACATTACACACATTCCCTACTCAGCTTGTTCTATTGTCCCACTGGTTTTAGAGTTAGGATATTTGTTTCACTAGAGATTTAAGAGAAACTTATTGTGCTGTTGGTTAAATGTGCTACTCTTGGTAGCAAGAAAAAAAAATATTTTCCCTTCTCTGTGGTAATCTTGCAAATTTAAAAATACTAGCTTTTTTTCCCTTTAAATTGTCTTTTATCTGAATCAAAAATACCTACTTCCTGCATCCTTTCCTTTCTGTATCTTTCTTTTCTATTCCAGCAGAAAACTGACTTTAAAGGTCCTGATCATATGCTTCTTATAGAGAGGGTGAACTGTGCTATCAGATGGGGCAGGTTTATGTTTAGATGGCCTCATAACTATAGTATGCAAAAGGATAGATTTTGTTATTCTAATATGAGATCCATCACTATTAACCTCAGTGTTCAATTAATTGCAAAAGTCCTAGCTGAAAAAAGAAAAATGTGGGTTTTCTAGATATAATAAAAGAAAGTTGAATACATGAAATAAACCATGGATAGAAATAAAGCAGTGGTAAATTTGTGTTAACCAGTACATAAGACTATATAAGAAATTCCTCAATTATTTACATGTAGATAGGAATTAAGTTATATTGAAGAAAAAATTCTTCTGGTTAAATTGTTGAGACTTGAGTGAAATTCCTATGGAGGTGCAAACTTCACCGTATATTCCTAATGGCAGCATTTGTCAACAATTGTCACCAGGCTCCAGAGTCATTGGTGCTCAATCCTGAAAATAAATCTCCTCAAACCACAGTAAACTCTTTCACTATCCTGGAATTTAGTTTCTTTTTGTCGGGACTCAGGGCAGCCAGCCAGCAGCTCTCCCTGACTCCCACCCAGGCAGCTAAACTATCGCCGCAGCAGGCGGGTAGTGATGGATGGCATGAAATTAACCAGGCACTGACGCGGGTTGGTTATAGGACATTGTTTACTTACGTCGCCCAGATAGTGACGTGCGACGGAGGTCAGATACTTGGTTAGTTACAGCTTAGAGTTCATTAGGTCGGTCTGCAGAAGTGTTGGGGCAGAAATGTTCGGGCCGGCAGTCGTTGATTTACGTCTAAATTTGGGTCGAAGACGGGGCGACTTTGGCAATTGATCAGATTGTCAAATTACTCTGATACATGTGATCAGAGGTCTCCAAGGTGTGTGCGGAGGTCTCTGACTTCGCGGAAGTGTAAGCGGGTTTTGTTTGTGTAATAGCCAATTGTTTTTTGCCACGTCATAAATTTAATTAGAATCGCCAATTATATAGCGGTTTTCACTAGGGTGATATTTCAGGGCTACTCCCTGTATTACTCTGACCAATTATAATGATTTATGTAAAGCACAGAAGGTTAAAGTTTCATTTCTGTTAGTGGCGCAGCTATAAATCTCTTGTTGGCATGCACAGCAGAGAAGGCTGTTACTATCATTTTGTTAACCCTTAGTTAACCTAGTGCAGAATGAAAATGTTTTAACTGGTATCTCTTGCTTGTGGCATGGACACTGCTTAATTGGGTTGTGACACTTTTAATGTTTGCTTTCCTGCTAGGCTTTTGCACGGACAAAATAGGATTTGAAATGCTGTTAACGTCAATCATTCAGATATCAGAAAGCAATGCATATTTTTCCTCCAGATTTTTCTGCAATATTTTGCCAATATTTTTCAAGGATAGGGGTAGGGGTGTGCAAAGCTTTGGTTTGCAATTTGATTTGGAGAAGTTTCAGCCAAATTCAGAGGCCAAATCACTGAATCCAAATCAAATCAGGAGGAAAACCTCCCCGTTGAATCGATTCAGAGCCTCTAAATCAATTCAGAAAAGATTCAGAGTATTGGAAGGCAGTCTATCAGGGGAACAAAAACTGAGAAGAGGGAGGCGGAGGGGTGGGGGGGAGACTGATGTCTCTAGCTGGCCAGTGACTGATCTTTCCCTGAGTCTCCTTCCAATCACAGTGCTCTGGGGGAGGGACATAGAAACAGCATATAAACCTTGGTCTGAATACTTTCTGTGCCTTTTGTGAGCTGTTTCTGCCTGAGCAACAGCATCTGAAAGGTACTGGACTGACTTGGCTTACCACCTAGTAAGTTTCCTGCTAGTTTCTGTTCTTGGAAAGGATTAGATACAGCTTACTAACTAGAATCCCTCTAGTTATCCCTATCCAATCCATTTCCAATCCAACTGCCAGAGGAGGAGCTGGATCTGGAACCAAGGGAACTGACTGCCCTGGCTAAAGAAATTCTGGAGACTGAGGGGGAATCTGAGTTTGTGCTTCACACACCTCAAAGTTCCCCTAGACCCAGGTCTCCTTCTCAGGAAGGCACCTTAGAGGAGATTGTAGAGACAAGTGGCTAGCTGAGTCAGCTCCTCCTGTTGTTGTGCCTCTGCCTGCTAAGGAAGGGGATAAAGCAGGATCCCCAACCTCAACCCAGAAGTGGTGGGATAGTGTAGTGTGGGATCATTTTGAGGTAGCATACTTGGGATCATCTGCCATCTGCCAGCACTGCTGAAGGCAGATAAGCTGGGGCAAGGAGGTGAAAGACTTCACCACCATGGTGATGCTGCTGCATCTCAGGAGGCAGCACCCCCCTGCCCTTGTTTCTCCTCAACCTTGCACCAATGGAAGTATGCCTAAAGGGAAGTCGCCCTCTCACTCCAAAGCCCCCATCTCCCCAAAGCATAGGCAGGCCACCCTGGAGTGGTGGGAGAAAGCTGCAGACTAAAGGGGGCATGTTGCAAGGGTGAGCGAGGTCACCCAGCGCATTTGAAAGATGCTTGCTCTGGATGGCCAATCCTTCTCCTTAATTGAGTGGTCAGGGTTCAGGTGGCTCATGGCACTCATGGTCCCATCCTACCAAGTGCCCATATGCACTGCCTTTAGCAGGACAGTGGTGCCCTGCCAGTAGGAAGCATGCAGGGAGCACTTGAGGGAGAATCTGCACAAGACGGGGCCACAGGTAGCCTTACACTTCACCTCAGACATCTGGAGCAGCTGGGGTGGAGATCACACCTCCCTTTCCCCTACAGGGCACTGGTGTGGTCAGTCAGGCCATTGGTGGACTCTCCTTCAAGCCAAGATGATGGATGAGTCGCACACAGCAAGAGAGATCATGGTGGCCATGAATCACATGGTGCAGGGGTGGCTCATTGGGCAAGGCGAGCTCACCCACAGGTTCATGGTCAACGACAGTGAGGCCAATGTGGTCAAGACCGTCCATGATGCCAACTTTGGCATCTGCTGTCTGGCACACAAACTGCACCTCATAGTCAGGGATGCCTTGGAGGGGGGCAGGGCTGCTGGTGATGGCACCTTCACTAATGCCTAGCTGATTTCAAAGTGCAGGAAGGTGGCAGGCTACTTCCACCACAGCATCAAGGTGGGCAAGATGCTGTGGGAGAAACAGGTAGAGCTGAACATCTTGCAGAACAAAATCATGCAGGATGTGGAGACTCAGTGGAACTCCACATACCTGATGCTGGAAAGGCTGGTGCAGCAACAGAGGGCCATCCATGAGACGGCCTTGCTAGGGGAGATTGGGATCAGTGGCCCCCTTAATAAAGCAGAGTGGGATACCATCTCCTAGATCTTGGTGGTCCTCAAGCTGTTCCTTGAGGCCACCAAGACCCTCAGCACTGGCAATGCCCTCCTTAGCCAGGTGATCCCTATAGTGAGAACTTGAGAACCAAATGGACAATTTCCAGGGGAAATGTTCCTGGCTGGGGCAAGCCATTGTCACCAGACATACAGGCACTGGTGAAGTGGCTGAAGGAGGGCATCAGGAAATGGCTGGATCTGTTGCAGTCCAGTATGGTTCACATGCTGGTGGGCATGTGTGACCCAAGGGTGAAGGGGAGCATGTGCACTGGCAGCACCAAAACCCTTGATCACTGGATGAAGGTGCTGGTGAACAGTCAGGGAGGCTGAAGGGCAGAGGCAAGGGGGCGTGGAAGAGGGGGATCCACTTTCCCATGCTAGCACTCCCAGCACCAGCCAGTCTCCTCCACACCAGCTGCTGCCAATATGGGCCAAGGGCATGGCTTCCATCTTGGTGTCCAGGCGCACCAAATCCAGGCCTCAGGCAGGTAGCGCCAAGGCTTTGGTGGCTACCTATCTTGCCAAGCATGTGGAGCCTCTGGACTACAACCCTTTGGCCTATTGGGCAACCTGCAGCCATATGTGGCAGGATCTGGCCACAGTTGCCCAGGAACACCTGTCCTGTCCACCAACCAGTGTTCCAAGTGAGAGGGTGTTCAACATTGCTGGGGATGTTGTGACACCCCACTGCACCTCTTTGGATCCTGGTTTGGTGGAGCACCTGGTGTTCCTCAAGGTGAACGTCCACTGCTCCACCTGTAGATGGACTGAGTGCCACCCTCCTCATTCCATCCTCACCTATTTCTGTTTTATTTTTTTAAACCAGTTAATGCCCCAGTCTCAGAGCTGAAGGTGGAACTCACTGCATCACCGGCCAGCAGGGTAAGAACATGTCCCTCGTGAGCTCCCATGCCAGGATGAACTTGGAGGTATGGGCTGGAGCTATGGAGAAGAAGGCGGCCTCAGGTCCTGGGCATGACCAATAAAACTTCACTCTTCCAGGGTTGGGAGGCCTGGTGGTACTGCTGGTGGTGCAACAGCTGCAGGAAATGCCAGGACCAAGGATCCCCATGGTGAAAAGTGGGTAGGAGGTGCCAAAACCTCCAGCCACCATGTGCAAACACACAGTCCTGGCTGGGGAAAACCCAGACCCATCACATCTTAGACAGGCCCGAGGCTTGCTGGTTGCAGTGGAGTTGTGAGGGTCCATGTGAGCTCAGCTTAGCTGCCTGGGATGCCAGCTTTTGGGTTGAAAAACCCTTTGTCAGACTGAGGAAGCACCTGAAGTTGGTGTGTGTGTGTGTGCTGTTCCTGGATGGAAGGAATAGTAAAGAAGCCAGAGACTGGCATGCAATGCAAACAAGGAAGCCAGTCAGTGAAAAGGGAAATGGAGGCATCAGGGGGAGAGAGAGAGAGAGGCTGGGGTAGTGGGGTAGGGGGATGTAGCAGGTAAAAGTGGAGAGGTACCTGGGGATTCAGATGTCAGGCAGATTGTAGTGTGTCATATAGCCAATGTCCATATTGAGACCAGGAGTTTCTGAACCTAAGAGGTTGATGAAGTGAAGCTCATAGGCTTGTCTGTGAAAAGTAGTTTGCAAATTCGCTTTCAGAATCAGGCCTGAGGGACTGGAGACAATGGGATATTTTTGTGAGAAATATGCCCCCACAGGTAGTTGGGTATTGTTGTCTTTGATAGATTCTGGTGTGCTGTTTGTTGGGGGAACTGGAGATGTGTTGTCAGGTTTTGTTTTGAGCTGTAGGAAGCTGGCTTCTGATGATGAGGCTTGATGGTTGTTTGAATTTACAAACCACTTTTCACAGCTGGGCCTATGAACTTCAATTCATCAACCTCCTAGGTACAGAAACTCATGGACTTAATATGGACATTGGATTTATGATACACTACAACCTACTGGACATTTGATTCCTCTGGTACCTCTCTGCTTTTACCTGATACATCCCCTTCCCCTGCCCCCTACTCCAGTCTGTCTCTCTCACCCCCTGATGCCTCCATGCCTGACTGGCTTTCTTGCCTGCATTGCATGCCAGCTTCCGGCTTCTTTACTATTCCTTCCATCCAGGAACAGCACACACACACACACACACACATCAACTGCAGGTGTTTCCTCAGCCTGACAAGGGGTTTTCAGCCCAAAAGCTTGTTAAGATATATTCCTATAACTATTCAGTTGGTCTACTAAAAGATACCAGATTGACCCAAATAACCTTGTCTGCCAGTGCCATGTCCTTAGACCAACACCCCTAGCAGCTGTCCCCAGTCAGCTGACTGGAAGGACACAGGGCCCTAGGCACATCTAAGCCCCAGGGCTGGGACTGGCAGGGAGAGTTCTCTCACAGCTGCTGGAGAAGAAACTCCTACAGGAAAGGAAAGAGAGGCTCTGTGATAGTTTGGCTGCCTAAGATGCTGCAAGTGCTACTGTGCTGCTTACCTGTTGTTATTTAAAGTGGTGGACTGAAATGAGGCTGCAGGGAAGGAGGAGACCTCATTGGGGCACACTACCGTGTTGTGTAGAGGCCTCAGCACCAGTGACGGTGCATCTTAATACATGCAGTGTCACACATGTCACTAGTTTTGCTTGTCAGCAGCCTGAGGTACAGTTTCCCAGAAATGTCTGCACCTATCTCTTTGAAACCTGGAAGGCTTCATGACCTCAGCAGGGGCTAGCACGACTGCAGTGTTCACCCCACTGCTTCTTAACACATACATGTGGCATGAATTTGCTTGTCAGCAGTTTGAGGTACAGTTTCCCAGAAACCCCTACACCTACCTCCTTGAAGCTTGGCAGGCCTCATGCCCACAGAAGGGGCTACCATTCTTACAATTTTTATTCAAATCAGCCAAAAAATGACTGACAGAGGTATTTCAGTGATTAGCCAGTATAGACTATGGCCAAATCTCTGAATCTCTCCAAATCAGCAACAAATCTTCCAAAGCTGATTCAGCTGAATCAATTTGGGAAAGTGATCCAAATAGAATCGCTGTCCTCTGAATCAGCTGAATCCAAATCTGAATTGAATATTTCCCTATTTGCACAGGCCAAATAGTCCAAACTACACTACTGCACAATGGTCCGAACTACATGGAGCAAAAATCCAATACACAGAAAACTTAAAGATTCTTACAAATGTCAGACAAGGAAAAAAAAACAAACCAAGTCCAAGGTATTTCCCTTATTCTTAAACTTGAGATTGGGTAGTCAGAGTATATTTATTATTAGTTCAATCAAAATGCCACCAAACTTTGGATTCATAACATGTTTTTTTTCAAGGTTTCTTTTTAAAATGGGGTGTGTATAAGATCTTCAGCCTTTAAAAGTGTGATAACTTTTATGGAAGTGGAAAAAATAGTTTAATAAAAATGTGCGCAAAAATATTCTAAAAAATGTGTGCTATCCTTGCTATATTGCTGGTGATTAGGTGGGTGCAGCCTTTGCATTTCTGTGAAGGTTTTCAAATACTTCATATATAATAGAGTTCATCAGCCTACACAATTATAAGAAAGAATACTCTCATGAATCAGCCTATCCAATCATTTTCTATTCCTATAAAGTCTGATAAGATAATTAAAAGCAATTTTAAGGAACAGAAATGTAAGTAACAATTGCTTTTGCAAAAGCAAGATAAATTTGTTGAATACATAAAATTCAGTAAAATAAATTAATACTTCATTTGTTGAAGAGAATCTGTGGGAGGAAAGAGTAATATGAAAATATACAGTAATTCTATATTGGGTGAGTGAGAGGACAGAAGAGCAACTACAGACAGAGATATTGAAATTAATTTTAAATTATGGATTGGGAAATTGACATTTGTATATGGCGAAAGTGATGGTGATAGATACGATATCCTTAACAGTGATCTTTAATCCTTGAAACTGTGTTTTCATTGTTACATCTATCCACGCCCAGTGTGTGATAAGGGGACAAAGCATATCGTATTATAACAAACTGTCTTTATAACAACCTATTGTTTTTAATAATCAAAACATCAAAAACAAATAGTTTGATTATGATGCAGCAAATTAACTGACACTATTAGAGTGACTATCCTGTTAATGAACATGTGTCCCAGTCTTATCGGGTGTTATTACAAAGTAGTAGGAATGTACTTGCTCTGGTTGCTACAAAACACTGAAAATGACCAAAAGCAATGTGAAGGACTCTTAACACCAAATCTCTACAAGATCTAAAGGTCTGTAAGGATTTCCATTAATATACCCATGAAAAGCTCTCTGCCTTGTTCACAGTTAAACACAACTTTGAGGAACTCTGGAAGGGGTTTAAAACTGCTGTCCATATGAGCTGTGCTGAACCCATTGGCTATGCTACCCATCAAAACCAAGACTGGTTTGATGAACGGGACTAAGATCCAAGACCTCCTTGACCAAAGGAAAAGGGCTTATTCTGCTTGCAAGATGACATCTCACTGTAGCAGAAGAAACAAATATATCAGCTTCTCAATGCTGAAGCTCAAAGGAGAATCCAGAAAATCAAAAATCAGTGGTAGCAAGATTAAAACCAAAGAAATCCAGCTGTATTCTGGCAAATATAACATGCATAGTTTTTTTCCAGACAATGAAAGCTGTCTATGACCAAACTTCCCATACTCTTGCTTTCCTGCCATCACAGAATGGCTTGATGCTCCTCAAAGACAATATATCCAAGACAGATGGAAAGAGCACTTTGAGGCACTCATGAACCATGAGTTAACAGTGATAGGTATTGCCCTCAAGTTCATTCCCCAGCACCTTGAAAGGGGATCCCTCATCAACCCTCCTGTCCTAGAAGAAGTCTGGTGTGCCATGAAGGAAGCCAAGAATAAGGCTACTGGACTAGATGATATACCTGCTGAAATCTACAATGATGGCAGTAAGAAACTGGAACGGAAACTCCAAATTTTATTCTATGAATTTGGAACAATGAAGGCATCTCTGGGAACCTGAGGAATGTCAACATAATGACTGTCTTCAAGAAAAGAAATAAGTCTGTATGTAGGAACGATCAAGGTATTGCTCTCTTTCCCACAGCAGGAAAAATCAGTTTCATAGTTGTTAGGGTCAGAAGGGACCTCCAATAGATCATCAAGTCTGACCACCTGCCCTGGGCAGAAAAGAGCACTGGGGTCATATGACCTCAGCCAGGTGCTTGTCCAGCCTCCTCTTACAGACCCCCTAGGTAGGGGAGAGCTCTACTTTCCATGGAAGCCCATTCCAGATACTGGCAACCCTTACCATAAAGAAGTTCTTCCTGATGTCCAACCTAAATCTGCTCTCTGTCAGTTTGCGGCCATTGTTCCTGGTTATTCCAAGGGGTGCCTGGTAAACAGATCAGCTCCAATTTTTTGCTGTCCCTAACCATATGAGTGGCCCTCCTCTGGACCCTCTTAAGGTTACCCACATCCCTCTTGAAGTGTGGCACCCAGAACTGTATGCAGTACTCCAACTGTGGCCTGACCAATGACACATAGAGGGGAAGTATCACCTCCCTTGACCTCTTCTTGATGCACCTGCTAATGCAAGATAGAGTGCAGGAACATAATGTTGAAGGGCAACTAGCATGGGTTCATGTCAGGCAGGATCTACCTGCTTAACCTTGTTTCTTTACAGAAACCTACTAAAATTTGAGCCTCCCTCTCACCATTGAGAAGAGTCACATGCTCTATCAGCTTGCCCTGGACCATGAATATGACCCTCCCACACAAGTTATCAGCGAGGGGGGAAAAAAACCTGGAAGTAGTTGAGCACTTCCCCTACCTTTTATAGCCAGGTCTCTCAGAATGAATTTTGAGCAGCTCCAACATAGGATCTAATCCACAAGTGCCTCCTTTCAGAAATTGCTTTAGCATGCCTATAGTCTTCATGAATTCTAGAAAGACACTAAGATCCAGGTCTACAATGTAGTCATCACCCTCACTCTTCTTCACAGATGTGAAATGTGGTAAACCTATTGTTGTCATCTCAAGAGCCTGGAGAAGTATCACCAACAATGCCTGCAGAAAATCCTCCATAACACATGGGACAATAGCCACACAAATGCTACCATCCTTGCTGAATCTAGTGTTACTAACAGCAACCTCAAGCACCAGCTTCACCAGAACAGACTCTGTGCAGATGTCTGACTCTTGAGTCCCAAAACTAATGCTCTATTCCCAGCTTAGTTATGGCCTGAGATCTTGCAGTGGTTAGAGGAAATGTTACAAAGATAAATTGAAGGCATACCTCTAGAAAATGGGTATGGACATCAAGAGGTGAGAGTAACTGGTGGCTAGTCAACTCCAGTGGAAGTGCAACTTCAACCTAGAAGCAAGCTGTTTCAAGGCAAAGTGTCTTGCCTCCAAAACAGAGAAGAGAGAGCAGAGGAAGGAAAAAGGAGAAGAATCTCAGCCTACAGTCTACTTTTCCCCATAGAAAGACCTGGACATTTTACAGATGGCTCTGTGGCTCAAGGATTGGACTCTTAAGTCACCCCAAGACCCATCAATGAACTGTAGTAGAGATCATCCTCAAATCAAGGGATTGCCTATGATGAGTACTGTACTACTTCCATGCATATGTGCATTGTGTGAATCAGAAGTGAGCCTTTAAAGCCCTTTAAAACAGTGGGGACCAACCTTTTTGTCAAGTTGGTTATCAGCCATGCCACTAACTAGATCTGCAACCCTTTCCCAGTGCCACTCCAATCCCCTGACCAATCTGCTGCTCTGCTTCCAACCCCATGCTCCCTGCTTGATGTACTGCTCTGCTTTCTGCTTCCTTCCTTTTGCTCCCTACTTGATTTGCTGCTCTACTCTCTGCTTCCTGCCCTATCTACCACTGTACGTGCACCCTCCCTGATGTGCTATGTGCTACGTACCTGTGGCATCTGTATTGCATGCTTCCCATCCCTGTTTTAAAATAGTAAAGGCCAATAATAAACGACCATCACTGCAGAAAGGCCAATTAGTTTGTACTTGAATTATTATTAGTCATGTAATAGTATAAAAAACCCCATAAAATATCCTTATTGTAAGTGAAGTCTGCTGTTCTAGTCTGATGGCTGCCCATGGTGAGAGAGTTTTGGTACCCCAAGAGATTAATAACTTGACTTAGACAGTGCTGTGATGTGTGGGAGTAGCCAAAGTGAAGTGAAGAGTTGGCAGGTGATGTACTATTATGTAATTGTCTTTTCTCTGATAGATTATATTAGAGAATGGTAAGAAATAGTTTACCTAATTATGGCAAAAATGTAGCTGCTGCAAGTCTTAGTTAAACTGCAGTTTTAGTTCTTCTGCATTTTTTAATGGTTTCACTGGAGATGGGTTATGCCACTAGCCTGAGATCTGGGTCTACAATATATTTTCTGCTGTCCCACAGAACCATATGCAACAATATTAAGAGAACCACAGGGGCTGAAAGTCTTCTCTTGGTTTTCCATTTCTTGGTTCTCTCTGAACCCTGTCCTGGAACTTATTTTTTTTTTAACGATGCTTATTTAAACATCTTTGACCTAATAGCTCATTCTTCTTTTTCTGATTTGCATATGCTTAACTGTCTTTGTTCTTGAGCAATGAAAGGACTAGCTTAAACCAGCTTACTCTACAGTTGTCCTTGAAATATTACCATGAATATACAATAGTACACATGTATTGGTAGTACAAATGTATATGTTATACTACATTACATAATTCATTCAATATTAATATACTCATAACCAAAATGTGTTTGTTATAATTTCAGTTATTTACAGAATGCATTAAGTGATCATATATCAAGCTTTCTAGCAGATTTGGTGGTTTTCCTAGTTAGTGTTAGTATTAATTTGTAATAAATTGATTGGCTTTAAAGTGTGTGTGTGTGTGTGTGTGTGTGTGTGTGTGTGTGGTTTTCCTTAAGGATCTACTTTGGTAATGGTGCATTATTTCTGTCCTAGGGTCTCAGGACACATCGGGACCAAAATTTACTAGGCCAAAGTGGTGCCATTAAACATACTATGCTGGTCTTTGTATGTTACTTCATGACCTGGAAGCAATGTGGCAGCACCAGGGTTAGGCTAATTGTCACAGACTCAAAACAGGCCAATTAATGCAATCTGGGTATCATTACTACGCTGCTTCTGGTCCAGGCAGTAATGTACATCTCTACTAGGAAGGTAATATTGCCATACTTATTTTCTTGGAACAAAGTATCTCGTTGTAATTCCCAGTTCTTCTAGTCATCCTCTGTTTGGGGGTGTATTTCTTCCTACTGTGAATACAATATAAGCCTTATTTCTGTCTCCAGAGTACCCCTTTCTGGAAATTACATATTTTTCGCTTATCTCTTATGCAACTTTTGAACTTTTTATCTGATTTCTTCCAAATGAAAAATCAGTTCTGATACTTTGTAACATTCTTAGTGGACATAACCTCTTCTTTCACAGTGGAAAGCACCAATTGTAAAACTGCCTTATCTCACTTCCTGTAAACAGAGTTTTTAATTAAAGTATTTTATCCTTTTACCAAGCTTCTATCTAAAGCGGTCTTGGACTTCCACTTAAATTAATATGCTTCCCTTTGTTCTTTTCAAGATCTCATTTGACATCTTGCAGAAATAAAACTCCACAGTTCAAACATTTCCTGAGCTTTCTCTTACTTCAGCAGTGCATCCAAGCCATTCCAAAAGTCACTAAGGCTATTTGTATACTTTAGTGATATGTCCAGAAATCATACTCTTTTCAACAGAAAGGGTGTATCTACATGTGCTATTAAGGCAAAGCAATATGCTCTGGTGCTTATCACACCAAAGTTTATTGCTCCTGGGTGCTGTGCTTACATATTTGCCTGGTATTGCAGCACATTGAGCAAGCTCCGAGCAACCCCGACTGGCAGGGTGCCCAGGTGATCAACCTGACAGCCCAGGGCTGCTCTGACCCAACTCAGTGTATTGTGGAGGGACTGGATAGGGCCTGAGAGTGCTCCACTGTGGGGCTAGGTGGCAAGCAGCCCCTGCACTGAAGCACCTTGTGTCCCAGCAAGGTGCATCAGCATATGCACATGCAGTGCTGTGAAGTAAAAAGTGCCGCAGCAGGATAGTATTTGTATTTACAAGTACTACCCTGCTGCAGAGTTAACTAGTTTCCTGTGGCCTAATAGGGCCACACATGTAGATGCGAGACATTTACTGTGCAGCTAATTAGTCGGATGCCCAGTAAACTTTTTGTGTAAATGTGCCTAGCAATTTTACACACACACACACTCTAGAGGTGCACTGATATATGGGTTCCATATTGGAACACTGCATGCAGGCATGCAGCCGCAGCATGTACATGGCCAGGAATGAAGCCTGGTGGCATGTAGAGTACAGCCCAGCAGGTAAGTCTGTATAGAAGAAGGGGTTGGGGAGGCAATCAAGGCCCCCACCATTAGGGAGTCGGGGAGGGAAAGGGGCTGGGTTGAATGGGACCCTGGGGTTGGGGTGGGTCATAGGAGAGAACCATGGGTGGCTCATTCAGTGGCATGAGGTGTCACTCCCTGCATCTCTGGGGGAGGCATGGTGGGTATATGCCCCCCAGATTTGTGCATGGGGCATAGGTGGGCTGCCCACTGTCTCGGCTCAGGCTCTGCGCCCTGCTGCCTTTGCTCCAGGAGTTGTGCAATGCCATGCTGTGCATCTCACTGCCAACTTATTGAGTAAATGCTTCTTGGGGTTCTTGTGAGTCAGTCAGTTGGTCCGTCCTGAGGCTGCACTGACTGTTGGGACACCTTTGATGCAGCAGTAATTTTCCTTCATTTTTCCTGGTCTTTTGCAATCCTTGTACAGTTGGTTTTAATCCTGTCCAGTTTTTGATGTTGATGGTCCAGCCTGTCTCAGGTCTTTCTCTTCCTTCTCTTCCCATAGCACCCAGCAGGATGGTGTCAGGTCTTGTTTAGATGTCCAAACCACTACATCTTTCTTCTTATGATTTCAAGTAGAAGCAGGGGTTCATATTTGCTAACTTCTCTGATGTTATCTTTCACAGATTCATTTGTTCTATGTACAGTGTAGGGTATGCATAAAATTCTACTTGCTAGAATCACCCTACTGGACATCAGGAAAGCAGTAACAAACAGAATAGTATGTACCCAGCACATCAAAGAGAAGAGACATCCACTACATGGCCACACTGCACCTCTCAGTAGACTAAAATTAAAAAAATGTTTCTGCTTCACACCACAACTATTGGATGAAATACTAATATCTGTGGCAGTCACAACTAGAGATGACCCAGGATGCAGTTAAGATCAATGTCAACACTGCCAAACTCCTCCCTACAGGCACAGAATTTCATTGACCAATATGGAAAAGCTTGAACTGCCTCCAAACAGAAATTGGTAAGACTGGCTAACATGAAACTTCAGGAATACTTCAATATAGCAAGTGCCAAGTGCAAATGTGGAATAACCTGTCAGAGTATGGAACATCTGCTGGCCTGCCCAGATATGCAAGAAGCATGCGTCAATGAGGACCTCACTAAAGATCAGATAAAATAACAGTATGTGCCCATAACTGGACCAAATTTGAACATGGTGACAGGACGTGAGAAAAAGAAAGATTCCATTGAGTTCTATCTTTACTGACTGCTTCCAGTTTGAGAGTGGGTCGTATTGTGTTTGGGGAAGTGGTCACTTTCCACACATGGTAAAATTTCAAATGATATATGCCACACATGATTCTATTAATAGATAACCTATCATGCTTCCTTCTTTAGTTGGAACGTGTGAATGCCTTAGGTACATTCCTTCTGCAATTAACTACAACAGGTATTACCTGCCTTCATTTAGTTTCTTATCACATAATGTTGCTTGGGGAATTCCCTATATTTCATTTATGATATCTTCAGTATCATGGGTGTTGGTACTGTCAATGCTCGTATTGAAATCATCTGCTGCTAGTTTTTTTGGGGCCTTTTTGTAATTTTTTAACATGTCAGTATGTTAAGCTGCCTAATACTTCATTACTAAGTATTTAATTTTCACTGTAGCAAAACCCACAGTTTTTTAAAATTTATTTTAAAATGCATTCCTCTCCTTCCCCAACCATTTCTGACTTTTTCTCTCCCTCTCTATTTCCTATAGATAAGTATAAGTAAGCTAAGCTATAGGATAAGCTTTAACATTTTATTTTAGGTATTGTTTTTTTTCTTTTCTCCCCTCTTTGCAAATAAGTGCCCTGATATTTTGATACAGATATCCACTGTTTTATAATGGATAATTATTATGTTTTGTACTGAGTTGGGGTTTTTTTTGTTTGTTTGTTTGGGGTTTTTTTGCTGCTTTTATATTGTGTGATTACTGTTTTAGGCCTATATATGTGAGTTAGCATAAGTCATGTCAAGTTTCCATCTTGTAATGTCAAGCCTTCATCTTATCCCCATGCCTTGTTGTGTAACCCATGACTCACACCTACCCCTCCTATGTAACTTGGTTCCTGAATGAATGGGGATGAATGAGGGTGCTTGAGAGACAATGGCAGTAGGTTTAAAAATAGTTCCCTCTGAATGACCAAACCTTCAACACCAATACCTGGACCAACGACCCAGCCATTGGAACCACCCTCAGCATGCAAGAAACAAAAGATGAGGCAACCCACCATTGTGCCAAGGCTGCACATGCTCAGTAAGAACAACTAGAGCCCTCTAGGACAGGTCTGACATTGCCTGGACAGGCCCTCCCCATAGGAGATGAGAGGTAGTCTGCCCCATAAAAAGGGGTAGTGAAGACTGACTCCTTGGGATGTCCTCTTCATCTGGACTAGCACCATGCCACACCACCTATCCACCCAGAGGCCCTGCCCGCGACCCCCCTCTGGACAACACCTACTGGACAAAAACCCGTTTCCAGCCTGGATAGGTAGTTATCACCCTCCACTTTCTCTTCAACCAAGGACTTGGATGCTACTTCTCTTCCCTATCTGGACTCCAGCGCTTCTACTGAGTCTCTTTCTCCTGCTGCTATTGTGAGTACTTGTGTATGTGCACGTGTGTGAACCAATAACTTCATGGGGCTGTGTAGCATGTTGTCTGTTTAATAAAAGTGTTATTTGGACCCCTGATTTACTATGGTTTAGCCCTGCTCCAATCTCTGCTCCTTGCCCCTCTAATTTCTGTCTCATTTCTCCCTCTCCTGCTTCTGGCTCACTGCCACCTCCAACACCTGTCCTGAGCTCCTCTCTGCCTCCAAACCCCCTGTTTCTTTGCCATTGTCTTATCCCCCCTGCCTCTTCCCCTGAGCAACCAAGTTTCTGCCTCAGTTTCTTTCCTGGCTGTCTTTTCCTTGCCACCACTTATCTGCCCCCTCCCCCCCCACACAATTTTTAGTGTGTAGTGTGCATGTGCTTGAATTGGTGACAGGTATACATCTGCCTAGACTGCCTTGGATGTGTATGTGCCAGAGCTCATTGTGTGTGTGTGTGTGTGTGTGTACACCTAATTGATTTGTGTGTTTATATATGTACAATTGTGTTATGCCCTCCTGTCTAACAGTGCAATATTGAGATCCTGAGAGTTGGCCTGACCCCACAGGGCAATAGATCATTTTAAAAAATGGTAGCTTTGCACAGTAGGATATGTCATGAAAAGTTCCAAAAAAGAGCAGCTTTAATTCAGGATTTGGGTCAGCTGGGATTTGCCCTCCCACAGTTGCTGCTTCCCAGCCCATTGCCCTGATTGGCCAGTCAGTCCCCTGTCCTGCATCTCTTTCCTAGCCCCTTGCCATGATCACCTGGTGGGATAGCTAACAGTGAGCTCCCAGTGCAATGGGGAATCCCCACTCAGCCTGGGGTACCCAGGAGCTGTCCCACTGGTGAGATAGCTAGCAGCAAGATCCTGGATGGGTGGGGAATACACACCCAGATGGTGGCTGGCTGCTACCTGTCTCACTGGTAGGACAGCTCCTGGTCAGCACCTGGCTGAACAGGGAAGGAAGAGCTCACCAGTCCCAGCACTGCTCAGCTCCCCACTCCTATGGGGAGTTGGGAGCTGCACAGCACCAGGTCAGAACAGGACCCGGTCCCCAGTTCCCATGCTGATTGGCTCCCAGCTCCTGGGGAGAACAGTGCCAGGACAAGGCACCCTACTGGTATTAGAGAAAATTACTGCGCAGTAAGTATCTTGTATTGATGCTCTCACTGGGGAGATAATTAGTTTACTCCACAGTAAACATCTTATGTAGATATGCCCAGTGTGTGTTCACAGAATAAGATACTAACTATGAAGGATAAAGGCCTGCATACCTGCAAGATGAAGGATTTTATTTTGGAAACCATTTGTTCTGAAAATGTCCTGGGGGTTATGCTACCTTGCTTACTGAATGTGGTACTTCATCTAAGAAAATGAATTAAAGAATTAAAGTTTTATGGCTTGTCATAAGCTGGTACAAGAGAATTAAATAGATAGTGAATTGATCATGGTTTCTAAAAACTAAATTGACCTTCATTCTACAAACAACTGTTGTTCTTACTTTCATCATTGCTGGTATAATTGTAGAAGATTAAAACTTCCACCCAAAACTTGTTTTGCTCTAACATTTACATTTTCAATGTGGCTCAGGTTTTTGCTAATATATATTACAAGTATTTTTTTAAAAGACACCAACTCTAGCTTCTTTCCTTAAAAAAAAAAATCCTTCTTTCATTTCCAAATACCCCACCCCACCCCACGCCACCCCCCTTTTTACATGCCAGGGTGTTTTTAAGCCTTCCTCAGAAGAATTGGATATTGGCTATAGCCAGGCCTGGGGACTTTGACTGGGGTGTGCCAATGCTCCTGCTGGGATCAAACTGGAGGTTCCTGGCTAGAGGTGTTGTCTGCCCTCTACCCCCCTGCTCAGGGTCACCATTGTGGGTGCCGAGTACAGCCAGAATGGGGCCATGATGGAGTGGAATTAGGCACAAACGCGTACTGGTTGAATTGAAAAGAACTTTACTTACAAACTGACGTACAGGGACTTGCATCGATGCACACAGTGTAGGCACAAGCAAAATCACACCGATGTTTTCCGAGCATGCAGGGTACGGGGTACGTCGGGACGGTTGTCGACAGGGAGTGGTTGGTGGTTGATCAGGCCTCCAATTTTGCTCCAAGGTACACGAGGAACTCGTTCCCAACGTACACGCGGAGTTCTCCGACTTGGGCAGAAACTACCCAAGCTTTTATACGGCTAGTGAGCCAATTGCTAGCTGCCGGGTATGAATAATTTACAATGAGCCAATCAGTAGCATGCATCCAAACGGTGCAACTGTTAGTTTTGGCGGGAGCTGATCACTGCACCAAGACTTTTCCCGCCGTAGCGAGGCATCCCTTGCACCGAGCACTCGCATCGTGCTAAGAATTCTGCTGTGTCGAGGCACTTTTAACTACTAAGTACTGACATGCCCCCTTGCCGATGGCACAGCTGAAATTAGGAGCACATGCAAGTCGGTCAAGTCGTCGCCTTGCCCGAAGGGTTCATAAGGCAAATAGGTATGAACAAAAGTAGATAACGTAACAAGTTCGTTCTCTAAAGATCGGATTAAACAATAACCTAAAAGAACACAACTACACATTAACAAATTTGTCACAAAAAGTTCAACCACAAGGATTTTGGTGGGTGTCATGATGACGTCACACGTCGAGCCCTTGCTTCTTGGAGTATTCTTTCCCTCTTTTGTCCGGCTCCAGCACGCGTCTCGGACCTGTTGAAAAAAGAAACTCTCTAGACAATTAACCAACTTATCTTATAACATTATTTTAACAAGATGAGTCATCATCTAGCTTAACTGAATATTGAAAACCTAGCTCGTATGCTAGTTTCCATTGACCCTCATCTCCCAAAATTCGCAATTGCCATTTCGTGAGTCTAGAATGCTGCAGGAGGAATCCGAACATTATCCGCTTTTCTGGTGGTCTCTGCAGTGACACACGTAGTTGTCATGAGCTAGACTTGTGCTGGCATACGGTGGATCTATGCTCTGAATCACTGGTTGTTTCTATGCCCGGCTTGATGAGAGCTTGCAATCGTGGGAGCTGACACAAAAGATTACCTGCGGGCCATCCGACTAGCGGGTTTATAAGAACTCAGAGAATGGTGGCGACTTTTCCTCCGTAAACTTCAATGCAGGCTTCCACGCCGTTGAGCGTTACCGGAACAGCTCCAGGATCTTGCAGGTAACGGTGAGGCCACGGTCCTCTTTGCTGGGGTGGTGTCAGTCCCAGTGCATGTGTTCTAGGATTCCAGGTGCAATGCGAGATTCCAATCGTTGCCAATAAGATTTGCTTTATATCAACTTTTAATGGGCAACCTCTGTGTCATGCATAGGACTTGCGGCTAACTTGATCTGCAACAAGCGCTGGAAGTGGAAAGGGCCAGTGGGGATTATACGTCACTCTATCAATGTCAGTGGTGTGTCCTCCGCTCCATGAGGCTCGTCCAGCTAGAAAACTTGCCTCTTCTCTGTCCACTAGGTCAGACCCAAACTCCACAACCAGGTGTCCCAACCACATAGCCAAGGTTTCCTCAGGTCTCATCTTGGACTTCTTGCATAACTCTTGCAATTCCGTCCAGGTTCCGGCGTGACAGGTGTTGACAGTGACACAAGCTGTACTCTGTGCACCAATCACTCGGCTTCTCGCTGCCACCAGATGTGTGGCTGCCTGAGATGTTGCTGCATCCGTTAGGGGAACTGGATACAACTGTTTCTCCGTTGCCCCCTTGCTGTACTGTGAGGGTGGGGCAGTCAGGAGCGACGCAGCCTCATGGGGCAGAGTCAGTGACTGAACTTCCGCCCATCTGTCGAAGGATCCGCCTTTCTCTTCCGGGTCCTCCGGGCAGCTCCCTTCCCTCTCGACGCCATCTTGAAATGGTGGGGGACCGGGGTTTTTTCCCGTTGCCATTTGCTCAGCCACCTGGATGGAAAGCAGTCAGGCTTCCAGGTCTGCTTTTTCCCGCATCAAAGTTGTTATCATGCGGAACATTGCATTTAACATTTTCCCCTTTCCGTGTTCCGAGCTGGTCCTTCCAATCGCGGGGTGACTTTCTGCTTCTAACTTTCTGCGGAGCTCCAAAAGAAGCTTGGGATCTCTCAGCTCAGGCGCGAGTGTTAAATTAATCAGCACCGGCTCTTCACCCTCCTGCGCGCAGCACATGCAGCAGGCAAACTCCTGGCTGAGGGCAGTGCTTTCTTCGCTTGGCTTTGGTCCAGCAAACAGTTCTGTGCCCCCTTCCTCTCGGGGTCTAAATAGAACCTGCTCACTTCCCATCACACATCTGAACGCCCCAGGATGGAGATGTACTTCCCACTCTTTCGCAGCTTCCTATTCTCCTTCAAGTGAGAGGTAACCGCTGACGAGTCTTCCGCCCGTTCCGCCTGCTTGGTGGTAGGCGATGTGTGCACCTAATTCCACGGCGTTCTGCACGTGGCATTTCCCATTGTGCCGGGGTAATTCTTAACTAATTCCAACTCCATTGCGTCTTCCCCAGATACTGATCCTGTTCGTGACACCATGTGGGTGCCGAGTACAGCCGGAATGGGGCCGCGATGGAGTGGAATTAGGCACAAACGCGTACTGGTTGAATTGAAAAGAACTTTATTTACAAACTGACGTACAGGGACTTGCATCGATGCACACAGTGTAGGCACAAGCAAAATCACACCGATGTTTTCCGAGCATGCAGGGTACGGGGTACGTTGGGACGGTTGTCGACGGGGAGTGGTTGGTGGTTGATCAGGCCTCCAATTTTGCTCCAAGGTACACGAGGAACTCGTTCCCAACGTACACGTGGAGTTCTCCGACTTGGGCGGAAACTACCCAAGCTTTTATACGGCTAGTGAGCCAATTGCTAGCTGCCGGGTATGAATAATTTACAATGAGCCAATCAGTAGCATGCATCCAAATGGTGCAACTGCTAGTTTTGGCGGGAGCTGATCACTGCACCAAGGCTTTTCCCACCATAGCGAGGCATCCCTTGCACCGAGCACTCGCATCGTGCTAAGAATTCTGCTGTGTCGAGGCACTTTTAACTACTAAGTACTGACAACCATATTTGGGGTTAAGAAGGATTTTTTATCATGGTCAGATTGGTACAGATTGGGGATTTTTGCCTTCCTCTGTAGTTGGGGATGTCACCCTCTACCTGGAATCTCTTGAGTATATCAACAACATTTCATAAAAGCAGGACATTGGCGGTCATGGTTCCCCTGCTTTATGTGTAGCAAGTTAGGGTGTTAGGTCTGTGTTGTCAGGGTGATGGTAGTCTCATGAAGAGTTTAGATCATCATTTGTATAGGATGGTTTGGATAGGGATGATCCTGCCTTTCACAGACTCTGGTGATCCATTCCAGCCCTATTTCTCTATTAATCAGTTATTGTCTCAAATTATTATTTTCAGAAATCCATGTCTGAAGGTAAAAAAGTAAATGTCTCCCAAGTACTTTGGCAGGAAAACACATAAGGATAAGTGTGCAATAAGATTTTGGATATCTCTTATGACCATTAAAAAAATCTGAGACTATTATGTTTTCATTCCTGCACTTTGGATAATGCCTTCTAAAATAATTATATTACAAATTTTGGTCAGAATTGCGCACCACCAGTCAATGAATCCCTTGAAGATTTCTGGGGGGAAAAAATCAAGACCAGGGATTTTCCATTTCTCCATTAATATATTTATGATCTAATTTGAGATTTGGGGGTGAGATAAAGATCTACTTGTAGCTTAACAGGTAAAATGTACTTCAACAAGAAGCTACCATTTCTCTTTAATAATATATGTTATAATTAATGGTGCATCATGCAAATATAAACTGCTGGCACTGCCCCACCCCCCCTCCCTAGCCTCTCTCTCACTGACTGACTCCTCAATTTACATCTTCACTGGCTGCCTTTCTTGCATGCTTACTAGCCTCTGGCTTCTTTACTACTCGTTCTATCCAGGAAGAGCACACACCAACTGCAGATGCTTCCTCAGCCTGACAAAAGGTATTTATACCTGAAAGCTTGCTAAGAATAATTTTTTCCAACTATTTGAGTTGGTCTAATAAAAGATATCATATTTACTCAAAGAACCTTGTCTGTCTATGTCCTTAGACCAACATGGCCACAACCTACTCTTCTGAAATACAAGAAGGTACATTTAAATAACAAACCCCCTCAAAAAATAACTAAACAGTAGCCAAGAATATATCCTACATTTTTATAAGAAATTTGTATAATTAGGTGACTTTTGCTCCATTGCCTGAATAGACAATGGATTCTCAGTTAAAGCAAGAGTCAAGCATAGTCCAGAAGTACTGATACTGGCAATTATCAGAAGCCTCCCCCCACCCCACCCCCGCCCCAATTCACTTAAACATCTTGGGTAATCTTATCTCTGTGACTGGGAATGGAGATTGTGGGTTTGTCTACATGTGCAAATAAGCAAGGCTAAATTTAATGCACATTAAGCTAATGTACATTAAGTAATTTTTGGCAGGTATCTACACATGCACAAATTTGGGACTAAAGTCCCTCCAGTCCTGCCATGAGCCCCTGTGGCCACTGGGGGAGCTCCAGCCTCTGGCCACATGGCTGCCAGCCCTTGGGACCAACTTTAGTCCCAAATTGAAACCAGGAGAGATGGCCATCCAGGAGCCCTGGGGGGTGGGCTCAGACTGGCCCATTAATGGCTGGGTGGACCTGGCAATAAAGTTAGTGCCAGGTCACATCTACACATGCATTAATATGCTTGAACTAATCCTGTCAAATTTGATATGTGCACTTGCACATGCATTTTCAAGTATCAAATTTAGGCATGATTAGCCTAAGTTAATGTGCATTAAGGGCATGCACATGTAGACAAATGCCCATAATGCACATTAACTTAGGCTAACGTGCATTAAAGTGTCTGGTGTAGACGCGCCCTGTGAGAAGGAATATCTCAGATAGCTAAGATGTAATATCAACACCTTAAATAGAGCCTGGTTTCACATATAATTGATGAGACATGCTCAGCAACCACTGTTCAAAAGCTCAGTCTACAAGCTGGAACTTCTGAGCAGGTGTCAGCAATGACATTATCCATAGCTTATTGAAATCAGAGGCAAAACTCTCAATTGGCTTTGGTACTGCAGAGTCAGCCCCACAGAGGACATTGCAATAATTCACTCAGCAATACACATACGCTCATCAAAGTCTTTGCATTGGAAAAGCACAAGCAACTTTTAACTACTCCCTTGTGAATACTGGATAGACTAAACTGCCACATCTTGTAATGATTTTTTAAATTTCCTTTAGCTATTGCCTTTGGCTGGATTTGAAATGGTGACCTAGAGCTGAGATTCCAGAGTTCATTTTTCATTTCCAGCCAGTTGAACCAACCATGCATGTGAAAACTCAACTACATATACTCCATCTCACTGAGCATTACTAGCTATTGGCATCTCCGCTCCTGTGTTATAAATGGTGATGACCTAAAAACAAGATTAATCATATTGAGCCACTTGAATATTGATAGTTCTGTCTGAGGTTAGGGTAAAGAATTTCACTTAACAGTGGAATGAGGGTACTTCTAGAGAGAAACCACTCTAAATTTTAATGTTTGAGTAAGGATTATTCTTTGCAGAAGATCAAGAGATATATCTATTAGGTACCAATATCCCAGAAACCTATGTTTGCAAAACTGTTAATTATCCACTTGCTTCCCCAAATATTGGGGTCCTTGTCGCAGGGCAATAAGGTGCCCTGCTCCTAGAAGAGCAGAAACTGCCTGGGAGAGGGTCCAAAGACAGAGACAGAAGCCCAGGTGCAGGTTACCAGGGCAACCAGCCAGAAGGGAAATTATCCTGCACCTGCACAAGGTCAGCTGACCAGAAGGGGGAGGGCCCTGGGCCCATCTAAACACCAAGCTGGAATTAGGGAGGGCAGTTCTCTGCCAGCAGCTAAGGGGGAAGGAGCCCTTGTAGAGTAAGTGAAGGGAAGAGGCCTGACTAAGTTCTGCTCCTTGTAATGTAAAGGGGCAGAACACACCTTATGCAGTTGGTATTATGTTATAGCCCAGGGGCTTATGTTTGGTTGTAGTTTTATAAGACCGGTGGTTTGGATAAAGCTATTTGGGGAAGGAGGAGGCCTCATAGGGGGCCCACTGCAGTGTGGGGACCCCAACACCAGCAAGGGCGTGGCCTTTGGGGGTGCACAGACCCTGGTGCCAGCGAGGGTGTGACACTAGGGATGCGGAGAGCCCAGGCACTGGTGGGGCACACGCAGTGACAGGGCTGTGGAAAGCCCAGAGAGGACAAGGGGGCCAATTCATAGCAAGGCCCAGACTGGTCAATGTCAATGCCATCTGCGAGGCTTGGGGCATGGTAAAGAGGTGGTTGGAGCCATGCATATAGCCCATAAAACTGGGGTGTCCCTGGAACATCTATTTTGAAACAGGAACCACAGGGTTCAAGGAAGTCCATCCGGACCGTGCCCAGCTAGGCTTAAAGGCAGCCTCCCTACTCATTACAATGACATTAAGACATGGTGGGTGAGAATAGAGGGTGCCCAATGAGCTGTATTGGCATAGTCGAGGGGCCCTAGGGGTAACACGGCCACCCTTGAGGACCCCATCTTGTGACAAATTGGAGCATTGGCTGGGAACTCAGCTGTGCATGGGAAGGGAATCTGTGTCCCTGAAAAGGGGAATGAACCTTTGGGCTACAATAGAAACTAAGAGACATTTTTTGGCAAGGCAGTGGCACCACAGCTCTAGAGGTTGAGCTGAGCAGGAAATTGGTGCCACCAGAGATTGTACAGGGAGGAGTATTTGGGCCCTGACCAGTAAGGGAATAAGGTCAGGCTAGTTATGGCTGAGGCAGAGGACATGGAAGGCCTAGGGCCAGAGGACTTCACCCAGTTGTTATGGGTGGGTGAGTTACAGGAATAAGCAGCTCAGTTAGAGTGGGAGTTAGAAGTGGCCCAATCCCAGAAAAACCAAGCTGAAGCTGGGGTCTCTGATTTAGAGCTGTGGGTCCAGTAAAAAAAAAAAAAAGGAAGGGGGGAGGTCTAAGGAGATTAGGCACTTGATGGCTGCGGATGCCGAGAGAATGTGAGCACTTGAGCAGCTTATTGTGAATGTGGCTCAGAAGAGCTGGGAGTGGGAAGAGGCACTGCAGAGGATGCAGAAAGAGCTGACGGCATGGTTGTCAAAGCCTCCAGAAGTTGGTACAGTGTGGCCTGAGGTGCAGGAGTAGGTATCGTGGAAGCTGGAGGTGTCTCAGGGCATCATAGCAGCCCTCCGGAGCGGAACATCAGGTCGAGGAGTTGCGAGATGAGCTGGTTAAAAACCATGTCCAGACGGAAGAAACCAGAAAGGTAATAGCAGAAGAGATGGAGAAAGTGAAATCCTACATGGAGAACTGTAAAGTGTTGCAAAACCAGAAGCAGTCCCTTGAAAAGGAGGTGGAGACCATGAAAGAGGAGAGTGAGGGGTTACGGATCCAACTGCAAAGAGTGGAGGCAGAAAGGAACCAACTTGGGAAACAGGTACAGCCCCTGAAGGCCCTTGTGGAAGACAGCTTGGCTAAAGAGGCAATAATACGCGCAGAGAGTGAGTGGGTACATCCCCATGTGCAAGCCACAAGACAACAAGCACAGGTACTGGAGTCAGAAAACAAAAAGCTACGGGAGGTGACAGATCAGATTGCCACAAGAGCCCCAGATCCCTGTGAGATGGAGATGCCAGCCATCACCGGAGTTGCAACGCTTACTGAAATGGGGCAGAGGCCTCAAGCACTAGGGGCTTCGGACGCAAATGAGAAGATGGTAGTGCTGGGACTGCTTTTAGTGGAATGCATAGCAGTTGTAAAAGCCAAATGCCAAGAGCAAGCCCAGGAGTTTGGGGTATTGAAAGAGGCCTTGCGGGAGACAGAGACACAGCTGGAGACCATGTGGCTAGAGGTCCTGAAGCCTCTGGAACAGGGAGAGCCAGCCAAATACCTAGGCCTGGATAATCCATGACACAGAGCTGCCCTAGTGCAGCCAGAGAAGATTACTATGATGGAGGAGTCCCTAGGGGTAGACCCTACAACCATGTGGGAAGAGATCCTATCAGCACTCATGCAGCACCTGGATCAGAGATGGGAACAGCTGGTGAACAACCATGCAGCTGAGATGGACTGAGTAAGAAGGACTCTGGAGGAATTCCTTGGCAAATGTGACAAGGGGGTGTTCACTGTGCCAGAGCAAGTCCAGCCCACTGGAACAGGTACAGGAACTCAGGCCAAGGGACCAGAAGGAAAAGGAGGAGGCGACCATCCAAGGAGGCCTTAGATAAAGTAGAGCTGGGCCTAAAGTCTTATAATGGGGGAAGGGGGGGCATTGAGCCTCCCATTGAGACAGACCCCATCCTGGGCATGGGCTGCATACCCACATAAGGGAGTTGGGGTTTCCACTGAGCCAAAGGCCCTTAAACAAGAGGGGGATCAAAGGCCTGGGAGGATACCCCAGGTGTATGTAAATAACCTCCCAAGGAAGATCGAGTGGTGAACCCTACGGAAACTGGTTGCGGCAAGGGTCAGGGGTGTGGCCTACATAAGAGTTTTTATGGGACTGGGAGGCAGATCCACCAGCTGAGGCTAAATAGAATTTTGGGCTGAAGATTATGCCTGAAAAGCCCTAAAAATGCAATGGGAGATCTGGGGAAGGCTAATGGATTTGCAAGGAATCATAGGGAAGTAAGAGGTCCCATGACCAGTTCAGAGAGGAGGAATGGGGCGTGTAGTGGTTGAACAGAATTGAGCCTGAGTTGAGGGGGAGAAGACACCCCAACAGATAGAGGGGAACTCTCCTGTGAGGAGGGAGAAGGTTCTGGTTGCCCCACTGGCAGGCTTGGAGTGGGGGAGCGGGGGGGGTGGGGAAAGAACATAGTGTAGGAGGATCCCATTGGCCCTAAAAGGCCGGAGACCTGACCAACTGAAATGACATCTTACCAAAGTTGGTTAATATGGGGGTACTACCCGTGGCAGCGTAGCTCCCATCAAACCCCACACAGTGCATCCTTGGGGAAAAGGTGAGCAGGAGGCACCTGAAAACCTCCACACTCCTGAGTTGTTGGGCAGCATCAGCAAGAGCATGAGGAGCCTAAGGAGAAGAATGCAAGTGACAAAGAGTAAGGACCCCTCCCCCTGGTGAGTTTGAGTCTTAAGTGGGGAAATGTGTCGCAGGGCACTAAGGTGCCCTGCTCCTAGAAGAGTAGAAACTGCCTGGGAGAGGGTCCAAAGACAGAGACAGAAGCCCAGGTGCAGGTTACCAGGGCAACAAGCCAGAGGGCTAATTAGCCTGCACCTGTACCTGCACAGGGTCAGCTGACCAGAACGGGGAGGGCCCTGGGCCCATATAAACACCAGGCTGGAGCTAGGGAGGGCAGTTCTCTGCCAGTGGCCAAGGGGGAAGGAGCCCCTGTAAAGTAAGTGAAGGGAAGAGGCCTGACTAAGTTCTGCTTCTAGTAATGTAAAGGGGCAGAGCACACCTTATGCACACCTTATGTTATAGCCCAGGGGCTTATGTTTGGTTGTAGTTTTATAACACTGGTCATTTGGATGAGGCTATTTGGGGAAGGAGGAGGCCTCATAGGAGGCCCACTACAGTGCACAGACCCCAGCGCCAGTGAGGGCAGGCATTTGGGGTGCACAGACCCAGGCGCCAGTGGCGTGCACACAGAGACAGGGCTGCAGAGAGCCCAAAGAGGACAAGGGGGCCAATTCATGTTCCAGACTGGACTATGTCAATGCCATCTGCTAAGCTTGGGGAGTGGTAAAGGGGTGGTTGGAGCCATGCATATAGTGCATAAGGCCGGGGTGTCCCTGGGACATCTATTCTGAAATGGGACCCACGGGGTTCAAAGAAGTCCATCCAGCTCAAGTAGGCTTAAAGGCAGCCTCACTACTCATTACAATGATATCAAGATGTGGCGGGCAAGAATAGAGGGTACCCAGCAGGCTGCATTGGCATAGTCGAGGGGCCCTAGGGGTAACATGGCCACTCTTAAGGACCCCATCCTGTGACAGTCCTATACACATTCAGGGAGCTGGCTCTGATGCACTGGAAATCCAGTGTGTTGGAGTGGACTCAATTAACTGGGTCTGCTGGAGCACAGAAATGAATATGCTCCAGCAGACTCTAGTGTTACATGTATCAGCATCCCTGTGCTGAAAAATGATGGTGGGGCTCTCTGAAATAAGGCTTGTTCAATAAGCTTTACTTCAAAGCACTCCGCTGCCATTTTTCAGTGCAAAGGACGTGGATACATGTGACACTTGGGCACTCTTAATTAGCATAGCTCGCTAATTAAAGCTGCCCCCCATGCCTCCCAGAGCCCATGTAAACATGCCCATTGTGTAGGCTACACTGGGTCTGTCTACACATGCATTAAAGCACTTTTTTCTAATGCACATTAAATTTAGTACCTCAAATGTGAGGTACTAAAGAAATGTGCATTAAGCTGCCTGAGTGTGCAGTAAAGAATATGCATGGTTTTAAAGTGATAATGCGCAGTAGCCTATCTTACTGTACATTAGTGTCATTGAACATTTTTATGTGATGCTTTAATGCACAGTAAAATAGGCTACTGTGCATTAAAGCACATGTGTAGATGTGCTTGTGCCCACTGATTTCAGAGTAGCTTCTGCTATCGTTTGAAATACATGTAGATGGAAACTATGGGTCAAGTCCAATTAAAAAGTTTGTTTTTTTTTAAATACACACACACAGTGATATTTAGAGGTTTAATGGATCAGAGGAAAACACAAAGCTAACAGAACTTTTATTCTGATTGAACATAGGAATCGTTTCAGAGATTTTCTTGAACTGCTGTTTTTGTTAGCCAAATTGAGGCTGCAGAAGACCTTTGACCATGTCATTTTTCTTTTATAGCATCAACACCTTTTAATCACTATTAAAAATTGCCTAGAGTCAACAACAAAAGAAACAGACCATACTAATGATGGTATTTTTCCAAAGAACCAGACCTGTTAGATGTGGGCAGAATGATCACTGTAGTAGGAAAAAAGTTATCTGAACAAAAGTTTTGACACATCTCTTATAATCTTAAATTGCTGTTCTACATGTTAGGGACTGCTAGACTAGCCTGCAGTGATATGACTGTCTCTTTCCAATACATCAGTGTTGCTTAGTTTCAGAGCAGCTCCCTAAGGGGAGGAACAGGAAGTGAAAATTGAGACAGGGAGGGGGAGACAGAGTTATGGCTGGGGGGGAGAAGGATTTTGCCCTGCCATAGTAGCCAGAACAATAGTGGGGCAGGTACCTGGGGCTGCACATGAAATCCTATCAGACCACTAGTTAGTTGAGCAGCTGTTCTCTACATATTAGAGTCAGAATTCTTACAAAATATCTTCAAAATAAAGATTTCATAGATACAGAAATACATAGGCATCAGCCTTATTGAATGATTCAATGTCCTTGCCTTATCCCCTCTGATATTCTTACTGGCCTAAATTCTGACTTTGGGTTTGTGCAAAGTGGTGTAGCTTCACTAAGGTAAGTGGAGGTATCAAGATTTGCATTTGCTCAAAGTTTCCTTTACTCTTATTCTCTGCAGATGAATTTACAAATTTTTTTGTAAATGATTTTTTATTATTATTAATGTTTGTATTTTACACTTTGTACAAATATATATATATAATTATATATAATTCTGATATTATATATATATATAAAATAATTAAAAAAAAAGAAATAATGATAGCAGAATTATTTTCAAAAGAATGCTGAATAGCTGAACTCTGCCCTTTTATCATGGATTTCCCTGTTAAACTGATGTGCATTTATGAAAGTCTCACAGTACAAAACTTGGGTGACGCCTTTGAGTGGAGACAATATCTTTAATTAGACCAACTAAATAGCTGGAAAAAGTTATTTGCAAGCTTTCAGACACACACATCCTTCCTTAGGCAAAGAGAAAAAAAAAAAGAAATTAAAAATGGTGAGAGGCATGAAAGATTGGATTTTTTTTAATAACTGAGGGACGTCTGACTGTCTTTGGGAAGTTGTTCTGCAGGAATGCAAATTTAAGAGGGTTGCAGGAAACAAAAGCAGGTTTTGTTCCCTGCAGCTTTTTTGCAGCTATTTAGTTGGTCTAATAAAAGATATCACCTCTACCCAAAGATTTTGCCTGCCTTTTGTGCTCCAACTACTACAAAAGTTTAACACTTTACTTTTTGCTACTCTCTTGGACAATTTATCTTTATGCTAAACCTAGTGTTTATGTTAATGATTCTCAAATTCAGATACACTAATAAGTAAAGCATGCATCTTCCTTGTTTACTTTCACTACCTTACTTATTTTAAGATTGCTGAATCAGCCATCTGCTAAAAATCTGAAATGTTATCCTCTCTCCTCTTTCACACTGCTTGAGATCTCCCATTTATCTCTATAACTCTGATTCCCTTGTTAACTTGTAGTATTCCTTTCGTATCATCTGCTAGCACTGCTCAGGTAAGCCAAAGATGGTTCAATATCTGCTGAGATCCTTGTGTCATCGAAATTCGGGTACACTGAAATTAATGGCACGATACTAATTTACTTCACTGGGGCCATGACTCCTTCCCAAGCAAGTCAATCTCTTTTACTCCTAAAATTTTGATTTGGCAGCATATTTTGTGTAATGCAGTAAAACATACCTTAACTGTTTTTTTTTTTTTGCTGGATTTTAACATTTAATGTTTGAGTAAAAGAGTAATGTATTGTACAACTGAAGGTAAGATGCATTTAAAGTTCTTTCTGGAAGAAGACGCCAATACAGAAGATTTGCCTTCTTAACCTATGGTTTAGTGGCAACCCAGATTACCTAATATTTAGGGATCCTTGCTGAAAAAAGGTAATGAAATTAGGTTAGTCACTGAGAACTCATCACTGTAGTATTATAAGGTTGTGCACAACATGCATCCCTGTCAGACTCCTATTGATTTATACATGCATAATTAAATAATAATCATTTCCAAATGTTTGTGCATACTTAATCACAATGGAATTTGCTGATGATAATTTATTATCTTAAAAAGTACCAATCTATGCCCTCCACAAGACCTGTCAAGCCAGTTTGTGCCCACAGGATACTCTTCAGCCTTTCTTGACTCTACAAGAGATTAATAGATTCATAGATTGTAAGGCTGGAAGGGACCCTGGAATATCATTGGGTCCAGCCACCTGCCCCACACAGGAAATGCAACTGTGGTAAAGTGAGCCCAGCAAGGTGACTGTCCAGTCTTCTTTTGAAGATTTCCAGGGTAGGTGATTGCACCACCTCTGGAGGGAGCTTATTCCAGTCTGGGCTCCCTAACCGTGAAGAAGTTTTTCCTAAGGTTGAGCGTGAAATAGTCTTCCAGAAGTTTGAGGCCATTCAATTACTCTTGGTTTTCCCCAAGGGTGCCCCGGTGAACAGTTGTTCACTGAGCCCTTGATGTACTTCCCTGATGTAATGGTAAAGTGCCGCCAAGTCCCCTCTCAGCCTTCTCTTTTCCAGGCTGAAGAGTCCCAGGTCCCTCAGACTTTCCTCATGTGGCTTACCATGCAAGTCTCTGATCATATGGGTGGCCCTCCTCTGGACTCTCAAGTTTTACCATGTCCTTTTTAAAGTGCAGCACCCCAAACTGGACACAGTGCTCCATTTGGGATCTCACCAATGCTGAGTAGAGTGGAAGAATCACTTCCTTGGCTTTGCTGGAGATGCATTGATTAATGCATGCCAGAGTATTATTAGCCCTGCAGGCTACAACATTGCACTGCCGGGTCATATCCATACTGTGGTCTATTATTATCCCAGGCCCCTTTCATTCATGGTGCTGGTCAGTTTGGTGTCACCAAGCCTGTAGTTGTGTAGGGAGCAGTTCATCCCCAGGTGGAGCACTTGACATTTCTCAATGTTTAACTTCATCTGGTTCTGATCTGTCCAACTTGCTAGCTTGTCTAGACAGCCTGTATCTGTAGCCTATCTTCAAGCATGACCATGCTTCCCCATAACTTGGTGTCATCAGTGAACTTGGCCAGTGAGCTCTTCACCCCCACATCCAAATCATTGATAAAGATGTTGAAAAGCACTGGACCAAGCACCAACTAATGTGGGACATGGTTGACCACTTCTCACCAGCTCCGTTCATTAGGACTTCCTGGGTCCTGCCTCGCAGGCAGCTTCATACCCACCTAACTATCTTGCAGTTAAGCCCACAATCCTCCAATTTTCTCATGAGAACAGTGTGGGATACCAGATCAAAGGCTTTTTGGAAGTCAAGGATACAATGTCAACCTCTTCTCGCTTATCCAGGTGTGAGTTACCTGATCATAAAAGAAGATGAGGTTGGTAAGATGAGACCTACCTGTGATGAAGCCATGCTGGCTGTCATTCAGAATCTACCTTCTGTAAGCCCATTGCACATGGACTCCTTAATGAAATTTTAGAGAATTTACCCTGGGATAGAAATTAGGCTAATTGGTCTATAGTTACCCGGGTCCTTCCTCTTCCCCTTCTTGAAGATGGGCACACCATTGACCCTCTTCCAGTTCTCGGGGACCTCTTCAGAGCACTACAAGTTTTGGAAGAGTTTCACCAGGCGTTCCACAATAACTTCAGCCAGCTCTTTCAGCACTCTTAGATAGAGGTCATTCAGTCCTGCTGACTTGACTTATATGTCTAATTTTTTTTTTAATTTGTCACACACCAGTTCTATGGCAATAGTAGGAAGGTGGTCATTCCTGCCCAGCTCATTCTGTACCCTGTCTGGCATGATTTTTTCCTTGGTCCAGTGAAATATTGAAACAAAGTAGTCATTCAGGAGTTCAGTTTTCTCCTGAATGCCAGTAACCAGCTGTCCTGAGTTGTTGAGCAATGGCCATACACTTCCATTTGTTTTCTTTCTGTTCCCTACGTACCTGAAGAAGGACTTCTTGTTGTCCTTGATTCCCTTTGCTAATTTTAAGCTCAGTTGCCACCTTAGACATTCTAATCTGTTCCCTACAAGTGTGGGCTGTTGTTGTATAGTCCTCCTTGGGGCCTGC
The DNA here is from genome assembly GCF_000455745.1 of Alligator sinensis. Lineage (NCBI taxonomy): Eukaryota > Metazoa > Chordata > Crocodylia > Alligatoridae > Alligator > Alligator sinensis. The sequence goes on along the minus strand of NW_005842069.1, from coordinate 756,602 downwards.
CTCAAGCTTCCATTGTTTGTGTGTCTGTTTCTTCTTACTTAGAAGGACCATGATTTCCCTGTTCAGTCAAGAGGACTTCCCAGCCCTTCTGATACCTTTCCTCCACATGGGAATAGATTTCCTTTGTGCTTCAAGGATTGTGTTCTTAAGGAATGACCACTCTTCATGCACTCCTTTTGCCTTTGGTCCCTGGTCCTCCAGCACTACCCCTACTAGTGACCTAAGCTTGTTGAAATTTGCATTTTTGAAGTCCAAAACTTCATCCCTGGTATCTGATTTGTCTGCCTTGTGATGGACAGTGAATGTAATGGATTCATGGTCGCTGTTGCCTCGGCTACCCTCTATATTTAAGTGGGTCACCAGGTAATTGACTTTGGAGAGCATTACCTCTGGTTGGCCTGTGCACCTCCTGAGCCAGGAAGAGCTCTTCAATGCTGGTCAGGAAGGAATGTGCCCAATCCAACTTGGCTGAGTATCCTCCCAAGAGATGTCTGGATAATTGAAGTTGCCCATGACAACCATGTACATTTGGCCTCTGTCAGTTTTTGGGCAAATTCTAGATTGAGTTCCTCCCCCTGGTTTGGTGTTCTGTACTTTACACCTATAGTTAGGTCTCTCACTGCCACGCCCTGCCCTTGCAGCTTGACCCATAGGGTTTCAAGCCATTCTTCTTTGGAGCTGATGTTGGCCTCCAAGGAGATGTACTGCTCCTTCTCATAGAGAGCTACACATCCACCTTTCTTCCCTACCTGGTCCCTTCTATGCAGCGTGTAACCCTCTATAGTTATGCTTCAATCATATGAGGAGTCCCACCAGGTCTCCCTAATACGTACTAGATTGTAATGCCCACTGGAAAACAGGAGGGTTAGCTCCTCCTGCTTGTTACCCATTACCCTGGCACTAGTGTACAGGCACCTAAGTCCTCCTTTTGAGACCCTCAATTTCCTGTCATGCTGAAGGTGAACTATTCCCTCAGCTTCTGCAAGCCTGGGGATCATCTCTGCAGCACCTCAGATGCAGGCCCCATGGAGGCAGTGGACCTTATGGCCTAGGGGGTCTGGATGGCAGATAGGTCCTTCAGTGCCCCACAGGAGGAGGTCTCCCACTACCACCACCTTGATCCTACTCTTGGGGGTAGTAGCATGCTGTTTACCTTCCTCCTCCTCTGGTTCACCATCAGAGCCTCCTCATAAATGGGGAGGGGAGCATACTTGTTGTGCAGGGCCAGATGAGGAGCAGCCTTGGCCCTGTATTTCCTGGAGCATGAGGTGACTGTCATCCAGGTAGGTATTTTTGATTAGCCTTCTCATTGGCCACCATCTCTATCTTTCTCTTCTTCCTTCTTATTTCATAGCTATTAGGGCTGGAATGGACCTTGGCAGATCATCAAGTCCAGTCCCCTGCCCAAGGGGCAGGAAGTCAACTGGAGTCATATGATCCCAGCAAGATAAGAATCCAAATTTCTCTTGAAGGCATTCAATGTAGATGCTTGAACCACCCCTGGTGGCAGGCTATTCCAGACCTTGGGGGCTCAGACAATGAAGACATTCTTCCATATGTCTAACCTGAAATAGTCTTTCAGGAGTTTATAACCATTCAATCCTGTCATCCCTTGGGGTGCTCTGGTGAACAAATGTTCCCCCAGATACTGGTGGACACCCCTATTATAAACTTATAGGTGGCCATCAGATTGCCCCTGAGCCTGCACTTTTCCAGGCTAAAGAGCCCCATAGCTCTTAACCTGTTGTCATAAGGTCTGTTTTCCTGACGTCTGATCATGTGCATCACTCTTCTCTGGACTCTCTCAATCTTCTCCACATCCTTTATGAATCGTGGAGCCCAAAACTGGATGCAGTACTCCAACTGTGGACTCGCCAAGGCCAAGCTCAATGGGAGAATGATGTCCTGGGATTTGCTTGAGAAGTATCTATGGATGCAAGCCAGCATCTTGCTTGCTTTACTAGGCACAGCATCATATTGATGGCTCATGTTCATCTTGTGGTCAATCATGACTCCCCACCTCCCTTTCATCTGTAGTGCTAACCAGCGTATTACTGCTGAGCCTATAAGGATGCTGCAGGTTTTACCTCCCAAAGTGGAGAACCTTGCATTTTTCAGTGTTAAACACCATCAGGTTCTCTTCTACCCATTTCCTGACCTGTCAAGGTCAGCCTGGATCGCCCTCCTGTCCTCAGGTGTGGATACTTTACCCCAAAGTTTGGTATCATTGGTGAACTTGGCCAGTCCACTTCTGACTCCAATATCCACATTCTTAATGAAAATGTTGAACAATATAGTTCCACGGACAGAGCCTTGAGGGACCCCACTGGCCACAGGGCACCATGATGGTTGACCTCCATCATCCACCACCCTCTGGGTATGACCATGGAGTCAATTCCCCAGCCAGTGGATCGTGGTGAACCAGAGGCCTCAGTTGGCCAGTTTTGTCAAGAGGTGATCATGGGATACCAGATCAAATACTTTTTTGAAGTCAAGATATATGACCTCAATCTCCTCTCCCTTGTCCAGGTGATGGGTCACCTGGTTGTAAAAAGAAATAAGATTGGTCAAGCAAGACCTACCCGCAACAAACCCGTGCTGGCTATCCCTCAGGATGTTGTTGTTGGCCAGTCTGTTTAAGAATGGCCTCTTTGATAATCTTTTCTAAGACCTTCCTCAGGATAGAGGTCAGGCTGATGGGCCTGTAGTTTGCCGGATCCACTTTCCTCCCTTTCTTGAAGGTAAGCACCACATTGGCCTTCTTTCGTTTTTTGGGCCCTTCACCAGAGCACCAGGAGTTCTCGAAGATCCATGCCAGGGGCTGAGCTATGATACTAGCCAGCTCCTTGAGTACCCTGGGGTGCAGATTGTCAGGGCCGGCTGACTTGAAGGTATCCAGCCTCTCAAGGTGTTCCTTTACGAGGTCAGCATTGATGGAGGGCAGGGAATCTCCCTCACCCAGGCCTCACTGTCCCATAGTGGGTAGGGGTGTCCCGTGGGATTGATGAAAGACCGATGCAAAGTACCCATTTAGTAGGTTTGCTCATCAGCTGTCCCATCTGTTTCAGCAGGGGTCTAATGTTGCCCTTGCTTTTCCTCCGGCTCCTCACATATCTAAAAAAGGACTCTTTTATTTTCCTTGATACTTGTAGCTGGTTGGAGTTCTGTCACAGCCTTGGATTTCCTGGTTTCCCCCTGCAATTCTGGACCAGTGCAGAATATTCCTCCTTGGAGGTGGATTCCATCCTTTTGTAGGCCTTTGTTTTAGGATGCAGGAGGTCCATTAGTTCCCTGGAGAGCCAAGGGGGCTGCTCTGCCCTTTTCCTGCCTTTCCTCCGAGATGGAATAGCATTAGCTTGTACATCAACAATCACTCCCTTGAGGAGCAACCACTCTTCCTGAACTCCCCTCCCTTTGGGGTCATGGTCCCTTAGGGCCTCACAACAAGCCTCCTGAGGTTGTCAAAGTCAGCCTTCCTGAAGTCAAGGACTTCTGTATTGCTGACTGACTTGCCAGCTTTACGGCAGATGGTGAAGGTCATCAGCTCATGGTTGCTGTCACCCAGCTTCCCTTCCATCATTAAGTCACTGATTAGGTTGTCCCCAGTTGCCAGTACTAAATTGAGCAGCGGTTTACCTCTCGTTGGCACGTATACATGAGATGAAGCTTTGCGGCCTGCTCGGATTTAGCTGAGCGCTCTTCCCATGAGATGTCTGGGTAGCTGAAGTCTCCTATGACAACCATAGACCCGGAGCATGTGGCCTCAGCCAATTCTCTGGTGACTCCTTGTCAAGCTCTTGACTTTGGGTGGGAGGCTTGTAGTAGACTTCCACCATTGTGTCCCCTGTGCCATGTTCCCCATGGATTTTAATCCAGAGGGTCTCCTGTTTATTCCTCAAACTCCTGGCATTCTTCGGGAGAAGTTCCTGGCAGTAGCCATCAATGAAATCTTTGTGGGCCTTGATGGTGTATAGCTGGCATACCACCTCATCCTCTAGTACCCATACCCAGATCTCCAGAGACTCCACTAGGGAGCATACCCCAGATGTTGGAGTGCCCCATGCCCAGCTGCTAGCAGCCATGCCAGGCAGCCTCCAAAGTCTAGGTCCAGGAGCTGTCTCTGGGTAGAGACCTCAGCAATGCTGGGAAGCCTGTGAGAGACAGCTCATGCCCCTACCTAGTCTCAGCAGCTACTCTTCAGGTTTCTGGTCTCAAGCTTCTCACTTGAAACAGCCCTCTGGGTGCCTTCTGTACACCTCTCTGTGCAAAGTCCCATGTAAACTGGCAAACTGAAGTAGAGCCGTGTCTGTTTGTGAACTCCGTTCACATGGCTCCAATCATAGGGCTCCCTGGGGGCCTCAGCTAAGTAGGAAACGGTGCGGGGAGGCGGCATTCCCCTCCTAGGCTCCACTCAGCCAGCATGTCCCGCCCGGCATGGCTCCACATGCACGCACGCATGCACACACTCACTCACACACAGCACCCTCCAACCACCCCTGTACTTGCCCACCCTCTCCTGGCCCCAGTTCACCTGCATCCTAGCTCTACGCTTTGGGGGGGTCATTGGAGTCCAAGTCTGGGTCTTCGGGTCCCAGGGGCACAATGGCCATTGTGCTCACCTCCGTTCGATTAAGTGCTCTCATGTTGCCTTAGCCCGGACTATGGATAGCGTCTGTCCTGGGCTCGCGGGTGGACCCCACAGGCTACCCCTGCTGACGTCAGGGGGTCCCCTTAACTTTCCTGCCACGACTTGGAATGTTGCCTCAGTGGACGGGTTCCCCTTTGGGGGAGCCTCCAGGGTTGTCGCGCCTCCCGGCGGGCACTCACGGGGCTCCGACCTCCCCTACACCCCAGCCACTCGCCACCTTGGGTTGCCAATCTTCGGGCGCCTTTGGTGTTCTCTGCTCTTCCCCAACCTCTGCCCACGGGTTGCCAGCTGCGTGCCTGAGTCTTTGGGCCAGGTGTATGGTCCATGAGGTCCTTGGACCTGGTCCCTCCAATTAGACTCCCGACCGTCCTATACTAATCACCCTGTGACGTGATGGGCCTATCCCACCACCGTGACAACTAAGGCCCCTAAGCTATGGGGCCAGGAGGCCCAAAAGGGTGCCCCTGGCCTATGGGCCGTGTGGATTCCCCCGGGCCCGGGTTCCACAGCCCCGGCGGCTCATCCCACTATGGTGTTGAATCCCCTCCTCCTCCTAAGGCCACTGTGGGCCCCGAAGGTCCACCATCCAACCCCACTTCAGGTCTTCAGCCGCCCTCCGGTGCGGCTGACAAGGCCCCATTGGACACGCCCCTTTGTTACCTCCTCTCTGAGGCTTCTGTGCAGGCTCAGTCCTAGATCTCAGCCCTGATGCTGCTCTCTGTGCTCCTGCCTCCGGTTCCTCCGTAGGTGCTGCCATCGGTCCTGTTGCGGGTGCAGCTGCTAGACCCTCTGTCAGTGTCACTCCCCACTTCACTGCCACCTCTGCAGCTGACGTCGCTGCCGGCTTTCCAGCTGGCTCTGCTGCTGGTGTTACAGCCAGCTTCCCTGCTGGCGCTGCTGTCGGCGTCGCTGCCAACTCCGTCAAAGCCTCTCCTGGCTCCGCCCCTGGCTTTCCACACTGCTGGGAGCAGTGGCTGATCCCCTCTGTGTGAGGGCTCTCCCCTCCAGCCTCCACTCATCAGCCACCCTGCCACATCGTTGGAGCCGCTTCTTATCTCTGCCGGGCGGCGTCTCCTGCCCACGCTGCCCGGCCACAGCTGAATATACGCGTGGCTAATCACCCTCAACGGCGGTTTCGCCGCGTGCATCTCCTCCGGCTCTTCGGGCTCTGTGAGAGGTAAGTGGGGCTCTCTTTGGGCTGGGGCCCTCCTGCAACCCCAGGTTCCCTGGGACAGTCATTAACCCATGCATCTCCATGAGGAGCAGGCCCAACTGTATGAGAGTTTAACAACTGCTTTATTTTGCAGAATTATTCTCCATTTTAACAGTATATGAATGTCAGAGTGCCAAGTAGAAAGATGTGATTATTTTACTGCCTCAGAATTGCATAGTTCTTGTATAGCAAGGCTATTGAATTTTTGTGGTAAGAAAGTATTTATGCTAAGTATTTATCAATGTAATCAAACACCTCTCATGTAGTGAGCTAGGGTGCATACAATTTACACTTAGGATTTTTATAAGATGATATTTTCATCATTTATAAATGCAAAAATCATTTTTCTGTGTCTCAGTATGTCATACAAAATATATCTCTCAAAAAGTTGTAAATAACTAACTACTAATGCTTAGTCCCTTGTGGATAATTAGTCAACACAACTATCTCCATGGAGTGACAGATCTACTAGATTTCACTCTATTTTGGATAGTTTTTAATATTTGGGTCCTATTATGACATTAAACAGTCTAAGGACATTAAATTTTCTCCTCTCCCCTGCACCTCCCCCCCCCACTTTCTACAATAACTTAAATAGCTACTAAGCAAAACAAGGACAATACTCAGTCAAAACCCGTTATGACACTTTTTCAGTAAAAAGTTCTTTACATGCCATATTACTTGGTGATAGTTTACATGACTTTAAGTGGTTAAAATAACAGAGTTTTGTTGTTGTTGTTGTTTTGTTTTTTTGGGGGGGTTGTCTTTATTATGGGCATTGTTATATGTCTGAATATTTGAAAATTAGGTGGATTCAAACTTCTGTGATGAATATTTTGATTCAGATGTGTTTCAGTATAGGGTCACTGATTCTTTTTGGAAAATATCTTGTTCCATGAGTAGGTTAATTTGTTTTGATGAAAGCAATAGGGAGAAGAATGGCAGAATCTAACCTAAAAGGTCTGTCTGTCCTCTATCTTTTGAAATACAATTGGGAAAAAAGAGTCCTATATTTTTTTCCACTTTCAAGATACTCTTTTTTGATCTTTTATAAAGTTTTATGTTATATTTCTTATCATGATGTATCATTTCAGGGATTTTTTGCATCTTTGCCTTTTGCAACTGCAGCAGAATGTCTTCTCTAATATTTTTCCCCTCCCCCTAGATTTCTCATGTTCTGAATCATAAAGAAATTTAAAGGCTTTGATTTTTCTGTCGGCTCTTCTATATCATAACTTGCTTTACCACATCTTTATGCTTTTGTTACTGCTATCATTTATGATCTCTTGCTTTAGCAGTGGCAGGGATAACTTATATCACTGGCCTGAGTTAGATACTCTATTTTGTACTTAATAAATAATTCTGCTCAATATTAAAATAATTCTAACTAGTAATTCAGAAATACAATCTTATAGATTTCTCAGCCTTTTATGTTTGAAACCCAGGGGTATATAACTACATGGAATATATTCTTTGTATTGTCCTTTCCATAGCAGGATCAGCACACCTGCCTTGGCCAGCTGCACCTAGCAGACATCTAGCAGTTGTAACAATATTCTGATGAAGACTCAATTACTTGCATACTATTGTGTCTGCTCAACCATTTTAAATGGTAATTACTTGCAACCTAAATTACACTGAAGTTTTTGTTTGTTTCTTTTTTTTTTACAAAAGTGATATAATGGTTATTAATTGGGTATATACTTTGTCTTGCTTAAAGGCTGTTAAAAATCCCCACCACAAAAAGTGAAAGGAAATCCAATTTGCTTTTCATAGACTCTTAATATCAGGAACATAATCTATTATTAGGCAGCAGCTACAGAAATATGTTAATTTTTGTTTTTATTTCCCATTGAATACACTCAGGGGGGAATTATTTAATAATTGATCTTCACACATGTGCAGCTATTATTGTAACACCATTTGTATGTGCTACAGGAACATTTACATTCTTAACCTAGCATATGATTTTTTCAGAAGCATTTGGATGTCCCAGGAGTTAGGTATTTATTTCATAGATTTCATAGACATTAGGGCGGGAAGGGACCTTGCAAGATCATCAGGTCCAGCCCCCTGCCCAAATGGCAGGTAGCCAGCAGGGGTCAAATGACTCCAGCAGGATAGGCATCCAAGTGTTTCTTAAAGGAATCCAGAGTAGTTGCCTGCACCACCTCTGGGGGGGAGTTTATTCTTGGCCCTGGGAACACAGATAGTAAATAAGTTTTTCCTTATGTCCAGTAAATAAGTTTTTTTTTTTCCTTATGTCTAGCCTAAAATGGTTTTCCAAGAGTTTGTGGACCTAGTCTTCCCATGAGGTGCTCTATTGAACAGTTGTTTTCCCAGTTCCTGGTGCACACCTCTTATATACTTAGGCTGCCACCAAGTCACCCCTGAGTTTATGCTTCTCCAGGTTGAAGAATGCCATGGCTTTCAGCCTCTCCTCATAAGGCCTGCCCTCTTGTCCTCTAATCATTTGTGTGGTTCTCCTCTGAACTCTCTTGAGCTTCTCTACATCCTTTCTGAATTGCAGAGACCAGAACTGGACACAGTATTTCAGTTATGGTCTCACCAAGGCTGAGTTCATCTTGTGGTCAATCATGACCCCCAAGTCTCTTTCAGATGCAGTGCTAGCTAGTGTAGCACTGCCAAGGCTATAAGTGTGGTGTGGGTTCTTTCTCCCAAGGTGGAGCACCTTGCATTTCTTGGTGTTAAATGCCATCAGGTTTTGATCTGCCCACCCTGTAAGTCTGTTGAGGTTGGTCTAGATTGCCAGCCTATCCTCTGGTCTAGCTGCTCTTCACATTGTTTAGCGTCATCAGCAAACTTAGCCAGTCCACTTGTAAAACCCGAGTCCAGATCTTTTATAAACACATTGAAGAGTACAGGTCCAAGAACAGAGCCCTGGGGAACACCACTGGTTACAGTGCACCAAGTTGATTTGGTTCCATCAAATATCACTCTCTGGGTCTGTCCAGGGAGCCAGTTCCCCAGCCATTGGACCATGAAATTGTCTAGGCCACAATTCCCCAATTTTTCCATGAGTCCATCATGGGGCACCAGGTCAAAGGCTTTCTTGAAGTCCAAGAATATGATATCCACCTCTTCTGCTTTGTCCAGGTGATGCATGACCTGATCATAGAAAGATATCAGGTTTATCAAACAAGATCTACCCACCATGAAGCCATGTTGGCACTCTCTCAGAATATTACCTTGTGTTAGGATGTTGCTAATGGTTTCCTTAATGATTTTTTCCAGGATCTTTTCAAGGATTTAGGTCAAGCTAACTGGTCTGTAGTTCCCTGGATTTTCCCTTCTCCCTTTCTTGAAGATGGGTACCACATTGTCCCTCTTCCAATTGTCAGGCATCTCATCCAAGCACCACGAGTCTTGAATATCCTCACCATAGGCTGTTATAATGTCAGCTAGTTCCTTTAGCACTCTTGGGTGCATTCCATCTGGGCTGGCTGATTTGTGGATGTCCAGCCTCTTAAGATGTTCCTTTACAAGATCAGTGGTAATGGTGGGCTCAGGTTCACCTTTCAGCTTATGATCCTGCCTTTTGTCAGGCAGGGTGATCCCACTGGTTTAACGGAAGACTGATGCGAAGCTGTCATTAAGAACATTAGCTTTCCTGAGTGTCAGTTAGCAGCTGCCCCACCTGGTTTAGTAAGGGTCCAGTGTTACCCTGATTCTTTTTCTGACTTACCACATATTTGAAGGACTTTTTTTGTCCTTAATTTGAGTGACCAGTCTGAGTTCTGTTTCAGCCTTGGCTTGATGGTTTTCAAACGGAATTGTCTTCTCATCTTCCTCTGGTACTTCTTAAAATTCTAACCTTTGTGTTTGTTAGTGATAAGATAAGCAGATTAGTCAATTAACTGATCCATTCATTCCCCACACTTCCTCTCTGTGTCCCCCTCTCTGACATCTGTTGGGCAGATAACTTTCCAAAGTTAATTATGCCCTTTCTTCCAAATACAGGAACCAAGAGATCTTGTCCATGTAACAGGGGTTTAATCTCCAAGGTTTTATTCTATGACCCCTAAATTGAAACAGTGGGTCATAGAACAAAACCTTGAGGATTAAACCATTTCAATTTTTCCATCACATTTTGGTGAGGAGGCCGCTCCTTTTTCTTTTTTTGGTTGGAGCTAGGGCTTGCCCATACCCCAGCGGTGATCTGCTGGCAGCCTGAGCACCCCCATAGCTGCAAGGGCCCCAGTCCTTCACTCTGTGGTGGCAGCAGCCCCTGGGGACACCTGGGTGAGATGCTAGCAGGCTTGGTGCTGCCTCAGCTCAGAGGCAGCACTGGGTCCAATCCAACTCTTCCCTGATCCCAAGCTGGGGCAGCACCCAACCTCCTAGCAGCCTGCCTGAGTGACCCCAGGGATGCTGCCAATGCAGAGGGAAGGACTGTGCTTCCCCCCGCACCCCACCACAGCTCAGGGGCTTCTCAGCCAGCCACCAGCTCACCCACATCCATGGGAGGGGTGGGCAGCCTCCACTGGGGGTGGGAAAAAAAGAAAAGGATTGGACCTCTCACTGCTTCTGCCTTCATCAGGCACTGAGACACTCCTAAACATCTTGGTATAGGCTAGGCTGGATGCATAATTCCTCCCCTTGTGCTGAAACTTCAACTGGACAAAAAATAAATTAAAATTCAGGGACACAGGAAGAGTGAAAACAAGAAAGCATGACTGTAGCTTAATGACTCAAACACTCACCTAGGATGGGTTTCCATTCTTTGCTCCCATCACTGTGTTTTACATGAAAGCATTCATGTGAGAAAAATAGAAATAGTCCTGGGGCAAGCAATAAAAGACTAACCCTTCTCAGGTGCATGCCCTAATCATTAGTCTACAGGGTTATATTCTCACTTGAGGCTTGCATTCTTTTCTGCATATTGTCTTACCTTCAGCAAGAGGGTGGAGGGTGATCCTAGATGGTGGGCCTATAGCTTGCTGGTCAGAGTATTTTTTTTCTAGCAGGTGAGAGATGTGGGTTTGAATTCACTCAACAAAGAGAGGAAGGTGTTTAATCCAGCTCTCCCACATCCTATGTGAATACTCTGCCACATAGACTATTATGTAAAAGGTGGGCATCCTATCTACTCCAGGAGGTTTTGAATAAAAGGGTTTTAAGCACCTAAGTCCATTTTTGGATCTGAACCTGTGTCCTTTACTGGGTTTAACCTTTAGCTCCATTGTCACAAAAGCTTCTCCCATACTTCAAGAGATGCTTGGACTTCTCGTTATGGAAGTATAAAATGAGGAGAGACTGTGCACTCGGTATGAAGATTCCAGATCATTTAGGCTTTGCTATCTGAAAGGGATTCCCACCTTCTTCTCAATATGACACAAAATGGGTGCAGCTACATGTGAAATTAGGGTGAAGCAATAAATTTCAGAACAGTTTGCACTGGATTTAACCACTCCCGAGCACAGTGTCTACACATATGCCCAGGACAGCAGTACTTCTTGCTGTGGGGGAGCAGGTCAGGGTTGGCAGTGGACTTCGGGGGTTAACCCCAGGCTGTGGGTGGTGGTATTGGGCAGTGGAGGGGCTCGCTGAAGCATGAGAGTGCTAAATGTGCAGAGCCATATTGCTAAACAGCAGGCAGGGTTCTGTACCCCTGCTGCCTGGGATGACTGGGCATAACTTCTACCTGCTATCCTAGTCTACATGAGCATTTGATTAAAGTTATTTACTCCACCATAGGATGGTACTGCTTCTGACCATACTATCCTATGACAGAGTTAATTAATTTCCTGTGCCCTAATACTGGTGTATATGTCAACTGTGATGCTTTACTGTGGAGCTAATTAGTCAAATCTAACTCTGCAGTAGAACTTACATGTAGATGCACCCAGTATGTCTATTACTTTTGTGACTGCAGTGAAGAGTAGATTAACTTGAGATAACTTTTGAAATAGCCATGAGTCCAATTGTGTGGACTATCTAGATGATACATGAATGTGCACTTTGCAAATTTTCAGACTATGCCAAGTTGAGTAGATTTCCAAACACTTTGGAGGATAGGGGTAGAGTTCAGAATGACCTTCATAAAAGCATCCAAAATCAGTCAAATGAAATACAATGAGGAAAAGAATAAAGTCCTGCCTTTAGGACAGAGCAAATGTTTGCACAAATCAGAATTACTGGCTGGGCTCCTGAGGACCATAAGGTGAATAAGAGCCAACAGTGTCCTGTTTCCTGAAAAAGGGGGCACTCTACTCTATTGGTAATACTTCTTCTGGAGACCTGTGATCGGTTTTGAGTCCCAAGCTGCAAGAAATCTGAAGACAAATTAGAAAGTCCAGTAAAGAATGACAAAAATGATTAGGGATGTGGGAAACATGACATGATAAAAGCCTGAAAGAACTAGGATTATTTACTCTGGAGAAAAGACTGAAGCAGTGGGGAAGAGGGGGGAGGGGTTTAATAACAGTTCTCAAATATGTGAATGGTTATTCTAAGGATGATGGAGATAAGTAGTATAACTAACCACGTGGAGGGTACTGGGGGAGGAAGGGGCAACCAGGCAACAGCAACCAGAGTGCTGACTTGCTGGGGCATGTAAGACTAACAGCTATCATTATGGGCCAGCTGTGCTGATCATGGGAAATGGAAGCTACCATTGCCCTATGTGTTGCTTCTGCTCAGGGTGAAGTTGACCCGTTACACCTGTGGTAGACTATTCTCTGGGGCCCAGAGGATAGAACAAGGAGCAATCCTCTCAAATCACAGTAAAAGAAATTTAGGTTAGACTCTGGGAACAACTTCCCTGCTCTGAAAGTGGTTAAATATTGGAAAAAGGCTATCCAGAGAGGCTGTGTAGTTTCCATCCTTGGAAGTTATGGAGTCTCCATCCTTGGAAAAGCAGGACTCCATCCCTGACTGGGGTGGTGTGGGTCAGAGATTATCCTGCCTTGAGCAGACTAGATGAACTTCTGAGGTTCCTTTCACCCCTCTTTGGATATTAACCCACTTACACTGGTGGGCTTTGCAGGCTGGGGTGAATTTCATTCTGCATTGGCTTGTTTGAAAGCTAGTTTGGGTATGTGTGTATTATATTGCACTCAGAGCAGTGACTGTAAGATCATTATACCAACACAGCATTATTTTCAAGTCCAGGAATGTAATGAGAATTGCTTCATGCTGACTCCAGAACACACTGTAGGCAACCATAATCAAGTCTGAAAAATAATATTTAAAATATTTTTTAGCTGTGCTGTTCCTCAGCTGTTTTTCTCCAGCTTAAACTTCTATCCCTTCTCATAGATCTTCGTGTCACCTTAAAGTTGCAAGATTTTATGTAGGTAGACAAGTTTATTTGGGTAAATGTGATTTTTAAATTTTTTTTATTAGACCAACTGAATAACTGGAAAAAATATTACATTTACCCAAATAACCTTGTCTGTCTATGTCTTTAGACCAACATGGCTATAACCAACACCCCTGAAAGATGTGAAGATTTCATACATTTTCTGGGATGTACATATTTTTTTTTCTGTGCATTTTATTCCATCGTTTTAGGGAATGGATTTACACCAGGGCTGGGCAATTCCTTGAGTCTGTGGGCCACATAAGGAATTTTACTGAGCTGTTGTGGGCTGAATCAGCGCACACCACCATGCAACAGCCCTACATGGGATGGGGCCATGAGTGGGTGGAGAGCAGTGTTTGGGAGCAGGATGGGTAGGTGAGGCCAGGATCACAGGGAAGTGACAAAGTGGGTCTGGGGCCAGGACAGAGTTTTGATTGGCTACCTGCACAGGTCTGAGGTGGATGCCAATTCTGCAGGCAGGGGCTTGCATGGAACAGAAGGTGGATCTGCCTTGGGCCACAGCCTTGCACCGTCACTGCCCCAAGGTCCTGGACCTAGCCCCAGAAACAGCTCCCTGCTTGTCCATATCCCCTTCCTGTCTGCCTAACTGCATGACCTGCCTGCACAACTCCTGGATAGTCTCCACGGAGACCTCAGGATCATGGGGTGGTGACAGCATGGATCTGGGGCCAATCCACAATCCTCTCCCTGTATGTCCTACATATGTCCTCACATTGATTCACCCAGGAACCACAGACCTCACCCAAGAACAGAGATAATTTGAAAGACAAAGGACCCTGAAAAACCAGCAACTATCACCATTACAGACACCTGAAACTGCACATCCCTGCATGGAGCACACATGCTTAGTACACCAGGGACTGACCCTTGCCTGGGCATACCTCCTGTAACTAGGGTCACACAAAGTCTGCCCCTATAAAAAGGGGCAGTGAAGACAGACCCAGTGGGAACACCATTTCCATCTGGACCAGCACCATGCCACACCACCTATCCACCCAGAGGCCCTCCCGGCAACCCCCCACCCCGACAACACCTACTGGACAAGGACCCTTCCATTCTGGATAGGTAGATATTACCTGCACAAGTCCTCCTACAATTTGCACTCTCTCTCTCTCTCTCTCTCTCTCTCTCTCTCTCTCTCTCTCTCTCTCTCTCTCTCTCTCTCTCTCTCTCTCTCTCTCTCTCTCTCTCTCTCTCTCTCTCTCTCTCTCTCTCTCTCTCTCTCTCTCTCTCTCTCTCTCTCTCTCTCTCTCTCTCTCTCTCTCTCTCTCTCTCTCTCTCTCTCTCTCTCTCTCTCTCTCTCTCTCTCTCTGTGTCTCTCTCTCTCCTCCTAGACTTCAGTGGGTTTCAGCTCCTGCACCAAGCCTCTTTAACCCCTGCTGCCATTGTGTGTGTGTGTGTGTGTGTGTGTGCGTGTGGGCGCAAGGGAACCAATTTGGCATTGTATCACCATCTCTGCTGTTCAATAAAACCACTGTCATTTGCAACCCCGAGTTGGGTCATGTCATTTTCCCCTCTCCCCATCTCCCTCTTCAGCTTCCCCGCAGCTCTGGCTCCAGACCCAGCCTCTGTGTCCCCATGCTTCCCTGTTCTGCAGGCTTTGGGTGTTGTCTTTTAATCAATTAAGATCAATTAACCTAAAGTTACCCCCTAGCCTCAGTTCTTCAGTCCAGGCCCCTCTAGTCTACTGGTTCTAATCCCGGTCCAGAGTGACTTTCATTTCCAGTAACTTTAACTCCTTACAATTCTACTTTCTTACCTTAACCTTCCCCCAGGTATCCCAAGGACACCAAGCATATACATACATACATACCACAACATCCAACTTAGGAAGTCACCTGTGTGTATGTGTAGGTGGGTGATATGTGTGTGAATTAGTGAGTACACACATATCTATCTATCTATAGATATATATGTATAGATATATATCATTGCATGTGTGTGGTATACGAATTAGTAATCCATGTATGTGTATTGGATGTGCAGGTGTTGGTAACTGGTAACCGATTCTGTCTAAATGTGGTGTGTGTAGTGTGTATGGGCTTAAACTGGTGATAGGTGTGCATGAACCTAGACTGATTATTTTGAATGTGTATGTATCTGATTTGCTAGTGTGAGTGTGTGCATGTATGTGTATCTATATGTATATGGCATTGTGTGCATGATATACAAATTAGTGATCTGTGTCTATCTTTTGGGGTGTATAGTTTATGTGCTTGAATTGGTGATAAGTATGTATGTGCCTAGGCTGGTTTGGATGTGTATGTGCCTGAGCTGGTAGTGTGTGCATGTGTATGCACCTAATTGATTTGTGTGTGTTTTGTATATGTGCAATTGTGTCACACCCTCTTGTCTAACAGCGCAATACTGAGATCCTGAGAGTTGGCCTAACCCCCCAGAGCAACATCCCAAGATCCCAGGGTCTCCCTGGCCCCACCTGCCCATCCCACTCCTGTATGCCACTAACTTCCCACCTACAACCCTATTCCAGCTGTTGGGCTAAGTGTCCTGCCTGTGTAGGTCTCACCCCCTGCAGCAGGTGTGGGGTGGATGGGCCAGGGTAATGGGATGGGTCTGGTGGGTGCAGAAACCAAAAGGAGCTGCAGCCACCTGAAAATAGAGTCCAGCTACTATGCAACCCCAGCCCTACAGGTCCCACTTTGGCCAGGTCGGACTGATCACAGGCTGGATGAAATCTCTCAGTGGGCTGGTTCCAGCCCATGGGCTATATTTTGCTCACCCCTGCTTTACACCATCTCCTGTAGGATAACTAACTTATAAGGAAGAATGACTATATACTCTGCATCTGGCATGCAAAATATTACCATACTATGGTTCTCCATTCAGGTATAGACTTCAATAGAGGTTTTTTATTGTACAGGATAGCTTTGAAAGTCCAGATATTCCCAGACTAGGGCAGATGAAAAGAAAAAGTTTTCTGTCTGTGAGAGTCTACTTCTGGCTTAGTTGAAAAACAAACAAACAACCCCCCTAAGAGCTTTGAATGGACACTTATTGTATTTAAAAATATGGGAATAAGACTCCAAAATGTGTCATTATTTAAATGCTCCACTTAATGTTATTACTGGTAAGGTACTTGCTTCTACTCAGCAAATTTGTAAAGAGCTTTCCATGCGTAAAGAATGCAAGATATAAGGCCTTTACACTTTTTTTTAAAGGATTTCTTTTTAAATTACAGCTCAGAGCTTTCACAGTGGCTAATGTGGACAGAGCGTAGATTATAGGAGGGAAGGGGTTTAAAGGGTACTTGATAGGGTGACTGTATGTCCCATTTTAGCTGGAAGAGTCCCAGATTTCAGAGGCTTTTTCTGGCCAGCTGTTAAGAATTATAATGGATGTCCTGAAAATATAGGAGTGCAGGATGCAGTCTGGCTGGGAGTTGGAGCAGTTTGCAGGTGGGCAGGCAGGCACCATTGCCTGTCCAGCATAGCACCTCATCCCTGCTGACTTGTGAGAGCAGGGTTGGGGGGACCAGCATTCCACATTTCCCCAATGATGTCTCATATTTCTATGTGATCATGTGTGTGGAGCATTTATCTGACTGCTGCTGCATACACAATGAGTTTTCCCATTTCCTCACATGTTATGACCTTAAAATGGTCTAACTTGTTATGCTAAATTGCAATATCTTAAGAGGACTGCTTAGTCACTAGAGATTGTATTTGGGAACCATTCTTGCAGTGCTGTTTTTCTTTCAGCTAGGGGTTATTTTCCCATTGACATGTGTTGGAGGAATATTGTGGTGGACCCTTGGTCAGATGCACGCCTGAAGCAAACTGCCTTTATCCTGTGGTGATCATACCTGGACCAGTTAACATGGCTTGGGAAAGGTGATGTTGTTGGAGTGAGCAAAGTAACTACACAAACTAAAAATAGGCTTCACAACATGCAATTGCTTAAGGTATTTAATGTGGTTTTAAAAACAACAACAACAAAGGGGAGTGGGTCCTGAGAAATGATGTAAGAACCTTTAAATAGATCTATAAAGATTGCATGTAGGTTTTGTAAGCATCTCCCATGCAGTTAACAGATATAGTGTGTTAAATCCCTCTGTCAGGTTAAAAAAAGTGACTTGCTTTGAAACCAAAATAAGAGACGAGTGAAAGAATTTTACTTTTTCATGTGTTTGAATATCCATTTCCTTTTTCTTTCTTTCTTCTTTCACTATTTGAATAAATTTACACTTTTAGAAAAACCCACTTCATGGTTATAGCATAATTAATGGAGTCTAGAGAAATGGAACTTGATTACAATAATTATGCATGACTCTTTTTATATTGTGCTTCCATCCATGCTTTGCAAAGCAAGTTAAGTTTTGTTGGGTTTTTTTTTTTTGCATTGTGCATAAGGATACTGAGGCACAGGGAAGTGAAATGAATCCTGCAGGTTCACACAGCAGATCAGCCTTGAGTCTTATTTTAGTGTTTTGTCTAGTTGGCTGAATACCCAATGGCTATACCCTGTACAGGAGAGATTGAGGGGACAAAAGGGGAAGGGGTGTAGTTCTCTATGTTAAGGAGAGCTACTCGTCCCTGCAAGCTGATATTGGTGACCAGGGTGGATGACTGGAGACCCTCTGGGTTAAAATCTGTGGGGAACACGGCACAGGGGACACAATAGTAGGAGTCTACTACAGACCTCCCACCCAAAATCAAGAGCTTGACCAGGAGTTCACCAGGGAATTGATTGAGGCTGCATGCTCCCGGTCCATGGTTGTCATGGGAGACTTCAACTACCCAGACATCTTGTGGGAAGAGCGCTCAGCCAAATCCAAGTGGTTGCAAAGCTTCTTCTTGTGCGTGGATGACCTCTATCTGACACAAGAAGTCTACAGGCCAAGGAGAAGTAAAGCGCTGCTTGACCTGGTACTGGCAACTGGGGATGACCTAATCAGTGACCTAATGATGGAAGGGAAGCTGGGTGACAGTGACCATGAGCTGATCACCTTCACCATCTGCCGTAAAGCTGGCAAGTCAGTCAGCAATACTG
>NW_005842069.1:619994-738355 GCF_000455745.1 Alligator sinensis | reverse complement strand
AGCTAACTTTGACAAGCTCAGGAGGCTTGTCGGTGAGGCCCTAAGGGACCATGACCCCAAGGGGAGGGGAGTTCAGGAAGAGTGGTTGCTCCTTAAGGCAGCGATCTTAGATGCACAAGCTAAGGCTATTCCATCTCAGAGGAAAGGAAGCAAAAAGGCACAGCAGCCCCCTTGGCTCAGCAAGGAACTAGCAGACCTCCTGTGCCTAAAAAAGAAAGGCCTACAAAGAATGGAGGATGGGATCCACCTGCAAGGAGGAATATTGTGCACTGGTCCGGACCTGCAGGGAGCGAACCAGGAAAGCAAAGGTTGCAATAGAACTCCAACTGGCTACTAGCATCAAGGATAATAAAAAGTCCTTTTTTAGATATGTGGGGAGCTGGAGGAAAATCTAGGGCAACATTGGACCCCTGCTAAATCAGATGGGACAACTGATGACTGACGCCCAGGAAAAAGCCAACCTACTAAGTGGGTACTTTGTGTGGGTCTTTCACCAGTCCCATGGGATGCCTCTGCCCATCACAGGACAGGGAGGCCTGAGTGAGGGAGATTCCTTGCCCTCCATCAATGCTGACCTTGTGAAGGAACACCTTGAGAGGCTCGACACCTTCAAGTCAGCTGGCCCTGACAATCTGCACCCCAGGGTACTCAAGGAGCTGGCTAGCATCATAGCTCAGCCCCTGGCATGGATCTTTGAGAATTCCTGGCACTCCAGTGAAATGCCCAAAGACTGGAAGAAGGCCAATGTGGTGCCTATCTTCAAGAAAGGGAGGAAAGTGAATCCAGCAAACTACAGGCCCATCAGCCTGATTTCTATCCTGTGGAAGGTCTTAGAAAAGTTTGTCAAACAGGCCATTCTTAATGAACTGGCTGATGGCAACATCTTGAGGGATAGCCGGCATGAGTTTGTTGTGGGTAGGTCTTGTTTGACCAATCTTATTTTCTTTTATGACCACGGACATATCACCTGGACCAGGGAGAAGAGATCGATGTTGTATATCTTGACTTTAATAAAGCCTTCAATCTGGTATCCCATGATCACCTCTTGGCAAAACTGGCCAACTGTGGCTTTGGGTCCACCACGTTCCAATGGCTGGGGAATTGGCTCCATGGTCATACCGAGAGGGTGCTGGTTGATAGAGGTTAATCATCATGGTGCCCTGTGCCCCGTGAGGTCCCTCAAGGCTCTGTCCTTGGACCTGTATTGTTCCACATCTTCATTAACGATGTGGACATTCGAGTCAGAAGTGGACTGGCCAAGTTCGCCAATGACACCAAACTTTGGGGTAATGCATCCACACCTGAGGACAGAAGGGTGATCCAGGCTGACCTTGACAGGCTCAGGAAATGGGTGGATGAGAATCTGATGGTGTTTAACACTGAAAAATGCAAGTTTCTCCACCTTGGGAGGAAAAACTTGCTGCATCCTTATAGACTCGCAAGTGTTACGCTGGCTAGCACTATGGATGAAAGGGAGTTGGAGGTTATGATTGACCACAAGATGAACATGAGCCTTCAATGTGATGCTGTGGCTAGTAAAGTGAGTGAAACGCTGGCTTGCATCCATAGATGCTTCTCAAGCAAATTCCAGAATGTCATTCTTCCATTGTACTCGCCCTTGGTGAGGTCACAGCTGAAGTACTGCATCCAGTTTTGGGCTCCACAATTCAAAAAGGAGGTGAAGCTTGAAAGACTCCAGAGAAGAGCCATGCACATGATCAGAGGTCAGGAAGACCGACCTTACGATGACAGGCTGAGAGCTATGGGGCTCTTTAGCCTGGAAAAATGCAGGATCAGGAGCGATCTGATTGCCACCTATAAGTTTATCAGGGGTGTCCATCAGGTTCTGGGGGAATGTTTGTTCACCAGAGCACCCCAAGGGATGACAAAGTCTAATGTTTAAAAACTCCGGTAAGACTGTTTCAGATTGGACATAAGGAAGAATTTCTTTACTGTCCAAGCCCCCAAGGTCTGGAATAGCTTGCCATCAGAGGTAGTTCAAGCACCTACTTTTAATGCCTGCCAGAGAAATTTGGCTGCTTATCTTGCTGGGATCCTATGACCCTCCAGCTGACTTCCTGCCCCTGAGGCAGGGGGTGGACTTGAAGATCTTCCAAGGTTCCTTCCAGCCCTAATGTCTATTAAATCTATGAATAACAGTCTGTCCAGAAAAGAAAAGTAGAATCATGTTATGACAGTTGCATAGGATTTCTTTCTCAAGACTGTGGCTTCTTGGCATGACTGTTCAGAGACTGCAGTTTTGAATGGTTTGTTTATCTCTCCCTGAACTGTAGGTTTGATAAGAATTTATTATCTTACGTTGTAAATATTGTGATCATCTTTGAGGCTGTTTAGAAATTCTTGTAATATTCTGGTCCCAACAAATGTTTGATTGCTTTTAAGCCCTAAAGACATTCCTGGTAGGGCTGTGCGAAGCAGCACTGTTTTGTTTTGACTTCCATTTTGCCATTTTGAAAGGATAATGCTTTGTTTTGCTGTTTCTAAGCACTGTTGTGTTTCATTTCATCAAAACTTTTGCTGTTTTGACGCGTTTTGATGTTTTGCCCTTAGACTATAATGGGGAATAACAAAAATGCCTATACATTTACCGTTTCTTTCCTGATTTGACTGAAAACAGCAGGGATGGTATGCCCTTCTGAGGCCACAAAGCCTGCCAAATTTCAAGGAGATAGGTGTGGGGGGTTTGGGAAACTGCACCTTAGGGTGCTGAGAAGCAAAACTCATGATACTTGTGACTTTGTTTGTGCGTTAAGGAAGAGTGGGGTGAAAACAGCAGGCATGGAAGCCCCTGCTGAGGCCATGAAGCCTGCTAATTTTCAGGAGGTAGGTGCAGGGGTTTCTGGGAAACTGCACATTGTCACGGAGTAGGGTCCCTAGAGATGGTAGTGACACCCATAGGGCCCTTTGACCATGTCAGCTCTGTCCAGCGGGCACCTTCTGTTCTTATCTGCTGCCACATCTTGTTGGAAAATATGATAGATAGGGAAGGCTACCTTTTAGTTTCAGCTCAGTCATGGTCCTAATGGGCCCCACTAAACCCTGTAGATTCTTGGACCCCTTGTTGGGACTCTCCGTAATTAGGTGCCTCAATGGGACACCCTAAGCCTTATGGGCTAGATGCATGGCTCCAACCATCCCTTATCATGCCCCATGCTTCGCAGATGTTATATTGATATCATCCCTGTAATGAGGTTGTGGTTTCACTCTACTTTCTATTGTCACTGGGCTGTCTATGCCCTTGTTGCTGCACCCTCACTGGTGCTGAGAACTCTACATGACATGGTAGTGTGTCCCAATGAGGCCTCCTCCCCTCTATAGCCTCATCTCAGTCCACCACTTTAAATAACAACAGGTAAGCAACACAGTAGCACTAGCATCTCAGACAGTCAAACTGTCACAGAGCCTTTCTATCCTTTCCTGCAGGAGCTTCTTCTCCATCAGCTGCCAAAGAACTCTCCCTGCCAGTCCCAGCTATGGGGGTTGGATGTGCCCAGGGCCCTGCCTCCTCCTAGGCAGCTGACAGGTTCTAGGGATGTAGGTTGTAGTCATGTTGGTCTAAGGATATGGCAGACAAGGTTCCTTGGATCAATCTGATATATTTTAGTAGCTCAACTGAATATTTGGAGAAACCCATCTTAGCAAGCTTTCGGGTTGAAAACCTTTTGTCAGGCTGAGGAAGCACCTGCACTTTGTGTGTGTGTGTGTTCTTCCTGGATGGAAGGAATAGTAAAGAAGCCATAGGTTGGCATGCAATGCAGGCAAGAAAGCCAGTCAGTGAAAAGAGAAACGGAGGCATCAGGGGGTGAGAGACAGGCTGGAGTAGGGGAGAAGGGGGATGTAGCAGGTAAAAGTGGAGAGGTACCTAGGGAGTTAATGTCCAGCAGGTTGTAGTGTGTCATAAATCCAATATATATATTGAGCCCAAGAGTTTCTGTACCTAGGAGGTTGATGAAGTGGAGTTCATAGGCTCATCTGTGAAAAGTGCTTTTTCAAGGAAATTCTTGAGGATCAGCAAGATATGGGAGATGGTATCCCACTTGGCTCTGTTAAGGTGGCTGATGATCCCAATCTACCCAAGCAAAGCCATCTCATGGATGGCCTTCTGTTGCTCCAGCAGCTTCTTGAACATCAGGTATGTGGAGTTCCACTGAGTCTCTACATCCAGCATGATTTTGTGCTGTGGGATGATCAGCTATGTCTGTTTGTCCTGCAGCATCTTGTCCCCCTTGATGCTGTTGTGGAAGTAGCCTGCCATCTTCCTGAATTTGCAAATGAGCTTGCTGGTGGTGCTGGTGCTGTCACTGGCAGCCCTCTCCTCCTCCAGGGCATCCTTGTCAATGAAGTGGAGCTTGTGTGCCACACAGTGGATGTCAACAAATTTGGCATCATGGCCCTTGTTGACCATATTGGTCCCATTGTTGGTGACTATGAACCCATGGGTGAACTCACCCTGCCCAATGAGCCACCTCTACACCAAGGAGTTCATGGCCCCCATCATCTTGGTTGCTGTGTGGGACTCATCCATCACCTCAGCTTGAGGGAGAGCCCATCAACACCCTGACTGGTTGCAGCAGTGCCCTGTGAGGGAGAGGTATGCATGATCTCCACCCTGGCTGCTCCAGATATCCGAGGTGAAGTGTAAGACCACCTGAAGACCTGTCTCAAGTATTCCTTGCATGCCTTATATAGGGAGGGCACCCCTGTGCTGCTGAAGGTGGTGCATATGGACACTTTGCACGATGAGGCCACAAGCGCCATGAGCCACCTGAACCCTGGCCACTCAACAAAGGAGAAGGACTGGCCATCAAGAGCAAGCATCTCTCCAATGCTCTGGGTGACCTCTCTCACCTTGGGAACATGCCCCCCCAGTGTGCCCGCCTTTCCCCCACTGTTCCAGGGTGGCCTTCCTCTGCTTCAAGGGAACAGGGACTTTCAAATGAGAGGGGTACTTCTTTTTGGGCATTGGTGCCAGGCTGAGAAGGAGCAAGGGCAAGGTGGTGGTATCTGTGGAGATGCATCAGCATCACCTTGGTGCTCATGTATTTTGTTCCCTTGCCCCAGCTGGTTTTGGCTTGACGGTGCAGGCAGGTAGCATATGTGGGATCATCTACCAGTTGAAAATGATCCCAGACCACACTACCCCATCACTTCTGGGGTGTGGATGCTGCTTTTTCCCCCTTCCTCAGCAGGCAGAGGCACAGCAACAGGAGGAGCAGACTCAGCTGAGCCATTTGCCTCCACAACCTCTACCTCAAACTCCTCTGAAGTGCCTTCTGGGGAAGGAGACCTGGCTCTAGGGGAAACTTGAGGGGTGCACAGAACAAACTGAGATGATTCCCCCTCCTTCCCCAGAATTTCTTTCACTACGGCACTCGGATCCAGATCCAGCTCTTCCTCCAGGCCTCCCTCTGGCACTGGAAGGCTCAGGCTGGGAAGTGCAATGCGGGTGGAGGAGACTGTCATGCTGTTGCTTCTTGTTGTCATGGTGGTAGTGGGGACAGGTTATGGCTGGTGCTATTGGAGGTGACATAGACTCAGCCAGTTGGACTGCTCCCCTCTCCTTACTGCCCGTAGAACCAGAAGCCTCATGCCTGCTAGTTGTAGGAAAAAGGCTGCATCTCAGTTTTGGGGGTGGGGAGAGGAGGGGACTTACAGCTCTCCCTCTACCCCCTCTTCTTTCCCTCCCTGAGAACTTGCCAGCTGCCTTTCCAGCACACTTCATAGTGTGTTTGGTGTGCTGGAAAATCTGTGTGTTCTTCTGTAATGTAGTATGTATGTGTGTATTTATGTAATAAATGAAATATATAAATGTATGTATATGTTCATGTATAAATTGTATATTATGATATGCGATATAAGCTGTGCTTCCCTGCACAGGAATGGAATGCCCACTGTGAGAGAGAGCACAGATTTCTTTTCTAGGGAAAATAATCAAAATAGACTAACAAAAACAAAAAGAGGATTTTTTGGGAGGAATAAATTGAAAGGAATAGTAATAATAGTAATAACAGTAATAATAATTGGTATTAGGAAAGGAAAAGGTATTTGATCCCACTTGCTAAGAGCAGGCTAGCAAGTAGGAAGTGATAGCCTTTCTGATGCTGCTGAGCTGCTGGAAGACGCAGCTTAGTAACTGACCCCAAGATACAGAGGAAGCTCAGTTCAAAGAATGCATTTTGTGCTGTTTTTCTGTCCCTCCCCCAGAGCACTGGGATTGGAAGGGACCTCAGGGAAGGATCACAGTCACTGCCCAGCTACACATGTCAATATCTGAGCAGTACTTCCTCCCTCTCCTTAGTTTCTGTTTAGCTTCAAGCAAGCCCAGCTTCGAAACTCAAAATGTTTTGAAACTTTTGAACTGTTTTGAGTGCCCTCCATTTCATTTCAAAGTTGTTTTGAAGCCTTTCATTTTCTTTCAATTTTGCTGTTTCCAGTTCAAAATGCATTGAAACAGATTCAAAATGAAACACCTGTTGAAATTTTACAGGGCCCTAGTGCCTGGCCAGAAGATTTGGACTTCTTTCTGTTATGAGTTTAAAATGGGGACAAGCACCATGATATTATAAAATAACTACTAGGATTAACGTGAGATGCTGGTTTATTGGAGTTGTTAGAAAATTTCTATAATTAATGCCTTCCAAGTTAAAGGAATTATTTCAGAGCATTTCTGGATGGAAACTTCCCTGGGTAGTGTGTGTTGGAATGCTTGCCCATTTCTGATTGTGTTAATTAATTTTAACTATAAAAATATGCCACCTTAAAACCAAATGCAGATTTATAATGATGGATGCAACATTTCCTTTCTAATTGGAGTTGTAACTAATCCCCAAAAGGACCATTTCACCATGCTAGATATACATCATAATGTTGTATGGCACATTTCTTTATGGAAAAAAAAAATAGCTGTTGCTTGTTTTCTTCCAAGCTAAAATGGAAATCTATTTTGAAAGTGTTTTAATACATCCGTTTGTTGTAAGATAGTAAAACAATGTAATTGCTATAGCAACAAGATTATTTTTTTTATAATGCAGAACAATTTTAAGTAATAAGATAAAGAATAATTAGACTAGAAGAACCTTTAAGCAATTAACTCAGCAGGGAGACCAGTGTGTTTCTCACCAGCTTGCCTTTCAAGCTTACAAAACCTTGAACAGGAGGTTACTAACTTGCTAGTCCAAGTGTTCTTCACTGTGCCTGTCACTATGGATACCACTATGTTTACTGAGGAATCACACTGTCATGCCATATCACTATACCAATGAAAAGTGATAATTCTCTATTAGTAGAGTCCCATTAATGTAATCTGTATAGATGTTTTTGATGGGTCTGTATATTTGATGTATATTATTCATTCAACCAAAGAAATGCCTTTGGCTAATCATATTTTAATGAAGTAGGAGACTTCAAGGGAAATATAATTAATATTCCTGAACTCATCTGCATTTTCCTCTTACAACTATGCAGTTTAATGAAAGGAAATGGCTTGAAAAATGGATATTAAAAGTACTGAACAAATAACATTCTGTTTGTTTTTTATCAAAACTCATACCAGTGTCCGATTTCCATCCACCCCCACCCCCCATCCCTCCCCTATAAAAAGAAGTTGCATATGGTATGTGAACAAAAGACCAAGGATTGAAATATTTTATTTTGTGAAAATAAAAATAGTTTGGACAATGTTTTTTCCTTCCCACAATTCTGACTTGTTTAATTTAAAGGGTTATAAGATTATTTTATTAAAACTGTTTAGAAATTTAACTTATTAAATGTGGAGCAGTGCTGAAATAAGTGTTACACTGATTAAATCTAATTACTTTGAGTTGTGCAAGATACCCCAAATATCTTATTCTACGCAACATTCTTGTTTCCACTGTACTGCTATCAAAAGAATGACATTGCCTGTATTTCTGTGGAGTTACTACCACTTTATACAGGAGTGACTTGGCATTCCTACATGAGCTACAGTAATGTGCACTAGTGTAGTTTACTGCACAGTAAGCATACTTGTCTGTATGTGTGCATGCTTACTGCACAGTAAAAACCCTTAATCCTGCTTAAATGTGCTACTTGCACATTCAAGTAGTATTAATTACTGCACAGTAGTGCACGGGTAGATGTGACCCAGGAAGAAGTTTGCTTCTGGGTCTGCCTAGCCACTATGGGGACAATCTGAGTCCAGCCGCAGGACTGTGGGCTAGGAGCCTCTCCTGGCCCAGGGCTGAGCTGCCTCTATGGCAGCCCCTGTCTGCAGGCTTTAAAAACCTTCATACATTTTGAGCCCTGGGGCACACAGACAGAGAACCTGATGTCCCTGTGTCCCACTGAGCAGGCCACAGCCTAGCTCTGCAATCTTGCCGGCACACCAGCACTGCTGCCTGGCACTGCACTGCCACATATTAGTGCTTTCCAAGGCAGCAAAATGTTGCAGGCTCTCTTTAGGCCTGCCAGCCCCCAGGGCCACCTGCAGGCAGCCTCTGGCCACCAGGGGCAGCACCAGCTGCCTGCATCACACCCCTAGCAGCCTGCTCTATGCCTGAAGGTGCTGCAGGGCATTGCCTCTGCCACACAGCTGACTGTCCTATGCTGTGGCCCTGTGCTGGGCACTGCTGGCAGCTGTCCAGACCTGGCAGCTTATGTACGGCTGCATAGGGGCCCAGAAAGCTGGTGGGGGACCCACTATGGCATCTTCCTCATCCATGGACATACCCAAGCCCGTGCCTTCCACCTGGTGCTCCAACTGGAGCAAGGAAGAAACTGATGACTTTGTGGCATTGTGGTGTGAGACAGAGGTTCAGTGCCAGTTTGAGCAAGGTGGTCACTCAAATATGCAAAATTTTTGAGCCACTTTCAGGCCAGATGTGGGATCAGGGGCACAATAGGTTGGCACAGAAGTGCCGCATAAATGTCAAGGCCTTGTGGGCACAATGGGTCAGGCCACCACTATTGGTCCAGCCATGTTCTCAAGTCCATGCCCTGATAGCCATTCTTGCACCCCAAGACTCAAGCCACAGCCATGCAGTTTCTGCCAGCAACTTAGGCAGCCCTGGCCACTGCCTGCCTCACCATGAGGTGCTGCCAGCCATGACCACCAGTCTCCAGCAGCTCCAGCTCCTTTTGGGGTGGGGGCCCAGTTGGCTGCCTGCACGGTTGAGATCACTGCCTGCAGTAGCACCCCATTGCCAGCAGGGAGGTCATGCTGAGTCACTAGCCATGTCATCCCTGGTCATGTGGTAAGCACCACATTAGGGGGAGGGTAAGTTCCACACTGGGGAGAGGGCCCTCCCCACCTTGGGCTTCACCCCCACCCTTGCCCCCAATCCCTGTTCCCTTGGTTCCTCCCTGCCTAGCCTGTCCTCACTCCCCACGCCCTGGGTTCCCCTTCACAGCATGTATACACCAGGGGACTAGTGCTAAACTTTATTGAGCAGCTCATGCTCCAACAGCTAGGTGGCCATGGGCCTCTTGCACACTAAGGAACAAGTGAATGCCAGCAGCAATGTTCTTCTCAACAGAGAGGAGGCAGGGACTTATAGTTGGGTTGTGGAAAATGGAGGGGTTTGCAAAATGGGCTGTATTCATTTCAGAATTGGATTCGGCCTGAATTGGGGACAGTGATTCGATTTGTTGATTTGGATCACTGTCCCTGATTCGATTCAGCCAAATCTGAATCTGAAGATTTGATGCAGATTTGGAGAATCAGCAATTCGGTCATCGACACAGCTTCAAATGTTTTTTCTACATACATCAAGGTACCTGGTGTGTCTCGTGGATTCTGCAATGCTCAGGCACATGGAGTGTCCTACAAGAGCATAGGGGGTCCCCTATGTGCTCAGTGGTGAACCTGGAAGTGGACCAGAAGTACTTCCAGTCCACTTCCGGGTCTGCCAGGGAGTGCAAGATAGGGGGGCCTCATATCCTTCTGGATTGGTGATTGGCTGTGGGGGAACCCTGGGTGCCCCCCCCCCCGACCCAGAAGTCACCATTCGCCAAGCCAGAGGGGTGCAGTGGGACCCTCCAGTGTGCTCCCTGGCAGACCAAGAAGTGGACCGGAAGTGCTTCTGGTCCACTTCTGAGTCTGCTGCTGAGTGTTCTGGGAAGCCCCCTGCACTGTTGTGGGACACTCCATCCACTCCACCATCACAGCATTCACGAGCCACTTGGTATCTTGAGGTATGTAGAAAAAATATTTAAAGCTGTGTCTATGTCCAAATCTTCAAATCTTTCTGAATCTCTCTGAATTGATTCAGAGGGTTCTGATTAGGTTCAGAGAGATTAAAGGGTCTCCTGATTCAATTCTGATTCAGAGATTCAGCCACCGAATTGGGCAAAATCTCTGCCAAATCAAATCAGGGACCAAAGCTTCGCCTAGCCCTAACATGTAGAACAGCCACAGGTAGCCCTTCAGGCATCAGTGAGGGTTGTGGAGCACCCCAGGCTTTCCCCCCATGCAGTCATAGCTCACAGTCCTATACCAGGAGTGCAGGTGTGCCTGGGTCACCATGGAGATCAGCAGCAGATGAGTGTAGTGGGCCTGGCACTTCTCAATCCATGTAAACAACTCCTCACACACCACCTGGGTCACCCATAGCAGGGGCATGCTTGGGGCCCAGTGGTGGTGCAGTGGGGGGCTGGTCCCATGGTCCCTCCCTGGAGAGTCACCTAGTGGGGAGGGTGGGAGCAGAGGCAGCTCCTTCCCCAAGTTGTCTTGGAGTTCTGGGTGCCATGGACTGGGTGGCAGCGTAGCAGAGCAGTTGGCCTGCAGGAGGAAAGTGGGGCCAGAAGAGTCTGGAGCCATGGCAACAGGTGCTTCCAGGAGCCTGGCTTATCCTGCCCTGGGGATGGGATGGAGTAGGCAGGTTGCCTGTGGCCAGCATCCAGCAGCCCGCTAGCCCCAGGGCAGCATGTGGGGATGGGAGGTTTGGCTGTTGGCCACCTGGTTCTGGGCTTGCCCAGCCAACTTACAATGGTCCCTAGGTATCTGTGCACACCCAACCCCTGATTGGAAGCCAGGCCCCACAAACACCCTGGTGCAGAGTATCTGATCTCTGAAATGTTGCAAACTCTCACAAAAACCTCTTTTTTTATGTCTCTGAAGTCCCTGCAGCTGAACACAGGAAAGACTCCACACTTGGCAGCAGGGATGCAGCCTCAAGGCCACAAGCGCACAGAGCCAGGGTGCTGTAGATTTGCTGGCTCCACCAGAGGTTCACAATGGATCCCACAGTTCTCCTCTGCAGCTGGTTGCAGTGTTGGAGGAGTGTGTGGAAGATTCATGGGCCTGACAGGTGGAGGATGTCACCTGGGAGAACTCATGGGAGCAGCATGAAGAGGCTTGGGACCAGTGCTAGGAGGACTAGGACCAGGCAAACCAGGAGTTCTGGACCAAGTACTTGGCCCTAGAGTTTGAGTGGCTTCATGTGTTGCAGGAGCAGGATATCATCCTATGCTGGGCAGTGCAGGACACAGGCAATAACTGTTGGGTCCTGTATACTGTTCTGGTCTTGGCAGATGCCTTCATGCCACCCACTTCCCAGCCACCAAACCTAGCCCTGCACACCCCCTGGCAGCCACCCTGGGGGTGTGCAGCAGGCCATAAGTATCATAGGACCTAGGAGCAGGCCTTATGATACTGCCACGTGCAAGGAGCCCCAGGACCACCCCTGACCCTGGGTCCACTGCCACCCAGCCCCCCTGCCTGGTCCCAGGCCTGCCACACCCTAGCTTCACATGGATGCAGAGCTGGAGCTGCCAATAGGGAGTCCAGGACTGCATGCCAGCCCTGATGGACATGGACAGTACCTGGCAAGGGGGAGCCCCTTGCACTGTGGGACCAATGGCCACTGTCACCCACGGGTGAACCCCACCCCCACACACTGCACTACCTACAGCATCCACACCCACAGGAGAAGACTCAGAGGCCAGGGTGCTGGGTGCCTGTCCTTGGGTTCTGCTTCCTAGGTACCCCCACCCCACAGCCCCCTCACTCTGGGACACCACAAACAAAACTTTATACATAGTTTTCACAAGGAACAGGGTGTTTTATTGTTGGTGAGTGGGGAGGGAGTTGGAGGGGTTCTGTGTGTTGGGGTGGGAGGGAGAGGGGGGCTGTATGATGTGAAGGGAATAAAGACTTGTTCTTCTGATACATGTCTGCAGTAAGCATGGTGGTGGGGGTGGGGGCCCATGGGTGGTGGGGCAGGTGGGTTAGAGTGGGGAGTATAGGAGGAGTTGGTCAGCTACAGCCTTCAACACCTGGTGCTCTGGTCCCTGCTGGTGGGTGCATGTTCTTTTGGTGCCTCACTGGGGGTGGGAGGGGGATGGGACTGCTTCTGCCACTGCAGGTAGTGCTCCCTCCACCAGGCATCCTCTGCCTGCTGCACCTCCTCACAGAACAGCTCCCCCTGGTCCTCACAGATTTTATGCAGTACAGAGTCTGTGATGATTACCCAGGGGAGGTTGTTCTCTGCAACCTTGAGGCCAGGGTGTGAGTCCAGCCCAGGCACTGGTTAAAATGGATCTGGCAGGGGTCTAGGTGGCTTTTGTTGGGTTTCATGAGTTAGGGCAGGAGTGGGTAGGCAGGGTCCCTGATGAGCAAGGGTGGGACCACAATGCCACTCAGCTGCAGGTCCAGCATTCCAGTGTGAAGTGCCCACTCCCTATGAGTCCTGCCAGGCCAGAGTTATGAAACACATGAGTGTCTTGGGAGCTGCCCAACCAACCAGAGCTCACATGGGTGATGGTGCTGTGGTGGTCCATGGTGGCCTGCAGGTCCATGGAGTGAAATCCCCTTCAGCTGTATTAGAGGCAGTCTCATTGAGGTGGGCAGGTGATGGCAATGCAGGCCCTGTCCAGGGCTCTGATACAGTGGGGGAATCCCAGTGCACAGAAATCCACCACCACTGCCAGGGAGTCATGGACACAGAGCACAGTGTGCCCCAGCATGTCCTGGAAGATACTGCATACCTCCAGGATGGCCTCCCTGGTGGTGGCCTTGCCCACACTGAACAGGTGTCTGACATACTGGAGGCTGGTGGGCGAGGCTAACTTCAGCAGGGTGTGGGCCAACTAGGTATCCGCAGTGAGGGCCAGACACACGTTTGTGTTCTGCCGCTCCAGGTGGGACTGGAACTGTAGCAAAACCCCCAGTTTTTCTTTTTTTAATTTATTTTAAAATGCATTCCCTCCCCTTCCCCAACCATTTCTGACTTTTTCTCTCCCTCTCTGTTCCTTACAGATAAGTATAAATAAGCTAAGATTTAGGATAAGCTTTAATATTTTATTTTAGGTAGTAAGTTTCATTTTTCTCTTCCCTCCTTGCATATAAGTTCCCTGCTATTTTAATATCGATAACCACTGTTTTATAAATGATGATTCTTATGTTTGTACTGCTTTTATATTGTGTGATTACTGTTTTAGGCCTATATATGTAAGTTAGCATAAATCATGTCAAGTTTATGTCAAGCCTTCATCTTGTGTCCTCTGTCCAGACATCCCCTGTGTTGCAACTGTATAATTCATGTACCCCTCCCATGTAAATTGGTTCCTGGATGAATGAAAGTGACTCTACTGAATGGCTTGTAACGACTAGGCCATCACCTTGCATTGATTCACGCAGGAACCACAGACCTCACCCAGGAACAGAGACAAGACCAGCATTTGAAAGACAAAAGACCCTGCAGAACCAGCAACTCTTGTACGCCACCATTACAGACACCCAAAACTGCACATCCCTGCATGGAGCACACATGCTCAGTACACCAGGGGTTGACCCTTGCCTGGGCATGCCTCCTGTCACTAGGGTCACACAAGGTCTGCCCCTATAAAAAGTCCCTATAAAAAGACCCTGTGGGAAGCCCTCTCCATCTGGACCAGCACCATGCCACACCACCTATCCACCCAGAGGCCCTGCCGGTGACCCCTGCCTCTGGACAACACCTACTGGACAAGGACCCCTTTCCAGCCTGGCTAGGTAGCTATCACCCTCCACCCCCTCCTCAACCAAAGACCTGGACTCTGCTTCCCTTCCCCACCTGGACTCCCTCCCTTCCACTGAGTCTCTTTTTCCTGCTGCCATTATGCACGTGTGCGTGCATGTGCATGCGCGCGAACCAATAAGTTCATGGGGTTGTGTAGTGTGTTGTCTGTTTAATAAAACTGTTATTTGGACCCCTAAGTTGGGTTTTGCTTTACTATGGTTTGGTCCTGCTCCAATCTCTGCTCCTCGCCCCTCTAACTTCTGTCTCATTTTCCCTCTCCTGCTTCTGGCTCTCTGCCACCTCCAACACCTGTCCTGAGCTCCTCTCTGCCTCCAAACCCCCTGTTTCTTTGCCACTGTCTTATCCCCACTGCCTTTTCCTTTTTCCTTGAACAACCAGGTTTTTGCCTCAGTTTCTTTCCTGGCTGTCTCCTCCTTGCCACCACTTATCTGCCCCCCACCCCCAATATCTCAGCTGTCTGCCTCCGTTTCCAGCCCCAGTCTACCTTAAGTAAACCCAAGCCTCAGTTCCTCAGACAGTTTCTCTGTAGTCCACTGATTCTAATCCCAGTTCTGTCAACTTTCAATCCCTACACTTTAACTCTCTCTCTTACCTGAGCCTTCCCCCAAGTATCCCAGGTACCCCAAGCACACACACACACACACACACACACACACTGTACCATCTAACTTAGGAACTTACCTGTGTGTATGTGTAGGTGGGTTGTATGTGTGTGAACTGGTGTGTGTGTGTATATGGCATTGTGTGCATGATATATGAATTAGTGATCTGTGTCTAACTTTTGGGGTGCATAGGGTATGTGCTTGAATTGGTGATAGGTATGCATGTGCCTAGGCTGGTTTGGATGTGTAGGTGCCTGAGCTGGTAGTGTGCATGTGTCTGCACCTAATTGATTTGTGTGTTTGTATATGTGCAATTGTGTCACATCCTCCTGTCTAACAGCACAATATTGAGATCCTGAGAGTTGGCCTGACCCCATGTGGCAACAGAACTGCTGGAGGAGATCCTGGGAGGTGGTTTGGGTCAGTCAGAATGTGTCCAGCCACTGCTCACCATCCCAAGTCCGCTGGACAACATGCAGCCACCAGTCCTGGCTGGTTCAGCGGGCCCAGAGGTGGTGGGGCTGGAGGTCTAAGATGGTCTTGGTGGCCCCAACTGTAGCATCCTGGAGCTTTTTGTTGGTGTTCCTGTTGGCAGCAGTGGAGGTGGCCCTTGGAAGGCATTCTGAAGCCAGGCAGGTGGTCATTGTGCATGGGAGAGCCAAGTGGGGTGAGACAGCTGTGGGCCAGGTGGTGGTCAGCATGGTGAGCCGGCAGAAGCTTGGGGTGCTGGGAGGCAGGGGCAAAGGAGAGCACTGCCGTGTGGTGCCCCTGTGCTTTGCACACTGCTCCTGGGCAAGGAAGGGGCTGGCAAGAGAGCAGAGAGTTGGGCTAGTTTTAAAGATGGTTGCCAGGTGCTGGCATCTGCAGCCAGAGCTTAGAGCTCCCCCACTTGCGGTAGCAAGGGCCCATTGCAGGGCTGCAGGAAATTTGGTATAAATCTGCTCCCTAATCCTCACATGTTTAGATGCCTGCCCAAAAGGGTTTACACCAGACTAGCTTACACCAGAGTAAATTTAGGACGGGTCAAATGCATGTGTAGATGCAACTACTGAAATTGAAATCTGATTCACTGATTACAAGAAATTAAGAACCTGATTCTCTTCTGTCTCTCACTGGTGTAAATCTGTAATAATCCCATGCATGTTTATAGTTAAAGCATCTTAGAAACTTTGATTAGTGCCACCTTTTACTTGTAGTGTCCAATTATGGCTGAAGTACAGTGCTTGTTTTCTCTAAATACCATGCACTCAGATAAGCACATAGCTGGCACTCTTCATTTATTAAATTAGTTCTTGAGTTTAAAAAAAAATATCAGTCAGCTTCTCCTAAAATTAAGTGCATCTTGTGGCCATCCATATCCTGCCCCATAATCTACTTGAGAAGTCTTTATGGTAGCACAAGACACCTCCAGGTTCTTAGTTAGTCAGCAGTGCTCCAAAAGCAAGCAATGCTGATGAGAAGTGGCATTGTTCAACCATGGAATATACTCATACAATGAATCCACTCAAAGATCTTTACAAATGGGTTTGTGAGAGTTTCTGGTGGAGATTAAGATTCTCATTGGTAACTAAAACAGGGTAACTAGGAGTTATGATACTTGTCCTTCCTCGGATGACTTCTCCATTTGGGACACTGGTACAAGGAATACAACATACAACTAACATTCTGCACCAGAAATATTGAACTAGTTCTTTGAAAGTAATTTTTAAATTTATCAAGACAAGCAATTTCTATGAAATATAATGGAGCATATTATCAAAGTAAGTCATAGGAATTTAGCTGTAGAACTCCCTTTGAAATCAATTTAGGTTGTTCAGTTAAAGTCTCTGCAACACTTCTGAATTGAAGAAGTGAATATTTAACCTATGATCTTAGTAAATATTAATATATAACTGCCAGGTAATAAGAGGATAAATATATAAAAAGCCTTTAATCCATTCTTTCATCAATTTTAATTGTCCTCAGACTCAGATCCATGCACGTTTCCATGCAGCCTGAATGGCATTAGATTCTGTTAATACTAGAAGTATCTAATATTGCTAATAGCAATCAGCAGGTAGCTATTTAACTCTATCACCTTGCTTTAAAATACCCACTGATAAAATTCAGGGACCAATATCTTGTGGTACTAGCTAAGGATTTTCCAGTATGAGAGAACCTCAACATTAATTACAGGGTGATTCAATACAGTACAAATGGCATCTGTCAATTCAATGGGTCTTTGGCAGTTTTCTATCCTGCCCTCATCTTTCTCCACCATGTCAAAATAATAAGACCAAGATTTGTACACCTGTCTTACTTTATCTCTGTCTAAAGGAACTCTACAGCAAAGGAAAAGCATCACGATGGGAATTTATGGGGCTACCACATTCTTAACTACTAATGGGTCTGTTTTAAATCTAGAAAAAAAAAATCTATGATTGATTAATTAAATGAAATGTTAGTTAGAAGATGTAGCAGCAGAACATTCATTTATACCTGTTGCAAAACTTATGATCTAAGAAAACACAGTCCAGTTTTGTTTTATTTTTAAATGTTCCCTTTACTAATCAGCAATTTCACCTTTTCAAGAGATGGATTTGTTTGTTAAATCCCAGTGGTTGAGATTAACCACTTTGGTTGTTGTTGTCATTGCTTCCAGATGTACCTACAAATTAATTACATCAAGCAGTCGGCATTAATGGATGGTGGCAGTGATGGGTGAGCAGCACAAAAATCTAAAGACAGTTCAGAAAACAAAGCAAAGCAAAGCAAAGCATAGCAAAAGCTTTTTCATAAATGTTGCACTCTAAACAAAGTTGAGCCAGAGGGTTAAGTACCTGGGTACAGAACCCTCTGGATTCAGAAATGCTTTCATATCTGGGTACAGAAATGCTTTCATATCTGGTAGGGAAACAGAAGCATACTGTAATTTTGCCCCATGTTTCACATTTTCTCTAAGCTGCACTCCTCTTCTGTAATTTGATTTTCTTTGCAACCCTTTTGATTTGAATTAGTAGGATTTTTTAAACCCTAGACCATGTCCACATGAGCATAGACATTTGTTTCCCCAGGGACAAAAAGCGGTGGCACACCTTATGCCACTGCTATTTGTCCCCAGGGAACACCCAGGCCACATGCCCTTAGGAATACAGCAGGTTACCTCAGGTGGGGTAAGGGAGACTGGGGCCAGTACTGGGCTGACCCCAGAAGCCTTACCTGGAATCCTGGGGGCCTTCTGGAGCAGCAGCATTGACAATCCTCTCAGTTGGAGCCTGTCCAGCAGCTGGAGTGTGGCTTCAATTTATGGTGATGTGGGCCACCCCAGCATGCACCACTCCCCCCCACACACACTTTTATTTTTATTTTTTTTACCACTACCTTGCAACACAGAACAACTAAATGTGTGGTATGTGGTGCCACAGACATATCCACAGCTACACATACTGCATGACCACACTCATCTGGTAATTGAGTTTTCTTAATTAGTTTTCTTGACGTTAGTCAAACTTAAGAACCCAATACTATCCTCACAACCTTATTAGCTGATGAATTTTTCTCCTATTGCCAACATTTCAACTGGAAGACCATCACAATGAGTTTCCACTGAAGTATGTACATCTGCATGTTTTGAATTTAATTTCTATTTTAAGTTTTTCTTTCTTGCACATTATAAATGCTAGCTTGTCAGTGTTGCTTGACTTTCCATTGCCCATTCTTGTCACATACGTTCATCAGGAATCTTTTCAGAATACAGAAAAGTGCCTGGAGTTTCTCTTTGTAACATATTTGTTACTGTTACCTA
This sequence comes from Alligator sinensis, assembly GCF_000455745.1. Lineage (NCBI taxonomy): Eukaryota > Metazoa > Chordata > Crocodylia > Alligatoridae > Alligator > Alligator sinensis. Next base: position 719,951 of record NW_005842069.1, on the reverse strand, counting down.
TAGCCATGTCATAGAGAAAACTAGGCTACGAAAGTAAAGATCCAGTCCAAGGCCTGCCCCTAAGTCTTACTGCCTTATCAGGCTTGCATGCTTAAGGCATGGTGGTGTCTGTAGTTATTAGCTCACAAATTATCCACCTAGTTGTATAGTTTGGCTGCATCAGCAGGGGTAACCTTCAAGCATATCTGTAGTGAGGCTCAGGATTCATTGCAAAATATCTTAACTGCTTTGCCACTGCATCCTCAAAAGTTGATGATCACCCAAATTTAAAAAAATACTTACAGAGAAATCCTGGCCCAATTGATATCAATGGAAAACTGCCTTTGGCTTGATTTTTATTTTATTTAATAAAGTCAAAATTTCACCTGCAATTTTGGGTCAACATTAGGCTGTGCCAGGGTTTACAGGTTTCCCATCCTTAAATTTTTCAAAAATATATTTAGGAAATGAAAGCAAGAATTCTGAATCTGCAAGGATAATGAACTGAATTTTATGGCTAACTAGAATTCCCACCTTAGGAATTTGTAATACAGCCATTTTGGGAAAGACAGACATGTGGAGTTGGTGGTGTAATAAAACTCAGGAAAATGCCCCCGTGCAAGATCCCTGTGTTTTTTCTTGAGCATCTTCACAGGATGTGATGTAGATAACAAAGCATAAACAGATGTGGAGCATTCAAAGATCAGTATTTGTCCTCCTCTTTCACCCTGATTTCAAAATAATCTGTATGTGAAATACAGGTGCATTTCCTTATTACTGGAATGGGCAATAACTGTGGAAGTTGGGTTCTGATTCTAACCAGTTGGAATAGAAACACAGTTAGGTTTTGATTGTGCAGGAGATACAGAAACAAATCTTTAAGTACACTACATACATCTGCAATGTCCCAGCAAGCTAAAATGTTCCAGCTGGTGAATTATAGGATAGAACTGGGGGAAGAGGTAAATAAAAACAGTTAGATTCTTTTTTATAATTGAATAGTAAATAGGCTCTATTTCAGAAAATATATCTGAAAAATAGCATTTTAATTTAATTTATATCTATCTATATTCTTAAGTGCTTTGTGTTGTGGGAGTGTGAGAGAATTTTAGGCCTATACGGCAAAAAAAAAAAAATTCTGAATGCATAGAACTTGTAAAAGAGCGAGGATTTTTTTGGATGATACTTTTATTGTATCAATTGTATAATTGGGATATTAGACAAGATTTCAAATAAAGCTTTGAATTTGAAAACTTATTTAGCTTTCGTCCATCTATACAGTTGGTCCAATAAAAGATATCTATTTGACATTCTGTAGTAAATATGGTCACTATGGCAGGGCACTGTTGGTGCCTGCCACTTTAAGGACCCAGGCAAGCAGCTGGCAGGTGCTTGATTGCGGAAGCCATTTTAGCTCTCTGACTGCCTATATAAACAAATCAGCTTGCTGCTGGCAGGCCAGGCAGTAACATTGTCTGAATGCAAGGTTATATGCAACATCCTGGAGGTAAGGGCAGGAGCTGTAGGGGATGGTCTGGAGAATCCTGGTCCTGGGTATGACTTAAAACTGCACCCTGCTGAGAGTGGGTGGCCTGGTGGGGCTCTCAGTGGCATGGGAGCCCCCAGGAAATGCCAGGCCATTTACCACCCCAGTGAAAGGTGATAGTACTACCTCTCTTGGAAGCCCATTCCAGATTCTGGCCACCCTTACTGTAAAAAAAATTCTTCCTAATGTCTAACCTAAATCTACTCTCCACTAGTTTGCACCCATTATTCCTAGTTACTTCCTGGGGTGCTCTGGTAAATAGTCCATCACCAATTCCCTGTTTCCTTCCTTGATAAACGTATAGGTGGCTACAAGGTCTCCCCTCAGAAGTCTCTTGTGAAGGCTGAAGAGATTCAGATCTCTCAACCTCCCCTCATAGGGTCTTTCACGGAGACCACTAATCATATGAGTGCCCCTCCTCTGAACCCTCTCTAGATTCTGTGTCCCTCTTGAAGTTTGATGCCCAAAACTGGGCACAGCACTCCAACTGTGGCCTGACCAGTGCCACATAGAGGGGGAGCATCACCTCCCTTGATCTATTGGTCATGCATCTGCTAAGACACAAGGTGTGATTAGCTTTGTTAATGGCCTCATTACACTACCAGCTCATGTTCATCTTGGAGTCAACTATGATTCAAGATCTCTCTCTCAGCCCTTGAGCCACTGAAGAGGTCATCCCCCAACCTATAGGTGTGTTGGGGATTCCTCCTTCCTAGGTAGAGAACCTTACATTTATCTTTGTTGAATTACATCCTATCTCATTCTTCCCATTGATCCAACCTTCCAGTCAGCCTGTATCTGCTCCCTTCCCTCTAGTGTATTAACTTTGCCCCATGACTTGGTATTATCTGTGAACTTGGAAAGGGTGCTCTCCACACTCTCGTCCAAATCACTGATGAAGATATTAAACAGCACTGGCCCAAGGACCAAACCCTGTGGTACCCCACTGCCCACCTCCTTCTAGGCTGAGAACAACCCGTCCACCACCACTCTCTGGGTGCAGTCCCTAAGCCAGTTGGCCACCCACTTGACTGTGTAGGCATCTACTCCACAGCCTGCTAGCTTCCCTATGAGAATAGGATGCAAAACTGTGCCAAAGGCCTTCCTAAAATCCAGGTAGATAACATCAGCCTCAGCTCCTGTGTCAAGACAGTGTGTGACCTGGTTATAAAAGGCTATAAGGTTTGTCAGGCAGGATCTACCTGTGATGAACTCATACTGATTTCCTTTCTGCATCATTTCCCCTGCTGGGCCTTCACAAATGAGCTCTTTGGGGTTTTTTTTGGGGGGGGGGGCGGGGTTTAACAGTATTTTCACAGGGATAGAAGTAAGACTGACTGGCTTAAAGTTACCCGGCTCATCCCTTCTCCTCTTCTTACAAATGGGCACCACATTGGCCCTTTTCCAGTCCTCAGGGATCTGGACGGAGCAACATGAGTGCTCAAACAGCCGTGCCAGCAGCTCAGCTATGACACTGGCCAATTACTTCAGCACCCATGGATGGAGGGCATCTGGGCTTGCTGCCTTGTACCCATCCAGCCCTTCCAAGTGCTCCTTAACTAAGTCAGCACTAACCTTTGGCAGTCTGGTGCCTTTTGGAAATCTGTCTATGCTCAAAGTGGGGAAATTGTCTTGGTCAGTACTTAGGAATACTGAAGCAAAAAACTCATTGAAGAGCTCCTCCTTTTTCCCTGAGTCAACCACTAACTGTCCTGATGTGTTCTGCAGGGGCCCTATGTTACTCTGAACTTTTCTTTTGCTTGCTATGTATCTGCAGAAGGACTTCTTTTTTCCTTAATTGTTGAAGCCAGCCTAAGCTCCAATTCTGCCTTGGCCTGCCTAACTGATTCCCTGCAATAGCATGCCAGGGTGGTATATGCCTACTTGGTGGCTGCCCCCTGCTTTCACTGCCTATAAATCTTTCTTTGGGCCCAGTCTTTCCTGGAGTTCCCTGTTCAGCCAAGGGGGCTTTTTTTTATCCCCTTAGCCCCTTTCCTAAATATAGGGATAGGCTCCTTTTGTGCCCCAAGGATCACTCCCTTGAGAAAACTCCAACCCTCCTGGACCCCCATTTGCTCGATGCTTTTGAGTTCTGCCACCTCACTAACTAGCCTTCTAAGCTTATTAAAGTAGCCCTTCTGAAGTCTGATGCTTTAGCCTCACTGGATATTTTTCTCACCCTTCACTGGATAGTGAACTCTATCAAGTAATGGTCACTATATCCCAGGTAACTGTGTACTTGCAGGTTCCCCATGAGATCATCCCCCTGATTTTAATTGATTTTTTTTCATGTAATACAAAACCATATACATATGAACTATGTACATGTCTGTTACAAGAAGTAAAAGGGGGGAAAAAAAAAGGAACGGGGAGAGGAATAAAACAAGGAGAGAAGTGTACAAGGATTCATTTTTAGTTACCAACATCTAAGTTCTTTACAAATGACAGTAAACTTATTTTAGCAGCTAAGACTGATAAACATGACTTTCTCCATAGATGCCAGCTGCACCATCTCATTGTGCCAGATTTAGACCTTTGGAGATATCATACTCTTTCAGTACATTAATATAATCTATATGGAACTAATACCGCCCACTGTAAGAGTTCAACCTGGAAAGAATTCAGTTAGACTTCCTTAGAGAGATACCCAAGAACATGCATGTTTGCCAAAGGCATCAGTGCTATATTCAAAACCATGTTAACTATATTTATGATTTATTTCTGCAAGAAATGATGAGGCATGATCAAAGCATAGTCCAAATGTTGCAAGCAATGCATTACATTTCTAGCTATCTCATAGTATTTTTAGTTTTTTAGGGGGATCCTAGTGCAAAAAAAAATGCTATTCTGTTGCATAAGATGAAACCTAATGGTATGTACAGGTGTTATATTAAGATTGACCTAACCAGGTGTAATGGAGGACCCCCTCTGCCTCTTATTTGGAGCAAGTGCAATTTGCAAGGAGGTGGGTGTAGGGTTCATCCTATAGATTGCAAGCAATGGAATACTTGGCTGCTAGGAGATGAGTAGCACCTGGACCCTGTTAACAACAACCCAGGTAAGCTGACTGGGTGAGGGAAGATCAAGGGTCATATAAGCCTGAGCCCAAAGCTCAGATCATCACTGTGGAGGTCTACAGGTGTGCTGTACAAGAGGTAATAAGTTCTATATTTTTGTTTCTGTTCATTGTTTGGAGATGGTGTTAAACTATAGGACTGGATTGTGGTTGCAGGGGAGGAGGCAATCAGCTAGCAGGGTGCCTGGGGCACCTTGGTTCCAAGCACTTCCAAAGGGGCAGGCAGTGTAAGCTGGGCTAAGGCTGAGAGGACCAAGGCATGAGTGCAGGGAGGCCTAAAGGGCCAGGTGATCCAAAAGGCAGCCATTCTAGGACCACTATCAGGAGAAGACCTATAGAGGCTTATGCCTGAAGCCAGGGGGTCAACACTCGGGCATGGGCAGAGCTGAGGCTGAGAGGCTGATTCCTGAATGGATGACGTAGATGGAAGGTATCAAAGGGAAAAGGTCCCAGTGACATTCCATATTGTGAGGTGCTAAGGTCCAGACAGAGCCCTGCCAATGTCCTGGACCCAGGGGGCAGCTAGGGCTAAAAGTCTAAGGTGAGGGACCAAAGGTGAGTGAGAAAGAGAGGATGGTCCAAGGGAGCCCAGACAAGAGTGAGCAAGATGGCTCATCCCTAACTGTAACTAGGCTCTAGCTGGCAGCCTAATGATCGGGGTGAGGCAAGGATCTGAAACCTGAACTCTGAGCAGTTAAAATTTATTAACTTTTGACTTCAAGGCATGGCAGGAAAGAGAGGAGGCGGCCTGATAAGGTGAACTGGAGTGAGCGAACAGGCTTAGGGTGGCCTTAGGATGTGCTGCAGCTATTCTATGAGGCAGACTTCATTACTCCAGGAGTAGGTCACTACATAAGCCCACTTGTGTATGCCTTCAGAAGGTTTAATTTGGGGGGAAAAAGTGTGCCTGTGGAAGAAATCAAACATTGCATTGTGGTTTTATCAGAATTGACTGAGCCATCTTGGTTTATTTAGAGCTATACAAGTGATCACAAGGAGGGTTCTCAAAGGAACTCTGAACTCTATAAGTTTTACAAGCATATTTATACTTTAGACAGCATGGTTCAGACAGAGCAACCTTGAAGGAACAGGAAGAAGTTGATCATTCATTTGTCACATGTAGGCAGTTTACATTTTCAGCAAACACATTGTGTTTTGGGAACAGCTATCGGTTTCTGGTTCAAGGGAAAGGAGGAGGTTAACATCTGCACGCAGAGATTAATATATTAAGACAAAACAAGGCATGAAGTTTTTTCCTTATCTTTGAACATTTTAAAACACATAGCATCAACATCTTTTTCTCTTCTCTCTTTTGTCCCTTCTCTTAGTCAAGTAAGAGACCTGGTTAAACTTGTTTCCATAGTGCCCAAAATAGTTAATTCACCTTGCGAGGTCCATTGACATAGACTAAGAAAGAGAGTTAACCTAATCTAGGGGTTAACCTGATCTAGTTGTATGATTTTGCAGCATAGCCCCAGGGCTAGGAAATCCCCATCACTTGCCCCAAAGCCAGGGCTATGCAATGTATATCCCCGCAACCCTCACCAAGCTATTTCTAGCCCCAATTCCTCCCCCAAATGGGGGAACTCCCCAGCTTTTTCCATACCAGTTTGTGGGATCCATAGGTAATGCTGTCAGGATTATAGCAGTACGACAACCTCTCCATGGAGGCTTATTTGCATACTGCTATTGGTATGCAAAGTTGGATTATGGGAATTGTGTGCTTTATCTGCATATCCCCTATTGCTATGCATGAATGAGGTAGTGAAAAACTTTTGTGCTTGCTTTTACTTTGATAACATGTTTGAATATAAGAAGCCAGGGAAGTTAAGTTGGGTGCACTGAACCTACCTTCTAAAACTATAAAGTTTATATGGCAACTGATACTGTAAGAGAAAGTTGAATAAACGAAGCTGGAGGGGTCACTGTTCACTGTGATTTGTGTGGGAGTCTAAAGTGAAGGGACCCCCAATTCAGAAATCAAGGGAGAGGAGAGGCTTCAGGCTGGAGTGCTCATAGGGGAAGGTATTGTATCACTTCTCAGTCTCTTGTGGGATAAGATTAAACCCACTAGTCAGTGCACTAGTCTGGTCCCTGAGCCTAAATTGATTTAAAAGGCATTGTGTAATGGAGGGTGCACCCTTGTCCAAATACACTGAGGACAGGACACCCTATGAGAGCCTTGTAATTAGCTTCTCACTGGCCAGCTTCTGGTGGGAGGATCTTGGCTATATTCCTGCTTTTTTTTTAAATGGAGGACTGCTCCCTATCTTGCTCCTGCAGCTCTTAGGTAAGGGCAAGTGAGGATCGGAGGCATCCGAACCCCAAGCCTCCAGGCTTGGGCCTGTACATGGGATGCCTGCTGATAGATTTAGAAGTATCTGAAGCCCAAGGCTTAAGGGTACTTGCTGGTTGCAGTGCTACATATGGTGTGTGGATGATTGAATTTTGCTCATCAAAAGGATTCAGACCTGATCTGGCTAATTTGACTTGGAACATGAACAATTTTCCAAAAAACAAAAAAAAAATCTGGGGAGTTTTCCCTAGCTTGCTACTTTGGGCTAGGAGCAAATGAGACTTGGGAGCATTTGAACTCCAAAAGCCCTGGGTTTGGGGCCTGCATAGAGGCAGGCGGGCTAATGATGATCATCCTAATTATCACTCAGGATGACTGCCATAGATTTGGGAGTATCTGAAGTCTCAGGCTGAAGAGTCTGGGACACAGAATACTTGCCAGTGATAGCACCACACAGACTTGAACGACTGACTTCTATTTAGTCAATGGAATTCAGAAATGATTTGGCTAACTCAGCCGGAGACATAACATTAAAAAACAAAAACAAAAAAACCCCAAACAATTCTTATCTCGCCATCCAGCCTAAAGGGAATGAGTGCTGGTGACTATGAATCCCTTTAGTAGATCTAGTCCAAGCCTGTTTCCCACTGGTCCTAAAGAGCTGAAATCTTTAAGGTACTAATGCAGAGCTTTCCAAACTGTGTGCCGCAACACATTAGTGTGTCGGCGGCAGTGTGTAGGTGTGTCGCGTGAAATGCAGAAAATTTTGCGGAAGGGCACCGCGGAGCTCCCTTACTCGTGTCTGCTTCCCTTGGCCCCTCCCCCGGAACTGAATTACTGTGTCGTGAAATGATGCATGTCTAAAAAGTGTCACCAACATGAAAAGTTTGGAAAGCTCTGTACTAATGGGTACAAGCCTGTACTTGGCAGATCCTGAAAGAACCGAGTTTCCATCTAAATGAGCTGGGTTGCCCCTGCAACCAGAAAAGGGGCAGTGCCCTCCCTCACCTGCAGTGGTAAGGAGCAGTTCCTCCCCAGCCATAGTGAGAGGCAGCATCCCCAGCAATAAGGAGCAGAACCCACCTCACCACCCCAAGTAGTGGTGAGGAGCAATGGGAAGCAGTGTCCCCCAGCAGCAGTGAGAAGTGGCAATACCAGCAGTGGAACAGCACCCCAGTAGTGGTGAGACAGGAGATACCTTTGGGCTAAGAGCTGCATTGGCTCCCTTGACTACACCAGGGGTTCTCAAACTGTAGATTTCTAGGGAGGGAAGAGAAGTTTGCAATCCCCTTGTCATGGCATCAAATTTTGTGAGATTCCCCAAAAGTATTCATTGTACTGATTTGTTTAGTAGTGGGTTGAGAGAAGCTAATGATTGATTATTAAGGGATCTTATATCTGTTTAGTCATCCCAGCTCTTTCCCCCATTAATAAACTCTGCTATAACTTAATATTGCTTGTGAATGGGGAAGTTTGTTCACACTGGAACACCAGGCAGAAATTGTAACAAGGTTTCTAGGTAGGGGCTCAAGCCAAGATAATTAATGTGTGTAAAAACTCCTAAAGTGAATTCTGCCCTTGTTGCTGCCATCAGCAAAAATTGTAGGACTTGGTAAGAAAGACAGTCATGAGTATTATGTTGTTTTGTAATGGGAGGGGAAACCTAAATGGATGGCCACTCCAGCCATCCAGGAGAGTTCAGTTATTTCAGTCATCCAGTTCATAGTCTGACTTGATGGCATTGTAATTGTTGTTAAAGGTTTGGAAGATGAAAGCAACCCATTTCAATGGCAATAAATTGGGGATTACAATAGGTAGGTTAGGCAACAGGAAAATTGGGTGAGGCAAGACACTATTAAAAAAAAAAATGAACATGCCCCTACAAGGATATTGTGGAACTTATCCTTTTGTTCATATCCTGTAATATAACATTGAGAATATTCTGAAAGTTTTGGCAGAAAATACCATTAATATTATTATATAGGTAAATATAATATGTTCTGATTGCATCTGAAACCACCATTTGCTTCCTTCCTTCCGAGGAGGCATTTAGCAGAATTCACAGATTCATTGGAATCTGACAGGGTTGCACTGTGAGTACTACTGCTGTGGTCTCAAACTCATGACTTTGGCTGTCAAATGTGTGCTTTACTGTCTGTGCCATCCCAGTTCCTTCTGTTTGATAAATATATATTGTTTGTAGTATACTTATTTAGTCCAAGTAATTCAGACTTAGTTCAATTAAATTTTATTTCCAGATAGATTGCTAAAATTGTTGATGAATGATAAGGCAGGAGTTGATCACTTAGTCTCTGAAAGAAGTATTAGGGCATCATCTGCATACAACAGGATCTCATGTTCACTATCTCTCACCTTAAAGTCTTTTATATAACCCTTATTCCTTGTCTGTCATATCCCCACAAATCTTAAAGCTGACATTTTTATTATGACTAAATTTAACCTTTAGTATAACCTTCCTATATATGGCTCTATTCCCAGTGAACTTGATGTAATCTGCATAAAGCATACTCCACCTTCTGGGACCATAATATATTCAATTAATATCTCATGTTGGTAATAATGAATAGCCACTTAGACAATGGCTTTGTGACATAATCCTCATTTGAAGAAATAGTTTTTCTTATTAAAGTACCTATTTCTTTATCCCATTTTTTTTTCTTTTTTGGAGAATCATATGATAAGAAAACTAAAGTAGTTTATAAAAAATACCAGAGTGTAGGAAGCAATCAGTTGCCTAAGTGCCATACAATATTTTAATTCCTCTAGAATGAATGCATCAAATTTATAAATATTCAACAGGGAGGTCTTGAGTAACCAGTAATTATTTACAGCTATGAGGAAGAGCTGAAGTCCCACCTCAGCATAGTCCAAAACAGCTATAGAGGCATTGACCACAGAGCCAGTTATGCTTTGGGAAATGGAAAAGTAGTTAATTCCAGAATATACTAAATTAGGCATGGGGGCCAGATATAATTCCTTATTGTTGGATTCACTATATGCCAAATATCTACTAATCCTGGGTCTGACACAACTTCCTTAGAAGAAGATTTCATGGATAGAGGAGCACAAGACCTATTAGGCTATGGACAGACATTTAAAAAGCCTGAGCCTGAATTGATTCAATCTTTGTAGGTTAGTCTAACCTGGCTAGTCTAAATCAATTTGTAACTGTTCAGGCATCCCAGAAATGCAGGCACATGACTGAAGTGGCTCAGGCTAGAAGCCATGGGGGCTAGAGAAGCCCTCCCTTCCCTTGCACAGAACTGAGTTGAGGCATGGGGTGTGGCCCGTCTCTGGTAGGACAGTTGGTTGTCCCACAGGGAACTGATAACTGTGTTCATCACTCCTAACTCAGTGTTTACCATCCCATTAAGAACATAACAGAGGGACATTACCAGCTGCCTGTTGATTCGGCATGGACGATAGCCATCATGTGGTCTGCTAGCTAATACACAGACACCTCCTCGGTAAGGCAGAGGGGAGTGGGGAAATCCTGCTTAGCAGGGTGTGTTGAGGGGAAGGAGGGAAGCAGCCTGCAGTCTCTAGAGCTATAGCCAGGAAGCAGAGGGGAGGGGCCAGCCCTGCTGTGGAGCAGAGAACCCTGCTCAGCCCAGAGAACATGCCAGGATGCTAGGAGTCGTATTTATCCCAGCAAGGGGTTTGGGACAGACATTGCATAAACTGATTTGACCTAAATCAGTTAAGTCTGATACTACATTCAACCATGTTTATCTCAAACTGGTTTAGCCACTTTCAGACTGGTTTATGTGCACTGAACATCTGTTCTGTTACAAGTTTAAGCCAGTTTCTGATCACTTAAACCAGTTTATGTGTAATGTCAGTCCCTAGCCTTAATGCCATGCTACAAACATTCATTCTAGTCTCTCCAACAAAATATAAGGGTATTTTCCAAGCTTAGAGACTTTTACAAAAGAAGAATGATAAACATTTGAGGGTTTTTTTTTCTGAAATGGGACCATGGGCACATCCTAATGTAAAAATGGAATCCAACATTTTAACATTTGTAAGAATTCATCTACCCTCTGGATCATGAGCTGTCAGTTAAATGGGGAAATTATTTTTATACACTAAAATAGAAACTGCACATGACTTTGTATTATACACACTAGAGATTGCTAACCCCACTTTACCAATTTTTGAGATTCCCTTACTGACAGACTAGTTTCTCTGTGTTTTCTTTTTTCTTTTTTCAATCGTCATTTTTTTAAATCGGGCTGTTAAGACCCTTAATATTCTGAGATAGATATTAAATAGTAATCTACAGTCTGTGACTTTATCTTCTGTGTTCAACTTTGTATATAGCTGGCATTTTGCCAGTTTCCTTAAATCAAATGTACAACATTTATCTCTATACTGCTATAGCCTGTAATATAAGCTCTCTATACAAGGGGGAAATATCAATAGCAACATACATTCCCAAGTACATGAAAAGATTGTGAGGGGGAAGAGGAAAAGAAAGGAAAAAGGAAAAAAACAAAAAACATATACATGTCTACACACACTTGCACACACAATACTAAGAGAAAATATAATATGTCTATCAGAAAGGTTTGGTAGGTGTAACCCAAAGCTCTCTACCACTTTCCAACAATAGACAAAGACATTAACAAAATCATTTGAATGACACACATTTATAACAATCTAAAAACCCTCAGTTTCCCCATCTCTTTCCACCCCTACCTTTTTTGTACAACTCAGATTTATTCCATAAATTTGCCTTCTCTAGACAGTTGCCATGTTAGGAAGATTTCTGCTTCCTTACGATTATAGAAAACACAGGTTTTTCCCTCCGTGAATGAGATTCAGGATGGCAGGTTACCTGACACTACCTGGCCTGTTTGCATCAGGTCTGTAGGTCTGCTGGTTTAAGCAGAGCCTGCTTTTCAACCAACTAACAGGAAAGATCAGGAAACAACATTATACAAATACCAGGCTCCCCCTATGTCAAATTTCCTAGTTCTTTTGGCATCTATGAGCACTTTCTCTTTGGTGGTAAATTGCAGTAAGTTGGCAGGTGAAGGTCCTCAGTTTTTCTCTCAAACCAGACTTTCTTCAATGAGACCTATGGACCCTCTTTATCTCCAGATCAGTGTTTGAGGGGAGTTTTAACACAATGACAAGTAGCTTGTTCACAAACTTGGTGGGGTTACCTTTTTGGGACTCCTCATCAAACAATGCAGATGATGTATTTCCTGGATCTGCCTTCCATGGCCAGCATTTTGTTTCTCAGAACCTGTAGCCCCTTGTTGTGAGAATCTGACAGTGTGGACATTTCTAGAACCCCATCCTCACAAGCAGAAACTCTGCCCTCCATAACTCAAATCCACTTCAGCAGGGCATCTAATGAACATTCATCACAAATTCCTGAGGTTATTCACTGTAATGATGTAATGCACATCATCTCTCTATCAATGTCCTGCATCAGAGAAGTCAAGTCCTCTGTCTTCTTCTCAGATCTTAGCTTCCAAAATTCATACCACTGAGGTAAGGGGTTTCTCATTCTTTGTGAGGTTTTTTTCTTTATGGCCTCTGACAATAGAGGGAATTGTGAACTTTTCCCAGTCATAGAGAAGTATCTGTGATAGTCGGAAGTATAATTTTTATAAGGATTTTAAGAGTTAAAACAACTCAATGTGACAACATTTTGCAAAGTAGCAAGAACAACACCCTTATCTATTTTACTATGATTAACTGGTTCCTGGTTGCTTTGATAAGCCTAATATTTGCCCATGTATAAAGTCTAGGGAGAGCTGAGTTACTCAGTTCATGTGTTGAGACAAATTCTCTGATAACAGTATATGGAGAAATTAAATGTAGGATCTGATGTGAGAACTGAACTGAACTGAACATCATGGTTTGTTGTAATGTTGTTGTCATTACTAAACAAGAACTCAATTATCAATCAAAGAGTACCAGCTTTTCTGAAATATGACATGTCCTGTTTTATAACTATGAGTACTTGTTGGTAAGGGGTGTTTACACATGTGCTGTGGGAGGGGGGGCGGGCTTTAAAGCTGCTCTAATTAAAGCACTTGGAGCATCATGTGTATCCGAGTCCCTGTGCTGAAAAATGGTGGTGGGGAACACTTTAACTGAAGCTTGTTGAACAAGCTTTATTTAAAGCACCCCTGCCACCATTTTTCAGTGGGGGGATGCTGATACATGTGACGTTGGCACATCATAATTACCATGTTCTAGCAGACTTGATTTAATTGAGAAATTGTCTTGCCTTGGAACTCGGTTTACAGAAAGATTTCTCCACCATTTGATCTGGTCCAAGATGCGGCAATAAGTTTTGAACTTATGGGATTCCATTACATCTGCTTTACATTCTCTACCATCATGAAGGTTGTGTGTCCCTAGTGGTTGTGGGGGCACAGCTGCACTGGCAGTGCTGGGAGTGTGGTGGTGGGAGCAAAGCAGCAGCAAGCAGAGAGCTCCCACAGCCACTGCCAGCACTGTCGGTGATGGGAGGGTGGGGTGGTGAGCGCTGAGCATGGGTCAGCAACCACCTGCAGGCGCTGCTGGCTTTGGCAGCCAGGGGTGATCATGTGATGGTGTCAGCGGCAGGGTGGTGAGTGGCAACTGCCCGCAGGTGCCACTGACTATGTCGGTGGTGCATTTTTGCAGGGGGTGCACTGCCACTCACAGCAGATGCACATGCACCCATGTGCACCTGTTACACATTGTCCCTGTCTACCATGGAAGTGATTGTGCGGTTCTTTAAAGGTTTTTGTGGTGGTGACCCATATAATAGCTGTGATTTCTTTCTTCTGCCTTGTGGTGATGGATACCTGTCTTCAGTTATCAATTAAAATGTAAGGAACCTCCATCATATATTAAACCTGTATATTCTTAAGTCTTTTTTTTTTTTCAGTGTTGTACCCTTTTATTGTTTTGTATTTTTTTTTTATTTTGATGCAAAATAGTATCTTACTGAAATGAATTTTAAATAGTTTCTGCTAGAGTTTTTTAAACATGTGCAGTACTCCAGTAAAGAATGAGGGGGGGAAAAAAATCATAGTTCTTAATTCATAATCTGAAATGTAAAATTGAATTTTGCAGGAGCTGATTGTGCACAAGTCTCAACAACATTTTTGTTCAGGTTTTCAAGCAGTTGGGCTTGTGTTGAAGTAAAAAGAATAACCATGACCATGTGATTCATGTAAGTTGCTTTTATGACTTTCTTATATAAGATATTTTTACTGATGATTGAGTGAAGGATGGTGAAAAACTTAAAAGTCCATATGAAACCAACTAACAAAAAAAAATAATAATGGCAATTTATGTGGTATCAGAAACAAATCCAGAAGGTCAATATGGCTAGAGGCATGTCTTATCAGCCATTTCTTGCCAACTGTTTTCTTTGTTTCAGCTTGTGTGTGTTCAACTGGTATTTATTAAGTTTTTCATTGGAAAACCTCAGTGTGGTAAATGCTTCATAACAATTATAAAAAGAATCAGTTTTCCCTTAAGAGGTCAAAATCTCAGTTTTAGGCTTTGCTACAAATGAGACTAAAAAAAACAAACAAAAAACCCAGGGACATGAGAAGCCAGGGGATAAAGTAAGTAACAGCAATCTTGCAACTTAGTTTCTCAATTTAGAGAGTCTGTCTTGGTGATTTAGTTAAAAAGAATCCAAAAATCTCATAGAGAAGAGAGAACTTCTGTCAAAGCCACTGAGTTTTATTTGATTAATCTTGAGACTTGCACTTATTTTGAAGCACCCATAAATTGGTCTAAATGTGTTTGAATACTGGACCAGCCATATTCACTTAGCTTCAAGTATATAGTGAAGTTACAATAATTGTTACATAAATGTCTCTTTTTTTAAAATTTCCAACCAGATATTTTGTAATTATTCAAAGCTATGTAGAATAATTTCCTTCCTATATATCAACCAGAATTACACTACATCTATAAATGTCTTGCTTGATTTATTACCCACATTAAATATTTTCCAATTGATACCCAAATTGTTGAAATATTTTGTTAGTTTAACTATTTTTACTAGTTCACCCACACATTCAAAACTGTTCTCCCATATATTATCTCCTTGAACATTCAACTGCTTATTCTCTTTAGGGATTACAGTTCACTCCCACTCTCTATAATCCTTAAATCTGATCTGTGATGTCATAGACTGTATACTATTCATTGCTATTATTAGGTAGTTATAGTTTTAAAAAATTAAAAAAAAAACATATAGTCAATGCATCTCACTTTGACTGTATAACAGTAGAATTCAGTACATTGGTCATATCTCTTAATTTAGATAAAATAATATTAATTGGCTTATAGTAAGAAGAAAATAAGGCAGCTGCAAATAGTAGTGCCAGTATAGTCACACGGTCCATTTTTATACAAGTTAGAACTATTTATCCCCATTTTGTTTTTTGGTGGGGGGGCAGTAAGTCTACCTAAAATACTTGAAATGTATCTTCTGAGCATAGGTGCCTACAGTTCTTTTCAGACGATTAGTGCATAGAGCTACCTTATCTTATGTCTATGCTGTCATAACCTTGGATAACGGGGAGATTTAATCATAACTAATAAATTGTTCCTTTCATTCTATTTGCTTTTCTTATAGGTGCCCTGACACAAGGTATCATTAAGTGTAAAACATTGCTGAAGAAACTAAAATATTCATAATTGCAAAGATTATTTCCTTAGAAAAGAATTCTGAAACAAACATTTAGTTCTCAGGGGGGTGGGAGGGGGAGATCTAAATATTTAACCACTTTTTAATTTTTTTTATGACATGGCAGTTGTAGCAGGGATGGAAATTGTATTATACAAAAATGTTGTGCAAAAACAAATTTCAGAATTGCCCATGAAGTATCAAAACATGAGATCTAGAATTGATAATTAGTTATTTATTTCTTATTGTCTTTTCCCCTGCATTTACACAGAGATGCTTCAGATCCTTAATGCTATGCTGATTAGTCTTTTTCCTCTGTTATCTGAGAAAGATATGTGAAAGTATTGGGATAGATTTGACTCGTAGGCGTTAATGCAAGGCCAGGAAATGATCTGACAGATAAAAGATATGACCCTATGAATTTACACTTTGATAGAAATAGTCTCTCAGGAAGGTGTTTAAAAAAAACTTTCTAATCATCACTTATACTCCCATGTGACGAGAAGGAGAAACATAGCACATGCATAGTTTTGGAAAAAATAGCATATTCATACACTTATTATATTGGAATTATTTGTAAAGAAATTCAATTATCTTCAAAATCTTTCCCTGCTGTCAAAAGCTGACAGGGTGCAAATGAAGATTGGAACACTGTTTATTCATTCATTTTCCCTTGGGAAAGAAATACCCTGAAGGGGGAGACTGGTGAAATTGATTTATAAGAGAATGAAACCACTATAACAACAGTGATCTACATGAAAGAGAAATTATTACAGAAGAAAGGTACTGCATTTTTAAATAACTGGGAACAATGAATATATAATACTCTGGTTCTAACAGTCCTTTTAAGGCCTTATGAAGCTGAAAAGCTGACTTAGCATTGCAGTATTCAGAAGTCATTAACATTAAAAATCAAAGTGTGATGTCTAGTTGACTGGTACGTTGTTTAATAGAACTCAATGAAATCTGAGCATAGTAACTTAACAGTAGAAATTCTATACATGTATGTCAAGAATTATAAAATAATTTTAACATTGTTTCCCATTAGAGGGATTGGAAATTAAGGCCATAATATTATGTAATATCCATGTCTAATCACTCTACTTAGTGATATTAGATATTAGTTCTATAACTTTATGAATAGTAGTCAAAGAATGAATTACATAAATCCCCTGTCTAAATTAGATAGTCTATTTGACATTTACTGACATGACATATGGTAACCCAGGGGTATGAGTGTAGTGTGACTCTGGTTCAGACTTTGGGTGGCAAATATTAGAAAAGATTAGCACTCCCTCTACTTTTTTATCTTCATTATCTCCATATTATAAACCTAGATAAAGGGAGCATGATAAATGAAGAAATAGGTCTATTAAAGGTTAACAGACTTTAAACAAAAGATTTTGGTATTCCCTGCTTTCATCCATTCCATACAGGATTTAGCTAGAAATTCATTCTATTTAATTTTGACACATCCATGGGTATGTCTACAAAGGAGGAAGGAGCTAAGTGCAAAGGGTCTCATCGGGTAACTTAGGTATTTGGTTTGGGTCTGGTTCTGTTTTTAAATGAATACAGAGGGGCAAAGGAAGTGGAGAGAGAGTTGCAAAAGTCTGTTCTGCAAAAAAATTTTCTAGGCTGACACAACTGTAAATGTCCAGTATTTTCATTTTATCTTTGTATGAGGAGGAGAAGGATCACAGAAAACAAAGTCATTAGCTATCATTAAAATTCTCTGAAGCTGAACTGAACTTCTCTGTTTTATACTCCATTGTCCATTTTGTTGGATAGAAATGTGGTGTAAGAGCATCTTGGGACAAAGAAGGTGGTTGTAGCTAACTTCAGAGTACTTACTCATTAAAGGGAAGTGAAAATGGTTAGAGGACATTGCCTAATACAATGATTAAATGTTTTATAGCAAAATAACATGTGCCCAATTTTCTTTCATTACCAAGTACAAAGAAAAGTTATTTTCCCAGCAGGAGATGCCATTTGTATTTAGCTACTTTTGAAGAGCAAAATGACCATGCACAATTAGGGGTGCAGACAGAAGTACAGCTCCCATCTGTAACTGAGAATGATTTGCAGGAAGAGTTCTAAGCTGCAACAACCCCAGGCCAAAGAGAAATTCATTATTGGTTCCAGGGGGGAGAGAAACCTAGCTCCTGGCAGTGAGCTTGTGGCTAGCTTCTCCTACAAATGGCCCCGGTGAGGCTGCAAAGTTTTCAGACCGGAAGGGGGGAAAAGAAACAGAGGGAAGTCATTCTAGGAGTTCCCCAGATAGTGCTGCAGGATGGAGTGGGTGAATTGGAGCTCCCCCTGCCTCAGGGGCTGAAAAAAACCCCAGACTGAAGTACAGAAAGAAATTAACACTGTACTGTCCATGTTCCATTCACTCCCCCTCCCTTCCCACTGCCACTTAAAAAAAAAAAAAAAAAGGCAGGCTGGCAGGCAGTGGAGACAAAAGTTACAGAAGACACTCAGTTTCGAAACATCTTCACGTGACCTCTCATGCAATGTGTTCAGTTTTTCACACAATTGGCCATTTTTTAAGCTGTCTGCAGTTGTGCACTTCTGTTTGGTCATGGCTATAGACTACCTTCTGTGGCCATATTGGGTGAACAATTGTCACTTCAGTCTGTGGTCTGAGGTCCATTGAATTTGTTTTAAAATGTGTTCATCCTATAGACCATAGGATGGTCATTAGTTGACCATAAAAATAACTCATAGGGAGTTTGGACATATCTGTGTGTTATTTTTAGTACAAATCATACCTTTCTCAGAATTTCTCTATCTTCTAAAAAAAAAATCATTATGCTGTTTATTGTATATAGTTGTACTAATATTTGAATACCTGGCTATCATTATTGTGTATGAACACAATGTTTTATTTTGTTCTCAATATTAAACTCAATTATCTGTGTTTTGTGATCACAAAATGCAGAACATTTGTAATGCTAATGCTAAGCAGGTTAGTCATTAGTCAAAACACTTGGCAGATGGTAAAATCCAGTTTTACCCAGATTTTTGTTTTCAGTGAAGTAGGAAATATCTTGGTTCTGAAAAAGGTATTAAAATATTTATAAATATTCAACTTGTACCTTATTTTAGGTAAAACTGCAAAAGAATAAATGCATATTCACACACTGGCAATGTATCTAAATATCTTTAGTCCACTTATCAATACAATTAGTGGGATATACATTTTACGAAATGTGACTAAAACCTATGGTGGAGTTTTTAAAAAGTTTGTCTCACCCCTGATATGCTTGCAAAATCTTTGAGCTGTGATTGCATAAATTAACTGTTTGGTGAAGTTTGCGCATAGATTATGAAAATATAGCAGTTACTACGCTTCAGTGTTTGTGCTATACTGAAGGAAGTGCACACTGCTTTCCATGAATATGGAACATGGACAGTGCAGTGCTAAGGTTATCTGAACAGGAGTACAGAAATAATGATGCTCAGAGACCTGGTGGGCAGGATCACCTAGGAAGCAAATCTATGGGGAAAGAATGTCCAGAGCTAAGTACAAACAGTCAAAAAGCCGGATGCTGAATTGATTCAATCTTTGCAGGTTAGTCAAAGCTGCGTAAATTGAACTGATAAGCAAGTCAACAGATATTCACTTTTGAATCCAGAAAAGCAGCCAAATGTCTGTAGTGACTCAGGCCAAAACCTAGAGCATGCCTCCCTTCTCAGTTGAAGCACACAGCTTGGGCCAAGTCTAGCGTGCCTACCCTGTGGGGGAGAGGAGGGCATTGTGGGGAGGTGTAAAGCATCCTGGGATTCTAGGGTACTGTGAGTTAACTTGCATCTGGAGGCAATCTGGGACAGAAGTTCAATAGACCAATATAACCTAAATCAGTTAAGCCTAATACTGCATCCATCCAGGTTTATCTTAAACTGGTTTCAGACATTGTGAAAATGGTTTGTGTGCACTGAACCATTGTGTTACAGGTTTGAACCACTTTCCAATCACTTATACTAGTTTGTTTAATTGTTGTCCCTAGTCCAGGAAAAGGGCAAATATAATGCCCATCTTTAGGAAAGGGAAGAAGAAGGATCCAAAAAATTGCAGACAAGTCAGTTTGACCTTGATTCCTGGGAAGATCATGTAGCGGGTGTTCTAAAACTCTATTGTGAAGCACCTGATGGAGAACAAGATGATCAGGAATAGTCAGCATGGTTCATCAAGGGCAAGTCATTCCTGACCAACCTGATTTCCTTCCTTTTAATAAGGTTAACAGGGTTTGTGGATGGGAGAAGAGCAGTCAATGTGATATACGTTGACTTTAGCAAGGCTTTTGACAGTCACCCACAACATTCTCATTAACAAACTAAGGAAATACAGACTAGATGAAAGTACTATAAGCTGGATGCCTAACTGGTTGAATCATTGTGCTCACTGAGTAGTGATCAATGGCTCAATGTATAGTTGTGAGGAGGTTCCAAGTGAGATTCCCTGAGGGTCTGTCTTGGAGATGGCATTGTTGAATATTTTCATTAATAATTTAGACATTGGGATTGAGTGCACTCAGCAGATTTGCAGATGACTCAAAGTTAGGTGGAATTGTAGACACTCTGGAGGGTAGGGCTATGATTGAGAATGACCTGATAGGCTGGTTTAAATGGTCTGTATTCATCCAGAGGAAATTAATCAAGGACAAGTGCAGAGTTGCATGCACAAATCAAATTGGAGAAAGCCTGACTAGGCTTTGAATAGGCGTTGGTCTATATGGTGCATATCTACTCTGCGTTTCTATGTTCTGTAATCTTTACAGCACTGTAACATTTACTGAATAATAAACATTTCTGCTTTTCTTGGAGAATGAATTAGCATTCACTTAAGGGATGTTATTCCTTATGAATGAGATGTTAACAGTATTATTGCAGTTAACTCAAATGTGCTTAACATGCATATTCTCCATAGGCCTACAGTCAAGACGGTAGGTTCATGGTAGTGGAAAAATCTTCCTGAAGTATTAGGATAGCACTGCAAACAGACTATAACAGCAAGGGGCCTGGTGCGGTCAGGAACATACCAGAAAGTAGAGGTAGCTGGTCCAGCAGGGCTCATGTCATGGTAAGACTGGAGGAGAGAGAAATTGATTATTACTCTTGGTAATCTCCACATGCACTGGTCCTCACATTACCAGTCTCAAGCATGAGTTGGATCCCACTAAATAATGTGATTTACTTAAAAATCATGATTTAAAAATTGTTTGGATTCTTTTTCTTTGTCCTTAAGTTTTTGAGCCTTCACAAATTCATACTTCCAAGTGAGCTCCCAGCAGACATGAGCACTAGGTATTCTGATATATTCACATGGGTTCAGTAGCAGGTGGTATAAGACCCCCCCCCCCCCCATGAGATTGATTATAAAATTATGATTGGCAAGACTGTGCTCCTTTAAGTTAAATTTTAACACCACCTTCTGTTGGTAGAACTAATGAGTAAAGAAGAGCATACATGTCCCCCTTAATGCCTTCAGACAGACTGGCCCAAGATGCTTATAAATAGTGGAAGGAAATGAAACTAGAACAGAAATAAAAATAATGATAAAAAGTGATGATGGCAGATAGCTATGAGAGCTGTTTTATTGGCCTAAAACCATCTTGCAGAGAATCCATTTAGAAACTATTGATCAGATATTCTGGTTTTCAAGCACATTTTCTAACGTGTTGAATGAGCTATATTAGGATATTAGATGCAAGATTTAAGAAATGGGTCCATGTATTGTAGACACATGTACATTCATCAGATTTGCTAAAATGTTTCTGTCCCTCTTGGGGTTACACCAAGGTTTTTTTTAAATCTACAATCTTTATGATTGAGATGCTTTCCATAAGGGTTAGAACTATGCTATCTGTGTTGCTTTCACAAAAAGAATTAATAAAAATGTATTCCACTTGTGGATTAAAGTGGGATCCTCTTGATTGATCGTATATTATACAACTGTTTGGGTTTCAGGGAAGCAGAGAGGATCATGGATGGACTCTTATTGTAGGCAGATATGTAAGCTTAAACACAATACTGTGTACTTTGCTGCTCAAAGGTGGGCTACAAACTCAGGTAGGATTCATAGTTTCATAGTTGTTGGGGTCAGAAGGGCCCTGACCAGAACAACACGTCTCCCCCCCTGCCATGGGCAGGAATGAATGCTGGGATCAAATGACCCCAGCTAGGTGATTATCTAGCCTCCTTTTGAAGACCCCCAAGGTAGAAGTGAGCACCAGTTCCCTTGGAAGTTGGTTCCAGATCCTAGCCACCCTGACTGTGAAGTAGTACTTCCTGATGTCTAGCCTGAACGTACTCTCTGTGAACTTGTGGCTGTTATTCCTAGTTACTCCTGGTAGTGCTCAGGGGAACAGGAACTCTCCTGTTCCCTGCTGGTCTTTCCCCCCCCACCAGTAAATTCTATAGATGGCCACCAGATCCTCTCTCAGCCTTCCCTTGTGGAGGCTGAACAGATTCAGGTCCTGTAGCCTCTCCTTATAGGGCCTGCCCTGCTGCCCCCTGATCATGTGAGTGGCCCTTCTCGGGACCTTCTCCATGCTGGCCACATCCCTCCTGAAGTGCAGCACCCAGAACTGGATGCAGTACTCCAACTGCAGCCTGACCAGTGTTGCATAGAGGGGGAGGTCCACTTCCTTGGATCTGCTCACAATGCATCTGTGGATGCCTGACACTGTGGATGCATGACAAGGTGTGGTTAGCCTTACTGACCACATCCTCACATTATTGATTCCAAGATGAACGTGGACCTCTAATGACTCCAAGATCCTTTTCTGCTTCTGTGCTGATGAGAAGGGGGTTCCCCACCCTATAGGTATGCTTCTGGTTCTTTCTCCCTAGGTGCAATATCTTGCACTTGTCACTATTGAATCCCATCCTATTCTCATCTGCTGACCCCTGTAGCCTGTCCAGATCTAGTTGTGGCCTGTCCCTCCCTTCTAGCATGACCACCTCTCCCCACATCATAGCATCATATGTGAATTTGAACAAGTTGCCTTTCACCCCCTTGTCCAAGTTATTGATTAAAGATGTTGAACAGTATGGGCCCAAAGACCGAGCCCTGGGGGACTAGACTGCACACATCCTCCAGGTCAAAAATGACCCATCCACTGCCACTCTCTAGGTGCAGCCCTCCACCCATTTTTTTGACCCATCTGACTATGTAGACATTGACACCATAGTCGCCTAATTTTTTCTTTTAATGAGAATGGGGTGAGAGACGGTGTCAAAGGCCTTCCTAAAGTCCAGAAAGACTATATCCAGCACGACACCTGAGTCCAAGGATTTTGTGACTTGATTGTAAAAGGCAACTAGGTTGGTCTGACAGGTCCTACCCCTAATGAACCCATGTTGGTTGCCTCTGAGCATAATCTCCCCTACTGGTCCCTTGCAGATGTGTTCCTGGATAACATTCTCAAAGAGCTTCCCTAGGACTGAGGTAAAACTAACGGGCCTATAGCTTTCTGGGTCTTCCTTTCTCCTTTTTTTGACAATGGGGACCACATTGACCTTTTTCCAGTCCTCTGGCACCTGGCCAGAGAACCACAAGTGCTCATAAAGCCATTCCAGGGGCCCCACAATGACCTTAGCACCCTGGTATGGACTCTAGGCCTGGTGGTGCCTCTCCCGAGTCCATCCACAATCCCAGCGGGGAAGATGTCCCAGTCTCTGCTCAGAAAAATGGAGGCAAATACTTTGTTAAAGAGTAAAGATTTTTTGTCTGGTGCAACCACCAGATTGAAAAGCATGTCCTGCTGGTGCCGTCTTTTTACTCCCTATGTATTTAAAATAACTTCTTGTTATCTTTGATCCTGGTTGCTAGTTCTAGCTTTGTCTCTGTCATAGCCTTCCTAACAGCCACCCTACAGTCTCTAGCAATGGAGGTATAATTCTCCTTGGTAATAGCCCCTCTCTTCCATTGGATGTACACCTCCTTTTTAGCTTTCAGAAATTCCTGAATGCCTTTAGGGGCTTTTGAGAACTCTTGCCCCCTTTGATTCACATGGGGACTACCACCCTTTTGGGCTTGGAGGAACGACCACTTGCTTGGACTCCCAGCTCCCCTACCCTCTGGGACCTCAGTGCCTCCCCAACTAATCTCCTTAACTCATTGAAATCATC
Source organism: Alligator sinensis (assembly GCF_000455745.1). Taxonomy (NCBI): domain Eukaryota; kingdom Metazoa; phylum Chordata; order Crocodylia; family Alligatoridae; genus Alligator; species Alligator sinensis. The sequence continues at coordinate 696,232 of NW_005842069.1, read as the reverse complement.
CTTCCTGGAGTCAAGGGCTACTGCCTTGCTTCAGGCCTTTGACACCCTGTGCTGGATAGTGAATTGCAGTAGGCAATGATTGCTATTGCCCAGGTGGCCGAGAACCTGCAGTCCCCTCACCAGGCCATCACCTGTGGCCAGGACAGGATCCAGCAAGGCATTTCCCCTGGTGGGACTGTGCACCTCCTGGGTTAGGTGGAGGTCCTGTATCTCAGCTAGAAATCTGAGTGGTCAGGCCTGGCTGATTGCTCCTCCCAGTATATGTCCGGGTAGTTTAGGTTGCCCATGACTACCACATCCCTTAACTGCCTCTGCGAGCTGACCTGAATTCCATATCTAGCTCTTCCCCCTGCTTGGGTGGTCTGTAGTAAACACCCATTGTTAAGTCCCTTTTCCCATGACCCCCTTGTATTCTTACCCAGAGCACCTCAGTCTGCCCCTCCTCTGACCCCATCCTGTTTGTTGAGGGCGTGTATTGCTCTTTGACGTAGAGCCCCACACCCCCGCCTTTCCTCCCTGTTCTATCCTGCCTGTACATTCTGTAGCCCCCGATTCATAGATGTTAGGGTCGGAAGGGACCTCAATAGATCATCGAGTCCGACCCCCCTGCCTAAGCAGGGATACTCATCTAACCTCCTCTTGAAGATCCCCAGGGTAGGGGAGAGCACCACCTCCCTTGGGAGCCCATTCCAGACCTTGGCCACTTGAACTGTGAAGTTCTTTCTAATGTCCAATCTAAATCTGTTCTCTGCTAGCTTGTGGCCATTACTTCTTGTAACCCCCAGGGGTGCCTTGGTGAATAAATACTCACCAATTCCCTTCTGTGCCCCCGTGAAGAACTTATAGGCAGCCACAAGGTCGCCTCTCAACCTTCTCTTGTGGAGGTTTACTACCCAATCATGGGTTGAATCCCACCAGGTTTCAGTGAGTCCCACTATGTCCAGGTTTCTGTTAGCTAGCAGGAGGGCAAGTTCCTCCTGCTTGTTCCCCATACTATGAGCATTAGTGTAGAGGCATTTAGGGCCTCCTATGGGTTCTTGCACCCACCCCCTCCCCTTGATCCTAGGCTTATCTGGACCCCTGTCACTTACCTGGGTACTTCTTGTGCTCATCATGTGTCTTGGTTGGGATGAGTCCTTATGTCCCCCTGTGGCCCCATGCCCTGGTGAAGCTAGTTTAAAGCATGCCATACAAGATCAGCTAACCTGGAAGAAAAGACACACTTGCCTTTTAAGGTGATTGGTCTGGAGAACTTGCAATGGACTGATCTCATTGTTGACAGATACTTAGCCAAAAGGGGCAAGGGACCTTGAGGAAGATGGTCTCAGGTGGCCCCAGTAAGAGGGACTAAACTCTGGGACCCCTGCTGGGTCCTCCAGCATTGACCTGTCAATGACATTGGGGTGATACAAGATTTGAGCCCCAACATAAGGAATCCAGGATGTGGTAAGGGTAGGGTGTGAGGGGAGGAGAAGCCCCATGAAGAAAACCCCCGCCAAAAGGGACCCATCAGGACCTTTGCTAACTCCACATCCAGCTCCCAGTATTTAACAGTACATCAAGACATGGCAGGATAGAGGAGAACATCAGCAGTTGGTAGTGGTGATACTGTCTGGTGCCCCAATGGCTTACTTGAGTAAGACACTGCAGAGAGAGGTCATGACCATACAACTCCTATCCCTGACACTGCACAGTACTGTCCCTGCACATTTTTTTTTTTTCAGACATTACTGTTCGGTAGCAATGAACAGTAGCAGTAAACTTTTCTTACTTGGAATCCTCACCCAGCTGGGGGCTTACTGCTACTGCCCCACCGGCTCAGCTTCATGACTGCAGAGCTAGCTGGGGAACAGGCTTCCCCACCCCCTCCAGCAGGGAGCTCCCAGTGTTGGCTCCACAGTCACAGGGCCAGCTCTGGGAGATCCTTATAAAATCCTAATAAGAAAGGATCCTAAGAAGAATAATGAAATCTGGGAGATCCTTATAAGATCCAAATAAGAATCCCTCAGCACTGGCCCCATCCTTCTTCTAATGTAGCAGATGCTGGGAAATAAGGATTTCCCATCTCCCTGCTCCCCAATTGCAATCTCAGAGTGGGGTTTGGAGTCTCCATCTGGGGTGTGGGGGTGGAGTCTGCCCTGGCAGCAGAGAGCTATTTCTCACCCCTGTTGGCCAGCTGAATGGGAGGAAGCATATTTGCTCCCAGTCAGGCATGAATGAGTACTACTGAACAGTTAATAATCACAAGTAAATTTGTTACTTGCATTTGCAGGTAGTAAATTTACTCACAATTAGGGAGGTTCACTTACTGCACATTAAGTATGTGCACTTGTAGAAACACATGCTTACTACTCAGTAGACTATGCTATTTCACAATAAAGCGTCTCATGTAGATGCACCCCCTGACAAATAATAGTATTGTCCTTTATAGGACAATTATATGTCCTTATACTATTGTAGTTATAGGCATCTGTGCCTTTGCTGATGAAAACCTGAAGCTCAATTTACTTCAAACTTAAGGCATGGCTACAGTATCTTAACAACTGTGATAAGGAATGCTACAATGAAATAGAGAATTCCCGTTATGGAATTCCCACTCTTTTACTGCTCAAGTCAGTTTTTCAGCTGCTTAAGTGGCCCTTTTGGCACTTAAGCAGTTTGTGATTTTGTTACTTTCTGTAACCACACTTTCACTGCAGTGTGGATGCAAGATAACTTTCCAAATGGCCATAAATTCCTGTTCACAAATTTGGGGTTGACTGAATTGAGGTTTCAATTTTGACCCATATCTACTAGGAACATCTTAAATTATTGGCTTGATAATAATCAGAGGAAAGAGAGAAATTCTGTGTGTTCGTAGATGGACTAATTATAAATCAAGTTAATTGCTTGCCAATATTCTGCTTAAAACTCTAAGAGGTAACCATAATGTCTACAACAATACTCCAATCCTGAGTAAAACTACATCAGAAGATAATTCTGTGTGGTTAGTCACAAGTCTTTCACAGGAGAGTGTGACAGGTCGTCACTCTGGGCCGCCCTCTGTGTGGCCCACACACCTGTCTCTGGGGCAACCGCCTGCCTACTCCTCTGCCACACCTTGATCTTAATTAATTAATTAGTATTAATTAGCAGGAGGCTGCCCTTATACTGCCCCCTCCACTAGGGGGCACTATCTGCGGCTTCATTTCCTCCCCTACACCACAGTCCACACCTCGCCGATGTTAACTCAGGTCTATCCCTATCTTGGCCCCTTCCTGTTCTCTCTGGGCCTTCTCTATGATGCTAGACTTCCTAAATCTTGCCCCCCTGTCTGGGGCTCACTGTGCCCCACTTGGGCTTCTCAATAATGTGCCCCCCTTTCTGGGCTCTCTGTGCCCACACTTGGGTTTCTCAATGTTGCCCTCCCTTTCTGGGGGGCTCCACGCATTTGGGCCTCTCAACAATGCACTCCCCCTCTCTGGGAGCTTGCCGTGCCCGACTCGGGCCTCTCAAACACCCCTCTCTGGGCTGGGGTCTATGCACCCCTTGCACTGCGCCCGCTGGCGCTGGGGTCCTCACACTCTGCTGTGAGTCCCCTATGAGGCCTCCTCCCACCCCTTATAGCCTCACCCAAATCACCAGTGTAACAACAACAAAGCAAAACACACAAGCCCCTAGGCTATAACATAACATAGAGCCACTTGGCTAAAACAACATTGCTCAACTCAGGTCAAGCTATACCTGCAGTTCAGCTTCTCCTCGCATCCTGCCTTAGAGAGCTCCTGCCTCTCTGGCTGCTGGCAGAGAACTGCCTCTGGCCTCAGCTCCTGGGCTTTATAAGGGCCAGGCCCTGCCCCCCTCTGGTCAGCTGACCTTCCCTGGTTGCCCCGGCAACCCACAGCTGTACTCCTTAGTCACTGCTAGGGCTCCTTTCCTCGCACTTTTCCCCTCTTCAGGCACAGGGCACCTCAGTGCTCTGTGACAAGAGGAAAATGGAGAAAAAAACAGTGTAGGATTATATCTAAACTTTCTGCTCTCTGGTGAGAGGCACAGTTACCTGGATGATCACCTTGAAGGTCATCTGAGAAGTATGGACCTAAAAGTAGCTAAGATCTGTCCCTGCAGCAGTAGAATCCTTAATTTCACCATGTACTTCAGGCACTCAGTGGGGCGTCACCATATCAGCACAGGTTACTCATTCCCCTTGCCTGAGGAAGTTCCTGTTAAGCTTCAGAAATTATGCCAATGGATACAGGGACCAACTCTTGGGTACCAAAATCTATGCCACAATCAAGATCTCTACAGATCAAAGGCCCAGAACAGTTAGCCAAACCTCCAGAAACAGAGAGAAGGTTCAGGCTGGACATCAGGAGGCACTACTTTACAGTTAGGCCTGCCATGCTCTGGAATGGGCTCCCAAGTGAAGTGATGCTCTTTCCTACCTTGGGGGCCTTCAAGAGTAGGCTGGACAGATATTTGGCTGGGGTGGTATGACCATGGCACCCATTCCTGCCTGGGGCAGGGGGTTGGACCTGATGATCTGTTTAGGTCCCTTCTGACCCTAAGCATGATGAAACTATGAAGCTATAATATTTTATGCTACTGGATCCAGTTAGTGAAACTATTGCAGTGTGGTGTAAAGTGTAGCTGAGCTAATTGGCTCTGTCTACATGAAGCCATCCTTCTTCCAATGTAGCTAATAAGCTCCGAAGAAGGTTATCCTAGTAGAGTGTTCCATGGCAACACAGGAGTTATGGAAGTAAGTAAATTCAGGACCAAACTGACATTTCAGGGACTTTTTTTTGAGGACATTTCCCCAGACAACTCAGGGCCCATGATTACTTTATCCAGGGTCATCAGGAGTTGGCACAATGTATTTAGTCCCCACATGGGTTATAAAAGCATTATAAAAGACTACGGGCATATCTACATGTGCATCTTAATGCACAGTATCCTATTTTACTGCACAATAAAGCATCATGTAAAAAACCATGCAAATATAGTAATGCACCGTAAAATAGGTTACTGAACATTAAGCATTGCTAAAAAAGCACGCACTTTTGCTACTGCACATTATGGAAGCCTAATGTGCCTTTTTTAAATCTCACATTAGAGGTACTAAACTAAATGTGCATTAGGAAAAACAGATTAATGCACATGTAGATATGCCCTATAACATAGACAAATAATTTTAATTCATGGGCAAAATCCAGAATTTACTTAAGAATTTTTGAGCTGCTAGATGTGTGAGCTAGTCCACTTAACATATCAATGTAGACTTGCTCCTATTTCAGTCTTTCTCAAACTCCACTAAATGTTAAGCATTAATAACCATGAATTAGTAGAAGAGCAAGTTTCAGTCATTCATTTCCTTTCATGAAAGTCTTTCTAATATATAATGCCACCTGACTCATTCTAGGTGAGTCAAAATATGTACTGTGTTTAACAAACCAAACAGTTCTATAATTTAATTTTCTAATTTAGTATCTTCAATTTGACCTGATCCTTTTTGTTAGCTTTTTATTTAAAACTGGCACATACTCTTTATGTATTAGCCCATATTGAAATATACTAATGACAATTCTCTACGCAGATATCATAGTAACTCAAAACAGCTAAAACAGAAAAGGCATTTCCAAGGCCAGACAGCTGATCCACTTCAGCCAGCCCCAAAGTATTCATTTGCCCTGTTTTGATTCCTGGGATACATTGAGAAAAGGTTGCTGATAAAGGAATTCCTACCTGACTGTTTTAGCTATTCTACTTTGTCATACCTCATTAGAATCAGAACTAGTTTTTAACAATTAAAACAAAGTACTTTATCTATTCCTTTTTGCTTCAGAATATCACTTTGCATAGTATAATGAATTAATTTGTGGATCTCATCTATCAGACCACATGTGGTCTATCTGGATCACAGTTTAGAGCTTGGGAGGAGGGAAGAAAGAAAGGTACACAGGGATATTGCCCCATGTCCCATGAATAAGTGGGCAGAAGGGGAAAGATATGGATGTTGAAGTGGAACCAAGGCAAGGGAATATACTGCAGGTTTTAAGGGGCTGTTACAATATATTTTGCTCCCAGACAAGATCTAAGAAGAGTATTTGGGCTTCAGAGGAATGTCTGAAGTGAAGCATCCTCCTAGAACTCAACTATGAGTGCTATAGTCTCAAACTCAGTGTGGTTCAACCTAAATATTAGAATCCTTAGGGGACAAACTAATATAAAAGCTCTCAGATATTTTTTTTTTATACCAGCTGCATCATCTGGAAGTGGAAGATAGAAAGAGAGTGCATGAGACTAAATGTTTCAAAAGACAGATAAAACCTTTTCAAAAGCTATACACCCACGTCCTACTTAGAAAAGTACTTCTAAATAAAGAGTTCATTTTAAAATCAGATTTCAAAATTTCTTCTGAATGTAGTTTTCTGAACTAAATGGCTTCATTGGAGAAAATATTTGCTTTCACAGAAAATGACATTGAAATTTGTATTATTTGAGGCAAAATTGGGTTTCATTGCAACGGCACTTTTTCATGGAAAAGTTTTTGACTAAAAATTTTGGGCAAATTTTACTGACAATAATTATAATTGAGTACTCTGTTTTCCTCCTCTTAGTTTGATGGGGAAGGTCTAATAAAAGTGGCCATTCACTCTGGATTGTGTTTTTAAAAATTAGCTGTCATTTGGTACAATATTTTTCATTCCAAAGGCAAAATATGAGGTTTTGGACTGGCCTCATCTGTTTCTGCCAATTGCAATATTCCTCATGCATCAAAGTTACTGAGTCAACAAAAGATCTGGCTAGTCACCAATACTAAAAACTCTATGCAGCTCTCACAACAAAGAGAGGAGGAGCCCCTTTCACTAAGGACAGAATGAGGTTACTGGATACATTCAGCTGCTCTTATTTATCCAACTAACTTTCCCTTTTTCATACTGGGTGAAATGAGCTGACAGTTTTGTCTCATCCACTGAGCTTCCCTGTAAGTTAAACCACATTTGTCCATAGTTATCTCTTCCTGAAGAGCTATTTTGGTATTGGGAAAGTGCCTTGAAACCCTCCAGTGGGGTAAGCTAATATAATGGCCTTGTCCTAAATAGAACTACAACAGCTAGGAATCTGGTAAAGAATATTCAGGAAGTCCAAAACAGATGATCTTACTTTTTTTCTCCTTTTAGATTAAGTGTGGAGTTCTATAATCGAGCTATTGAAACATAACTTTTAAAGGCTGTTGGAAGTATTTTCATAGATACATTTATTTCTTTCCTTCTACTTCAAAGTCTTTCAGTTTATCAAAAGATTTCTCTCCACTGGCCTCCTGTAACTACTCTGGTAATTTCACATTTAAATTCTCTAATAATTTAGGGTTCTGCATAGTTTCATCTACTCAATCTTTCATTGAGGTTTTGGTCCTTACTGATTACATGATTACATTAGGGCAGCGCTACTATAGAAACAGCAAATTGAGTTTAGAAGTTGTTTTACTGTGTCTGATTTCAAGGAGATTTTATCAATATGGCGAATTAAATACAGGTTTCCCTCAATTTTTGCTGTACATGCATTCCGAGAATAGAGCATAAATCAAATTTGCATAAAGTGAACCCACTGTACAATGTAACACATAGGGATAGGTTTCCATGGCGGGGAGGGAGGGAGGGAGGGAGGAAGTGAGGTTGAGACTAGGGGAGGGGTGTTGCTCCTGGGGTTGCACAAGGCAGCAAAGCAGAGGGAACAGAGTGGTACTCACTCCAGCCCTGGCTCCAGCAGCCCCGGGAGTGGCTGGCCCCAGTGGCCTGAAGCCGCTGGGCTGCACGGTGCTCCACCTGTCCCCACTTACCTTTGGTCCTGGGCTGCACCATTCCCTGGTGCAGGCAGCAGGTGTCGGCTGCTCCTGGGGCTGCTGCAGTCAGGTCGGGGGTGAGTGCTGTGCCCCATGCTGCCCAGGGTTCTGCTTGTTCACACTCACCCCAGCCTCTGCTGGAGCAGCCCTGGGAGCAGACAACACCAGCTGCCTGCACCATAGCACGGTGCAGCCCAGGAGCTGGGGTAAGCCTAGGCACAGGGGGGCAAGGGGAGCATAGTGCAGCCTAGCGGTGGCAGGCAGCTGATGCTGGCTGCTCCTGGGGCTGCTGCAGCCGGAGCTGGGGTGAGTGGGGCCACGGACCTTTCCCCTCCCCCACAGACTTACTTGCTTGGGAAGGGGGCGGGGGGTGCATCTATGCTGATTGCATAAGAGTGAATTTACCTCGCATATAACAAATTATGGGTCTAAACATGCTCATCGCATAAGAGTGAATTCGCATATAAAGAACCCACATAAATCGAGGGAAACCTGTAAAGATTTTGGGATTTGCACTGTTGTAGAAAACCAAGAAGGTTACTTTTGCATTATAATTTCTGAAAGCCAGATTGTTTCATTGGCCAGATTCAAATAGATGGGATACTAGTGGACAAGAGACTGGAGCAAAAAAATCATTCCTTTCTATATGTAAATAAGAGAGTGGGGGAGAAACTCTCTAGCTGTCTACTGGCAACTGCCAAAATCAGAATGTTGCCAGTATCAAGTTTCAGCAAAAGAAAAGTTCTATGGTTAAATTAAATAAATAGGAAAAAAACAAACAAACATGGTACAATCATATGATCAGTATTCCATATCTATGTCCTTTCATATGCCACTACAGATTCATCTAGGTCATGATATATTTTAACATTAATTCTCTGTAGAAATCAAGGGATCTTTCTAAAGAATTTGGGCCTATCATACTGCAGTGTGCAAGTTTCTAATTTAAAAAGGGACCAGTATCTTCGAAATGCTACCAAAGTGTTTTAGAAATAACCTAAATGATGGAAGGTTAATTACACATTCATTTGCTTTTCCCCTGATTTTTCACCAACCACAGGACTACAATGAATGTCTTGGAAAATCAGCATAAAATTGTGCATCATGTAGACAACTCCATTTTTACAATTAACCCACATCCTTGTGAATTAAAACTATTTGGATGTAATAGTGATATTTAAACAGGAAAGACTACTATATATGTCTTCTGCAAACATGCCCTATCACTATCTACAATCATTCATCATTAGAATGAGAGGGATAAAATAGAGAGCACAGCAAGGATCCTTCAGTCCATAATTATTAGTTGCAATTATTTGTCCTCCTTGAATAGGACACATTTTGTAAAAACATAAACTCCCCAGGAACCTGTGGAAAAGAGGTATTTTTGAATGTCATATTAAACTCAGTAACCTCGTGGAAGCTTAAGCTTTCTTGAACTGTTTTGCAGCATGTTGGCACCATAACTGATGTTGGAAAGGAATGGGAAGTTAATTATATGCAAAGAATTGAGTAGCAAAATTAGCAGTAAATGTACAACCACATCCTCAAGTACTTATTGTGACAATAGGAATTTCTCAGGGTCTTGTGTTTTGACACATTAGGAGTTCTGCTGGATTAGAAACAAATTAATCAATTCTAAGGGCTCTCCAGTTTAGGGAGACAAGGAGTTGTGGGGCATTACAAATGTATACACATACAGAGAGCATGAGGAAGCATTTTGGTGGTAGGCACATGCCATACTTCTCCATTTTGTGCACAGCCATGCCCTTCTCTGTCCCTTAGAGCAGATGTTCTCTGAATACTGGGACTGAAATTCTTCCATGGTCTTATAATGGCTGAGGATGTGGGGAGATCTTGGGAGCCTTTTGGTTTTTCATTCCAACTTCATACCATGCAGCTCTGTAAGAGTTAGAGAGAATCTAGTCATAACTAGGATTTTTCTTGCATTGAACCATATTTTTGATCTAGACCAGAGTATGATTGTATTAATCACAAATTGCTTCTGAAACCTGAGATTGCAGCAGATGCAATTTTTGTTTCTGTAATTAATCTCAACATTTCTATTTCTATTTTATTTCCCCATGTGGTGTGATCACAGGTAGACTGATAATCCAATCTATGCTTGTGAAACTTGCCATGTAACAGGTATCTTTTTTAATATTGTACCAGGGACTCCCATTAAAATAAGAAGAACTATATGATTCCTAAAGTAACCATTTGCTATAGTGCTGTTGCCTAGAACCTTGCACAGACCCTGCTTTCCAGGTTCCCTCCTATAACCCTAAGGAAATGCCACCCACCTTAAAAATGACAGTACTTGTATAAACATAGAAAGTTGCAGAGAAAAAGTATGAAAGACTGTATCATATAATAGTGCTGTATAGTCTGAGAAGGAAAAACAATTTGCTAGCTGTGCATATAAACATGCTCACAAATAACTTTCAACATGTCCTGCAATTGAAAGGTTTAAAGTAAAGATATCACCTGGGTTAGATAGGGGCATCTGGAAGGAAGTATGTTTTTATGTTAACTTTCCTCATCTCTCTTCCCACTTCAGTGGCTAGACATTAGCTTGGCCATGCATAATTAGCTTGAATTATGCATTGAGTAAGGAAGCATGATACTAGTGCAGTTTGAACAGATCAACCAACTAGTTCCAACAGAGAGATGGAGACCAGCTGAGCCCCATGATAAAGTCTTTTGATTGAAAATATTCTCATGATTATAGGCAGATTGCCTGAAGAGATTTTTGTAAAACAGACAATCAGTCAAACTACCAGATAATCTGCACTGAAATGATTAGTTTTACTATAACCAGAGACTATGCTTTTAATTTACAATTTTCAGTTTTCTCCCAGAAGTTCCTGCCTCTTTACAACAGGATTTGTTCTTGAATCCTAGAGCTGCAGAGAAGGAATTGCACTGTCTGCAGGGAGCCCAGTAGTAAGGCATGTGTTTTCCTTGTTTCCAAGAGGTCTGTTAAGGCCACATTATTCCTTTGATCCCATCAGCTATGACTTGGTCTGTAGGATTCTATTTGGTCTCTTCAGCTGTGGGGTAAATTTAACAGGGGATCCTTAACCCCTGTTAACTGGATGAAGTAAGACCATTGTAGCAGAAGATAAAATGCTAATGAAGGCATAAAGAAACCCTGCTATTTAGGTTCAGCAAGCTCAGCCTGCAGGGGTGCTACCTGTAAAGGGTGACAGGTGCAAGTATCACACTTCAAATAGGCTACAGGACCCAGTCTGCATACTGCAGGCAGTGGAATGCTGGATAACTGATTTGGGAGTTAGCAGTTCCTATTACAAGTCTGAGCATAGGGACAGAGGCCTGGAATGACCTAGATGCCCAAAAAAGGAGCTCTTCTCACAGAAATATGTAGTTTCTGTACCACAGTGATTTCTTTTTAGGTTTGTTTATTTCTGTGAGGTTTGTCTGTGGATAAAGGGGAGGTTGGAGGTAATGAAAGGGTGCCTTACAGAGAGTACTGTTATGGTGGGTGCCAGGGAGGCACCCTACATTTTTGGGGCTGTGGGCCAATGGCTTAGTTCAGTGAGGTGGGGCTGGAGGTCCAGCACAGTAAGAGACAAAGTAGCAGATGCCAGAGATTTACTTTGGTGTCTTGACCTGTGGGATAGGGCTCTGGCTTCAGAACATTGAGGCAGGGGCTAGTACCCAAAGAAGGGCCTAGAGAGGTAGTTGCCACTAAAGACAGTTGGTTGGGGATAGACAAGAGTGAGGGCCTGAAGAACTACATGGAGTGCAGGGCCCCCAGAGAAGGGTGAAGAGTCCAGGTCCCAGGGGGAGTGAGTATAGACAAGAGTAAGTAAATACTGCAGACTCTAGAATGAAAGGAAAAGGGAGCTCTGCTCATGTTGGACCATGAGGTTTGGGCAGACTGGTGGCCTGATGATGTGCAGGGTGGAGCAAGGCACTGAAAGCCAAACTCTAGTTCTCTAAAGAAGACCTCCTAAGTATATTACATTTCACATCAAGGCATGGCAAGTAAAAGGATGAGACCATACTGGAAAGTTGGAGTAAAAAAGTGGGCATAGTGTACCCACCAAGAGGATACCATGGCTGCCCCTGGAGGTGGACCCTGTTACAGTAAACCAATCCAGGACCAAAGGATTGGAAAAGAACTTCTACACTATCAATTCCAGTTCCCTGCTATGATATACAACCCAGTTGTATCTTCTTTTGCATTGGAATATCACATCTGGTAAAAGCAGACTAAGCCTAGAAGCCCAAAGTTCATGAAGGAGTCACCAGCAGAGAAATATGGAATTTATGGGAACAAGGATTGATATAACTGTATAGCTGATCTCCTTTGGACCTTTGCCTTGTGTTGTTGGCGATTCAATTTATTTTGCTTGGAGTTGACATAATGCTACCAAGCACAACAGGCCTTGTGGTCAATAAACTCTTGGATGTCCTGGTCATTCTCATCAAGCCAGTCTTGATGTTTCCTGATAGAGAATCCAAGCATCTCTTTGCAGGTGCTGATAACAGTGGACTTGAATGCACCCCAAGTGGTGCCAACATTTTTCCATTGTTACTGATCGGAATTCACCAGTTATTCATTGGGTCACTGGTGGAAGAGGTCTCGCTTGATTGGGTCCTTGCATCTTTCAGTGTTGACTTTCCATTGGCATTGCTTCTGCTGCTACCATCATTTGGAAGCCAGTTTGAATGACACAACCAAGTGGATTATTTGGTGATCCAGCAGAATCGTCAGTTCCTAGTGTAGCTTGTGTGACATCTTTGTGATCCTTGTCATGAACAATGATGTAATCAATCAGGTGCCAATGCTTGGATTGTGGATGTTGCCATGATGTCTTGTGCCTATTTTTCTGGTGGAACAGGGCATCGGTAATGGTGAATATCTGTTCTGAGCATTTAGTCAAAAGGAGGATGCCAGTGGAGTTGACTTTTGCCACCCTTCCTTGCCAGTGCCGATGCTTCTGTTGCATAGGTTTGAGTCCCTTCCAACTGTGGCATTGAAATCACTTAGAAGAATGGGTCTGTCTCCCTCTAGAATGCCTGGATGGACTTGGTCAAGGTTGGCATAGAAATCCTCTTGGATTTTGTCAGTGGCCTCAAGAGTTGGGGCATATGCAATGATGACAGTGGCATATAAGCTCCCTGCCAGTTTAAGATGGAGAGTCATGAGGTGCTGATCTTTAATCTTGTTAGGGAACTCATTGAGTTTGTTTATGAGTTCATTCCTGATAAATGACAATGTATAGGAGACACCTCAAGTCACTGGACGAGTACCATCAACACTACCTGCAGAAGATCCCTTGGATCCAGTAGGTAGACCAACTTATCAGCATTAGCATCCTCTTGCAAGCAAACACCACAAGAATCAAGGCAATGATCCTCCAACATCAACTTTGCTAGGCTGGCCACATCATCAAGATGTCCAACTCTAAACTTCTGAGGCAAGTTTTATTTTGTCAGCTCAGTCAAGGCATACACTCAAGAGGAGGGCAGAAAAAGCACTTCAAGGATGTTCTCAAGGCCAACTTGAGAAAATGGAACACCAACATCAACTCAAGAGACACTATTGCTTAGGACCTCCCAAAACGGAAGAGGAGTCTGCTGCAAGGAACTCAGTACTTTGAAACCTTATGACAACAGCAGAAGATGGAAAAACAGGAGTAGCAGAAACAGCACCAAGAAACCAGAGCCACCCACCCTGCATGGAAACATCTCCCTGAGCTGCAACAGAATCTTTCGATCCCTGATAAGCCTTGTCAGTCATCCTTGGACTCATAGCTTTGAAGGCATTGAAGACAATCATCCTTAACTGAGAGTGATTGCCTATGACAGCTTGTGATGAGGGGGATAGTACATGCTCCCAGGATCCCCAGCTGACCCAGAATGGGCCAAGCAGAGAGTTGAAAAGGGAAATGGTGAAAAGGGAAAACTTACCTTTCAGGGCAGGGAGAGCCAGAGCTGTGGCAACGTGCAGCACTGCTGCTGTGATTTAAAAGCTCCCTGTCAATCAACTTAGGTGGCACCTGGCTGATTTACATCAGTTTCAGGCACTGCCATGGGGAAAGGCAAACAGCGTGCCAGCAGGGAAGAGGGAGGAACTGCCTCCGGGCCAGCTGAGGCCAGGGCAGCGGAGGCCTCAGGGCCTGGGCCAGGGGGGCACTCGAGCCGCAGGAGCCCTGGTACCCTGGGACAGGAAAGCCCGACCAGGGCTAAGGGGAGACAACGGCTCTGGCCCCATTCAGGGGCTACCTCCTGAAGGAGGGAGTAAGGGACACTTATTTACAGGAGATTAATGAACCCAGAGTAGATAGCCCCTCCAGAGAGGCGGGTTTTTTTTCCTTAGTATTAGTTCTTTTGATTGAACTTGGTAAGGCCACAAGGCAAGGGTACTTGGACTCCAAGTCAGGGTCAGTCCAGAGCATGGCTCTCAGAGTGTCAAGGGGAGGTGAACAGCCAAGCAGGGCCAAAGTTACCACATAGACAGGGGCAGTAAACCCCTGAGAGTTACACACCAGGACAACAGCCAGCAACCACTGGAGGACTGGACAAGGTCGGAGGTGCCACAAGTATCTTCAACACATCAACACCAAAGAAACACTGGTGTTTGGCCAGTGTAGGGGAGTAGGGGAGACCCAACATCAACAATATCCAAACTGTGAGTACCTCTAGTGGGGACTTCCATACTGACACCACTCAACCCCTCTTTAAGAATGCTATTAACACCAAGTCATGGCAGGTTAGTTGAGGGGAGGAGAGCTCACTTTGGGGTACTCTCAAGGTCGGTCGCTGATTAGACGGAGGCATGAGGTCCTAGTCCTAGTTCTACTTACCACTTCCAATTAGGTGTGGCATTGTGCTGAGATTTATGTCAGAAAGTGACTGTCAGAGAAGAGATGTATATTCTGTACACCAAACCCAGGACTCTGACAGCTGGAATTGCCCAATGTTAAGATGATGAGCCACTGCTCCTTATTTCAGGGTCATCCCTCTGGTGTGCATGGTGCTTAGTATTAAATTACACTGCATAGAATGGCAGCAAGGGTCTAAAGAATTGGTTCTACATGTGGTGGAAATATATCATGAACCAGAAAAAAGACTAAGAGAATGCATTATAAGGGCAGAGGAAAGATATGGAGGAATATGAAGCTAAAGGGACAGATGAAGGAAGAAACATAACTGAAGAAAAACAAATAAACAACCCCCCCAAATGTTGTTGAAATACATTTCATAAACAGAAGGGAAGATATGAATAAATGAAAAGATACAGGAGAGAAACAGTGAGCCCTGTATCCAAACTATTTTAATTGAGATGAAAGCCTGGACAGGTTGAGTTGAGCTTAACAGGAAACATGATGTTGATTTCAGTAATGTCAGGATTTCATCTACAGTGTAGTTGGGAAATCCCATAGGCTAGATTCTTCTCCCCATGAGCCTTGCACCTGTGACCAGTCACACTGGTCTCAGTAGAATTATCTGTAGAACCAGATACTTCTAAATACTGCTATTAGTTGTAGAGCCCGGTGCTAAGTTTCAGGTAGATGGGTAGAAAAAAACAGAAAATACATTAGTTATTCAAACCTAAATTCCTGTGATAAAATAGTGATGCATAATGTTTGTGGAATATATTAAGTGCCGTAGTAGAAATTTAAGTACTTCTTTGTTGTGTCTCCATTCTAACCTTTCTATATGGTCTGCTCCCAATATTCTGCACAGGCCACTGCTTCTGGTGTTGGTGTTGCCAAGTTTTGGGGGGTGCATTGTGGTGCTACAATGCATCTCAGGAGATGATCTAGTTTGCTTCTCCTGACAAACACATTGGTCAGTTGCGTAGAGGCCCCATAATTTCATGAGAAAGTTGCAACTGCCAAGACCCACTACAATCTGTTCAGGCTTTATCATATGTGCTTCACTAGGTACATTCAACAGCTTTGTCAGTGTTTGGAGTGCTTGATAAATTTGGCCTTCTAGAAGACGACCCTCCAGAAGTAGTGCATGATGCACCATGGGGAGGTATGTATCATTCACCCCAATCTAAGTTTATGCTTGCTTAAGCACATATATTGTAAGTACTGTCCAATAATCAGAACCAAAATGTAAGAGCCATTTATTGAAACAATTGATCGTTAGCTCTGCAAATAAATAGATCAGACTTTAACTTCTGGTTATTGAGCTCGCTGCTTCTTGAAATGGAACTCTGCTGACGAACTAACCCCCCCCACCCCTCCCCCCCAAAAAACCAAAACAAAACAAAGCCACACATGCATTCAGATATACTAAATATTCAAAGGCTAGAAAGCTTATGTGACTTTGGCTCAGGCAATTAGTAATAGGATAAAGACATTGTGACATCACCAGTTTAAAAAGGTCACTCACCTGTGGGGTAGAATATGAAACTGGACATCAGGGCCTCTTTTTCTCTACCAGCTAGAACCACTATTATACAGTGAACACATTTCTTATTTTCTCTATACCTTAGTGTAGATATTTATAAAATGGGAGTAATAATATTTATCAATATACACTTTAATATGTCTGTGCTTTTTATATTTCCAAAGAAAAAGACTGGTACTCTACCCACACCACTAGCATCCAACCCTTCCTAAATACTAAAATGCTGGTGGTAAGTGAATACTGTATCTTATTCTACAGAAGGCTGCTTCATCTCAACTTTTTACTTCTAACAGCTATATGGGATTATTGCCTGATTTACTGAGTAATCTTTGTGAGTAGCAGAATGTTTTTTGAGAATTTTTTTTTTAAAAGAGTAGGCTAGATGTCTCAAAGGAATGTTCTGTGAGGGGAAAATGAGGAAAATGAAGATTAGAAATGAGGTTTTTTTAATGTGAAATGAATCACTTCATCCAAAAGCAGCAGAAGTCTCTGGGGGGAAAAGAAAGCTTTGGTTTAAATTAATTTGTGTCAGCTACCACCACAAGTTCATTTCCCCCACCCTGCCACTGGAGTAAGGGTGGACAAACAGCCATAAAGTGTATCTGTATATAGAAAAACATGTTTGGCAGATGGAGTGCTTTATTATGGTGGAACTGTTGACACTATGCTAAGATGAAAGTCCAGATTCTTCCACAAGGCTGTGTCTTCACCACTGTGTTAACTAGGATGAGCACTTAGCTTAATTTAGACCATGTGTGAGTAGCTACACTGCAAAGCCCTAGCCAAGATATGTGCCCTGGTGCTGCACATACACACATGTAGTTTCAGTACTGCTAGGATTTAGCTGTGTCCTTACAACAAAAGTGTCACATTATCAACCTAAAGGGAACTGTGCTGTCAAACACTCAGATGCTCTTCTGACAAGACCAGGTTGAAAGCACCAATGAATGCAGTTGTGTGTGAACAGGTGGGAGCTTAGGACATCACCTACGTGAGCTTGAGTCATATTCTAAATGACTATTCATACTATTACGTCATATTCTAAATGAGTAATCACACACAAAAGAAATAGGATTTTTTTTTCTCTCTCAAGGTTTCCCATTAAGGAGGAGGACAGAGTTTGTGACTATAAATAGGGCACGTGGTTCAGCCTGCATTAAAAAAGCTTTTGATATCCACCATTGACTAGAAGGCCCATGCTTCTAGCAGCTTTCTGTTCCATTGTTGTCTGAAGAACTGGATCCTCCCTTACCTTTGGCGGGATATGTTTTCATATTGCATAGAGACAGTCTTACAAAGTTAATGTTGACATACATAGCTGGCAATATTCAAGAGGGATCAATGCAGAACTGAGGGCAACAACAAAGTGGGCATGTCTACAAGATACACAACATTGCTGTAGCAACATGCTATAGCAGTGAAGCACTGGTGAACACATGCCATAATACTGCCACTACATCACCGTAGTGATGAGCTCTCTCACTATAACGTGTTGATATGGTGATGTAGCGGCTAAAAACAACTATGCACCACCAGGATGGTGCAGTAACAATTGCACCATGGGGGCACATGTACATGCCTCCAGTGGGTCTCTTTCTCCTAAATGAATTGCAAACAACCTGGGTGTGTGTACACAAGACGCTGTGTCACTGTAGTGATGAGCTATGGTGATGTAGCTCATGGTGATGTAGTGTTGGTGGGCATGAACCATGTCACTGCCACTACTGCACAGTAGCAAGGAGCTACTGTGCAGCTTGTTGCTACTGTGCAGTAGGGTGGCTTCTGGTGGTTACTACACAGTCATTTAGTATTTGCTAAAGGGAGTACTAAATGACTGCGCAGTCATGAGTGTGCAGTCAGGTGTGCATGTTGTCATGCCCACTGAGAAGTTTTCATGGGATCAGGACAACAGCGAGAATTCCAAAAGAGTACGATCCTGCTGCCACTGAAGTATATTGAAAAACTCCCAATGATCTCAGTCATGCAGGATCAATTACCTCACAACAATGATGTGCTTTTTCTACTGTTCTGGATGTTTTGGTTCAGACTTTTCCTATTCAAAAAGTGAAAGACTGTCAGCTTGGCATCAGCAGTTAACTAGGGAAAGAAATGTCCATGCTATTTTGTGCTGTAATTTCTGTTACTCAAGAATGTCAGAGAACATAAACTATTTGAATGAGGGTGGGGAAGAAATATAATGCTAGGTACTACTGTATTTAAATGGCCAAAGAAGTATGCACAATATAAGGACACAGTTAAATCCTAAATCATTCTGGACTTTTAATAAATGCTTCTGTTAACCTTCTTGTTAAGCCAAATAAATCCTCTCAGAATTCTTCACAAATCTCAGCTGCTTTTAAAAATGACTATTCTTTTGACAGCCACATTAACATATGGCTCTGCATAAAGGAATCACTCTGAACACACACTATGTAATATTGGGATATATATTTAAAAAGAAGAGCAGAGAGGATCCAAAAATATAATCTTCTTCTTGTAATCCTGTATTAACTCATTGTGTATTGCTAGGGCTTTTGACTTGAGTTTCGAGCTCACAAAGGTTCTGGCAGAAGGGAAAAAAATGAAAAGCCTCCTGTATTAAAATCCCTACAGTCATACCAACAAAGAATTTTTTGCAATCTGCACAGAAAGCAACAGCCCCAGGAACTAAGCTCTTATTTCATGGATTTCTTTCCTTTTGTCATGACCTTGGCTTTCCCACATCCCAGTAAGCATCTCTCCTCTTTGCCATTATTTTGAGCATGCTGCTACTTCCCATCCTACTCACCTCTCAGGGCATGCCTTTTCAGCATCAACCTACTGTTTGATTAATCCCACATTGAGATCACTCAGGCAGAGAAGCGGGGGTTAGTTCAATATCAGCAAGATGTGCTGAGATGACAAATCAATTGAGTTCTGCAGCATGTAATGAAAACACTGATGATTTAATCATTACATACTGTTAGTAAGCTGATGTGTGGTCTGATCCAAACAGAGAACAGATCAGGAAGAATATTGTACTGGTGTGCTGGTAGAAGCAGCCCATATTAAATGGTATAAGATGTGAGGAGTATGTTGCCTTGTAGCACTTCCATGAAAACTGCTTAGAAGGAGGTGAGCAGAGGGGGAAGGATGATTTTATTTTTCAAATAACTATGTATTTCAGTTGCACAAACAAAGAAAAGTAATCTCAGTGTTATAAGTGGCTCAGGCTAATCCTCCATAATGGGAGTGACAGAAAATTGGAAAATTGCCCACAAAAAAAAACTTAACTGCAGTTAAGCCATCTCTTTTGAATGTCTTGTACCTCTTAGCAAAACCAAAGAATAAGGGTGAAATTCTGGGACCATTGAAGTTACAACCCATACTGATTATCTTTACAGAGCTAGAAATCCTGATTGGTTTGGTTTGGACCAAACAGTTCGTATTTCAATATGCTGCATAACAGAAGCAATACAAATGACTGTAATTACAGTCAAAGGACAAAGAAGAGTGAAATGCAAAATAAGTTTACATGTAGAAAATCATTCAACAGCACTGATAAGATGTGTATGCTGTTAATTTACCTGGGGCATCTTAATTGCAGAAGGTAGTAAAAGCCACTCTACAGCACTGCATTTGTTTGCACTATTGCAGATGTTTTATAGTACTGCACTTTGGTTGCATAAGTGGGGTCTCTACTCTGTTTTAGATTTTTTTCATAAGTGTTTCCTGAGGTAATTCTTTTTGCTCATCCAAAGCAGGCAGTTCACACCTCTTTCCTCTGCTGAAATATATATAGGCAGTTCAGGGGTCACTCTTCAGGAAGGAGAGAAAGAGGAGAGTGGGGCTGTGCTAGAAGCAAAAAACTCATAGAAACAGAGGGGTCACAAAAGCTAATTCAGGAAATGAGATAAGAATCCATAGTGCCCATTTAAACAATGCTTAACACGGTCCTGCCATGTGGATGATTTCTTGTTGCACAATTTCCATTATTCAGTCCAGTAATGGTGTGGTCTGTATTGAAGTGGGGGCACAGCAACTATTAGGGTCCACTGCAAGGCTTGGTGCCTTAGTGAGAATGGGAGTTAATCTGTTATTTAAGAGGTGCTGTTTGATGTTGGCCGGCTATATTAAGCCAAGGCAGGTTTGTCTCCCATGGCTACCTTGAGACAGTTATTCTTCGCCAGGAGGAGTTGAAGGTCATTCATGATGTGTTTAAAGTGTTAAAGCTGGAGACTTGAATAACAAGGAGTATAAAACTTGATGTTCATGCAAGTCTACCAACATCATATATACCACCTGCTGTCTACATTGGACAAATTGATCAAACTCTGTGTGGAAGAATGAATGAATACTGATCTGATGTCAGCTGCAGAAAGAAGCAAGGGCCTAGCAGAATGCTTAACCTCCCTTTAATCTCCATGACTGAGCTCAGGATTGCTGTTTTCAGACAGCAAAATTTAAAAAACCCCAAAACAATGTATGGGAAATTGTGGAACAAGAAATCATCCACGTGAAGATTACGGATTACATTAAGAATGTTCTAAATAGCTATTGGGATAAATATACAGATTTTTATCCCATTACCTGAATTAGCTTTTGTGCCTCCTTTTGTTCCTATGGGTTCTTAGTTTGTTTGCCTCTCCCAGCACTGCCCCAACCTCCTCTCCCTCCTCCCTTCCAACCTCTTGTATTACAAGCACTCACTCCATTTTATGCACTATTCTATGGTCACCCGTTCACAGAATTTGATTTAGTGAGTTCAAATTCATGAAAACTTACATTTCAATATACCTCTCATTTAGTTAGTCTATAAGAAGCATATAGCATTATAGAAAATTAGGGTTGAAAGGGACATCAGGAAGTCATCAAGTGTACCCCCCTGCTCAAAGCAGGATCATCCCCACCCAAAGCTTTGTCCAGTTGGGTCTTTAAGACCTCTAAGAATGGATATTTTACAACCTCTCTGAGTAGCTTGCTTACTACCCTCCAAGTTGGAAAGCATTTCCTAATATCTAACCTAACCTTTCCTTGCTGCAACTTGAGACCATTGCTCCTTGTTCTGTCATCTGCCACCACTGAGAACAGTTTAGCTCCACCCTCTTTGAAACCACCCTACGGGTTATTGAAGGTTACTTTTAAACACCCCGTCAGCCTTCTTCTCCAGAGCCAGTCATGTCATCATAAAAGGCAGTCAGATTAGTCATGACTTCCCCTTGGTGAATCCATGCTGACTGTCCCTAATCACCTTCTTCTCAAAGAGCTTAGAAATGAATTCCTTGAGGATCTGCTCTGTGATCTTTCCAGGGACTGGGGTGAGGCTGGGGTGAAAATGATCAGTCTGCAGTTCCCTGGATCCTCCTGCTTCCTTTTCTTAAAGACGGGTACTATATTTGCCCTCTTCCCATTGTCCAGGATTTTGCCCAGTCACTACAAGTTTTCAAAAATAGCCAGCAGCTCTGCAATCGCATTGGTCAGCACCCTCAGGTGCATTGTGTCCCATCCCACAAACTTGTACATGCCCAGCTTTTCTAAGTGGTCCCTAACCTCCCCTTTTGCTATTGTTGGCTGCTCACATCCTCCCCAAACTGTGCTTCCAGGTGCAATAGTCTGGTAGCTGACTTTGCCTATGAAGACTGAGATAAAAAGTCACTTGGGCTTTTTCTGCATCATTGGGGACCTACTGAAATCACAGTGGAAGTTTGTGGTGCAGTGGGACCTTTAATCTTGCTTTTTTTGTCGCGTGACTTCACCTGCTACTAAATAGCTACATTGCGCCAAAGTGAAAGAAAAATTGCAGGACACTCACAGCACATGGCACCATTTTTGTGGTCTTTTTGCAGTGCCCCCCAAGGCTGATTGCTTGAGAGGCCCCTGTGGCCCTCCCCTTGCTTCTGATTGGCTGAGAGGGGTAGGGGGCCACACAACAGGCAGCCCTGGTGAGAGGTGTTTGCCATCTTTGTTGTTCCCTTCATGCCAGTGGCTTTCCCACTCCAGCAAGCTGCAAGGCCTGGCCACCAGCAGTGGTGCAGCGGGAACTTTAGTTTAACTCTTTTTGCCGTGCGATTTCAGCTACCACTGAGTGGCTGAGAAGCAAAAACAGTGGCATTAATCGCCTCTTAGCCACTCAGTGGCTGGCTGAGGGAAGTGGGGAGGGAGGCACACAGCAAAAGAGTGAGACTAATGACATCACTGTGCTGTGAACTTTCTCTGTATCATCTGTATCATCTGTGTGTCCATCCATTGGCCTTGTTGTACTAGGCAGCCTGTCTGCTTCTAGGGCTATATGGAACACTGTGTGTGAAACCCAGGCACCATTGTTACTGTGCCGTCATATACTACGTCCTTCCATTTAGTACTAAATTATGGCACTATAACAGTCCATACTACAATATGTTCGTGGCACATGGCTATTTTTAGCCACTAGATTGCCATAGCACTATGCTAATACTGAAGGAGCACATTGCTATGGCGACGTAGTGTCACATATAGATGTACCCAGTTTGTATAATAAGCTCTTTCCTAATTGGTAAGTACATTTTTGTGCTTCTTTTTACTTATATGCCTTTTATTACATACCTATGTTTTGATATTTTTAAGGTAGGATTTTTTTTTTCCGATGGCATTTGAGTAAATCTCTTAAGATTTTGAACCACAGTGAAGAACTCATTGCTACTGATTACAAGGTGTGAATAAGAATTAACCTAGTATCCCAAGAACTAGTTAATGAAGTATATAAGCTGCTGAATTTAAATAGATGTATTTGCCATTTCAGATATATGCACTCCTTTTATATATACAGACCAAATCATCAAACTGTTATTTATATCATTAACCCTTATTTGTTTAAGTAATCTCCATGACTTGCTCCCTTCATGACTTTAGCATCCTTAATAAAAAAAAATTTCTAACAACAGGAAGCTATCTAGTAATGAGCTAAAAGGGGTCTCTTCACATTTAACTGAATGTAGAGGGGTACAGCTCTATATATGGAATAGACATTATTCTCTAATTCATTAATGGTACTATTAAAAAACTTTACTTACTAAATTGTTACCAAGACTACATAAAATCCACTTTAGTGATTCTAAGTTGATAAAGCAATTATAAGGTTTAGAAACTCTTTAAGTTACCTAATATTGTCTTCCTAGGTTCTCAGTAGCCATATTTTACTACCTTATTTCTAGGGTATATTTTTATATTTAATTTCTATACCAAGCGTTTTTGCTGTAAGTAGCCTTTAAGAAAATAGAAAAATGTAATGCAATGAAAAAGAAATGTTCTTTGTTTAAAACAAAAAAGTTTTGTTTTATTTGGTTTTTGTTCTTCATCCTGAACAATGACTGTATTAAAACAATGACTTCTCATAAAGGGAGAGAGAAAACAGACATTTGAACAGATGGGCTTAATAAAGATTCTGCAATATATCTGCCACAAATGGTTAAGCACCAGTACTAAAGCAGCACCAAGATATGACTTAGAATAAAAGCCTTCCAAATGGTTTCTGCTTTCAATGAAGAAGTTGTTAGATTAAAAGTTAAAGGTTATAATGTAGATACACTGTAGATAGATCAAATGAATGCGTACAATCGAGCTTTGCCATATAAAAGAAAAATCCACTGTTCTTTCACAGACCAATAAAACTAGAGTAAACATTGTAGCATGAAAATAGCATCATTGTGTTAGCTATTACAGCTCAATTGAGATGAGATTAATTCTTTCCCCTCCTCATTTTTTCTCCAAAATACAATTTTAAATAAATGATCAAGAACAGCCTCAGATAAATTATTAAGGTTGTACATTTTCATGGGTGTATCTTAAGGCTTTTTGACTGCATATTATGGGAAAGGGCTGTCCTGCCTACCCATTGTCTGCTTTGAGATATTGCTTCTCAATAACCCAGAGAAAAGTGAAGAGAAACTGTCACAAACCATCATTTTGATAAAAGGCTATTAAGTAAAAAAGTCAAAATAATAAAAATATTCTTTATATAAATGCCATGAAAACACTGTTCTGATAGCTTAATTAGAATTAGAGAAGTAAATCATCATATTGGGAGCATCTACATAAGACATTACTGTGCAGTTGTTACTGTACATTTAGTATTGTATTAGCAAGTACTAAATAAATGTGCAGTAACTGGAGTTAGCATTATTAGACTACTTCACAGTCAGCGTCTCATGAAGATGCACCCACTGTGTAACAACTAGGATGGGCAGCATATGTTTTAAAGGTATCTCCAAACTTTTGAAAATTCTGAAACGTCTTCATTCCCAAAACTCTTCTGGAATCAGACTTTCCATTTTGTTCTCCATTCTTTGGGGCTGCACAGAAATACTGAAGAAAAACACCGCTTTCTATGGGATAGAGTTAAGAACGTTTTCAATCTCACCTGAAACGAGATAATGCAAATGATGAGAACTGTTACATTCTTGAACCCAAACACAGAGTTGAGTTCTATTGCATATTTAGTAATATATAGTAATAGAGTTAAATACACTGTTTTTCCCTTTCTCCTATGACCCCTGACAACATAAAGCCTTGAAAAACTGCCTGTGGTTAATGTCCTCTTTGAAAAGGAATGCTCTTTAAGCTTCCTGCATGTCATATTAGTCAGAAGAAGGGATTTGCTGCACTTTGATTCTCCAGACTAGTGTGGAAGCTATGTTCAAGTTATAGAAGACTTGAGTTAATACAGATCCATGGATATCTTCAGAATATGTGCAGATATTGCTCCTGGTCATTTTCCTTCTCCTCCTCCCTAACCATATCAAGAAAAGAGAGAGAGCAGCAAAGATTGGAGGCTCAGGTTTGTAACTAGTTTCTACTATTAAGTAGTGTTTTGCTATTACTAATGCCTCATTCCTGGAAATTATTACATATGTTCTGATCATCTTTCTGCCAACTTTATGGAAATGCTTTAAAAAAACCCAAACCAAACAAACAATCATAATACCAGTTTGAATAGCAACTTTGGCATAATTTTTCAGGTTTCCTTATTTTAAAAAAATGTCTTCCTATAACACTTCTGAAAGCTCACGCCCACATTGTTAAATCTCACTGAAAACATACATGCAAGGTATAGTGAAAGAAGATATACTGTAAACAAAGTTGATGTTTGATGTTGTGGATAGGTTGAGGCTAAATTGGGTTTTCAATTATGCTAATGCTAACGGAGTCATGATTTGCTTTGGAAGCTCTTTTATTTGAATGACTGTGTTAAAAATAGTGCATTTAAAGATGCAGGTGTAACTGCTAATGTTTCTGTTTTGAAACCAGTATCCATTTAGGAACCTAACTTACTATTTTTCAGGTTTGAAAATTTTAGCTAAGAGGTCCATTAGGTGGTCAGTGATAGACTTGATGCCTCCTTAACTACTGATTTTCTTTATTGTTACTGAGTGTCTGGTGCAGCAGTTAAAAAGAAAATGCATCTGATAGGTTTTAATTCTTTTGGTTAAGATCCTCATCCCTGATTACTATATGGGGTCCAAGAACAGAATCCACTCAATCAGCTTTTATGTTAAGTAGGTAAATACTTACCAATATGCATGTTTCTGAAATTCCTCCGGTCTCAAACTTAAATTACCGCATCCATGATAAACATGTTTCTTGCTTCAAACTAATGGTTATTGATTAGCAGCAAATTTAAATTATCTGAATTAATTTAGTAGCGTCAACTTAGATATAGGTCAATGGTAGCATCAGGGTAAGACATAAAAAGCGGCAGCTTTAGATCTTGAGGAGTTGGAGAAAAGCATAAGGCCACAATTGCTACTTCCAATTCCCTAATAACTTGATTGCAATATGGAAAAGGGCCAGTACCGTCAGTTAAAAGGCTGTCACTATGTTCAAATGCAACATACTAAATTTGACGATAGTCATTAAGATATAAACAGTAAGTCTGTTTGTCCTGATTTTCTTTGGAGGCATTATTTCAATAACTGTGCAAGAAACAATGCAATTAAAGATGCAAATGTTTTCCTGATCTTGAATCACTGAATATTCCTGATTGATAATACTGTATCTTTCTTTAAAGGAAGTAACAAGAAAAAATATTTATAAATAAAACATGTATGAAGTGACAGCTTGTCTTCCCCAACCACAGAAATGCTCTATTTCATCAGGCATAAAGATAAATATCTTTTAAAACTTTCTAAGAAAAAGGATTCATTCCTGCATCCCAAATCATTAGATTTCATATATTTTCCCCTTTCATTCAATATCTATTTTGATTTTATAAACAGATTGTATGAAGGCATTTATTGTGTTCAAGGGCAGGGAAGTAATTTGTATTTATCCTGCAGCAAAAACAAAAAAACCCAATGTTTTTATTTGCATAATACTGAAGCATTAAAAAACAATGTCTAAGTGTTGTTATCAACAGAGTAAAGTAGAAAATCTATTAGTAGTGGGTGAATACTAGGGGTGTGTGAAACGGGCCATATTCAATTCGGATTTGAATTCAGCCCGAATTGGGGACAGTGATTCGATTCATTGATTCGGATCACTGTCCCAATTCAATTTGGCTGAATCCAAATCTGAAGATTCGATGCTGATTTGGAGACAAAAACATTTAAAGCTGTGTATAGTTCATGCAACTTATAAACTTAACACATCGGTGTAATGACTGTCTACAGATGTAGAATTACTACTGTCCTCTATGCTTTTGTTAATACCAACTTATATAAGTTACACACAAGTTACAAGAAACAAACTATGATATAGAGCAGGCATATCACAGGCAGCCTATGTGTGTGATATGAGGCAGATAGGGCAGGAAACAGAAAGCAGAGCAACAGATGAGGTTGGGGGAGGGCTCAGAGTACCATTTAGGAAGGGTTCAGGGCTTAATTTGTGGCATACCTGCCAAAAAAATGGCTGTAAAACATGATATTTTGTAGCATATATTTACATTATAATAATGTTATTCACCAGCGTTGCCAAAGATTATCCCCTAGTAGTACAGAATGAGTCTTGGCCTTGGTAAAGTAAGGTTTGGTGATAGTGATCCCACCTTTACAGATGCATTCCTTAGACATACTAAACAACTAAAATAGCTGCAGAGGGCATAGCAAAGGAGGTTTGCCATAAGGGCTGATTCAGTCTGCTAATGGCCATCCTTTTGTTGACTTCTGCTGCATTTTTTCTAAATGCACAACTTATACCTTTTTTCATTAGAATTTTGGAAGATGAAAAAATTAAAAGTGGACAGGAGTTCATTCCAATTCATGCATGATTCAAAAGGAGAAGTGCCTGACAGCATTTACTTATGTCATGCTTGCCAGAACAATGGCTTCAAAGTTTTAATATTCCTTAAGAAGCTGTTAGATTCTGCTTTGTGAGAATTTGACAAATACAGTTTTGAAATTTAACTGAGAATGTTTAAGTATCTTATACAGTTTTGTGGATTCCTCATGCCAGATTTGTCATCTTCTCATAAACTATTTAAAACAAGTCAAGGTTACTTTTAATAGAAATTATTTCTACCATGCTAACAAATAGAGGACCAAATCCCATCGTGCAAGACCTTGTATACACACAAAACAAAAATAGACCCTACTCCAAAAAGCTTGTAATTCTAAGTGTCAGATCAGTAGAACAGATGGAATCAACAAATGCTGGCAGGAAAGCACTAGGGGACTGGAAATGTGAAACTATTAAGGTCTACTTGATAAGCACCAACTGGAGGGCACATGCTGCATAATCACTGATAGGTTTTTGGTTTTTTGGTTTTATTTTTGTGTGTGTGTGTTTGTTTTTTTTGTGGGGGGGTTGTTTTTGTTTTTGTTTTGGAAGCCATCATGGCAGAGGTGACTTTTAAGGAGTGATCTGAAGGAAGACAACATAGCAAGAGATCTCTATTCTGTATATTCAGGAAATAAAACACAACATGGGAAATCTAGTTTAATTAGGCTTCTATTTTATTCACTCATCTGGGAAACTGTCTGGCCAAAACTCAGTGAAAGTCATGATTGCTTCCTTTTAATGAGATCAGCTGTCAGCCTTCCACACTTTCAAGCATTTTTTTTTGGAAACTCACATTATTCTCTTTGTAGAAGAATTAGAGGCCTGGGTAAAGCAGTTGTCCAGCTGTACTACTCATTAGGAACATCAATTCTAATTTTCATACTTAATAAGGAATGTATTCCCTCATGTCCATTTCCCAAACTCCAACTAATCAGGGAACCAAATCCCCAAAAGACATCTCCCCTGGAACTTAGATTGTTTCTATTGACCCACAGTTGGGTACCCAGACTGGGAAGGAATGGTTAGTTAATGTTATACTGAAATATAGCCACATCCACTATATGGACAGAGGTAGTCCAGCATTTCAGTGTAAGACAGGTATCCGTCATCTTTTTGATGACTAATTCCCAAACCTCTCCTTCAAATTTAGCCACCTTCCAATGTATATATGTATTGGAATTTTTTGTCACTTTTCTAGAAAAGACTCTTACAGTAGGCAGCTTACAATAAAAGTGAAAAAATACAGAAACAAAATACAAACATAATAATAAATAATCCCCTGCTTCCTAGATAAAAAAAATGAATTCAGAATCAAACTGCCCTAGTCCACACACTTCTGTTCCCCGTTCTCTGACCAAACAAAGCATTCCTCCCCTACTTTTCTTTTTAATCCACTTCTAATAAAAACAAAAATGTCCTCGACCTCATATTTCCTAATACCTCTACCCCCCCAACTCCCCTGCCTCAAGTGCACCCCCCAACCTTACTGCCCTTTTTAAGCCACCCCCACCTTCAAAACAGGGACTGTAGCTGTTTTAAAAACCCATTCATTTTTCCCTTCCCTACAAGAAACATAGATTTTTCAGAACAACAAAATACCAAAAACAAAAATGCATTCCTTCACACTGCAAGAAGTACCTACCCAGGCACTTGATCCAGGAAGTCTGTGCTCCCGTTAAAGCTGCAGGCTGGATGGGGATTTTCCTCTACAGTTTGACTAACCATGTGGTTTAGCAGCTCAGCTTCCCAGGCCTTTCTTTACTCCAGGTTCAACCCTCAGAAGAAAAGGGACAGCAATGTTGCACACCTGTTGGCTTTATCAATCTATCAAGGTCTGGCTTTTCTCCACTGTATCCACTGCTGGAGTATTTCAGACCACTGTACACTTGCTTTTGGGAAAATGTCCTGGAGATCCTCCTCAAATCTCTTTAGCAACAGAAGGAGTGACTCTTAAAGGAGACATGATTCTTATCTTCAAGTGACTAGACACAAACTCCCCATTTACAAGGTTCTGGGGAGTGTATTTCCATGCATAAAGGATGGTACAAGAGACTGATGGGAAATGACAACTGGGTAGAGAAGGACAGCAATGAATTTGGGAGTTAATATTTCAATATACTATATGTGGTGGTGATTACGCTAGGGATACGTCATACAAGGGATCATTTTTTTTATGTTGAAAGACAAGTTATTTAAGTTGAAAGTGTGTCTAAAACAATCTTGCTACCACCAGAAGGAAATATTTAAAGAATAGCCGTAAAACAAGAATGTTCTTTTATAGATCATGCTGTATTCAATATGATGGG
This sequence comes from Alligator sinensis, assembly GCF_000455745.1. Classification (NCBI taxonomy): domain Eukaryota; kingdom Metazoa; phylum Chordata; order Crocodylia; family Alligatoridae; genus Alligator; species Alligator sinensis. The sequence continues at coordinate 666,469 of NW_005842069.1, read as the reverse complement.
TTGTTCCATGGGTACTTCTTCATGTCCATTGATAACATATCACACTTTCTTTTGCTTCCTAAATCGATTTTACTGTTTCTTAGGTTTGGAATCGAGGTATGAATCTATTTACTTAGTTTCCAAGTCCTTGGGTTAAATTATTTTAAAATAGGAGCACTAAGTAGCACTAAGATAATGAAGTATATATTGACCCCACCCTATTAATCTCTACCATCTTGTGTGAACAGACTAATAAACCTACAATTACAAAGGCATTTACTAATCTGCTGATTACTTTAGAGTTCTTTTTGAGAGAGACAAGTTTTAAAAACATTGCTTTAGAGCCTAATGCAAAAAGGGCATTGCTATATTTGAAGAGCTATGGTTGCATAAACAAATCTTAGAGAAATCACATTCCTTGAAGAAAAGAAAGCTTTTTTGTATGCAAGATACAGGAAGAAATGTTGACTGAATGCATGACTGCTAAAACAAAGCTTCTTTTGGCAAAATCTCAAATGCCTTCATGATACATCTTTGCATATATAAAGATCTGTTGATGCGGTTATTATTTGTATGTATCTCCTAAAGAAAAGTGAAAAACATATGTATTGGCTGTTCACAGAGAAATTGTTTGTCTGCAAACATATTGTTAATTGCATTTACCAACCCTGCTTCCTATTATAAGATCTATCTAAATTAGGTTCTTGCCACAGAAAGGAATAGAAGGCTGAGGAAGGAATCTAAATACTAAAGCTGGAGAGGGAAGTAATCTCTTAAATGTTATCAAGACAGACATTTCAGATGGCCAGTATCTGCCTGTTCTGAAAGTCAGGAATTCAAAAGAAAAGAACAATATATTATTCAAGGTATGTATAAGTAAGCTTCTTTGTGTTAATTTCTTAAGATAGAAGATCTCTTACTTATTGTATGGTCTTTTTCTAGCATATTTCCAGCTGACCTAATGTTTGCCATAAATTTCTGGGAAAATATATTCCATTTTATCCCTTTTATATTGTGGCAGATAGGGATAGGTGTACATAGTGTTTCAAGTTATTCAGTAAGATGTATGAGAACAAGGAACATTCTGCTTCTTTTTGGAAAAAAAAATACTTCTGGAGGCTTAATTCTTGCGATCACGTCCCTTTTTCCATGCATTTTAATATCAGGACCGAATAGACTGAAGTCCTGTTAATGCTCTGATGGAGTAGACAGAGGCATGGCTACACTTATAGCAGAAAGCGACACTCCCTGTTAGTCTGAAGTCTGGCAGAAGGCAGGGTAAAATTGCACTTTATAGACTAACTAAATCATATTTTATATCATAAGTTTTTATGAGCCCAAGTTCATTTCATCAGATGCTGTAAAGGGATATGTACAGAGCAATGTATAAAGCTGATCAAAGGGATCTGTAAAGAGCAGTAATTTGAATACAAAAGGCAGGACAGGAATGGGGACAAAGTGGAGGGATGGAGCAATTCTGCGATAAGCAAACAAGTAAGAAAAAAATCCATAAGAGCAAAAGAAAATCACTATTGTCTGTCTTTTCATATCATCTGATGAAGTGAGCTTAGGCTCACAGAAGCTTATGTTATATATAGCTCTGATTTAATTAGTCCATAAAGTGCAAATCTACTCCGCTTATAGTTAGGGAACTAGCTATATTGCACCAAAGTGAAAGAAAAATTGCAGGACTCTCATGGCACATGGCACCATTTTTTGTGGTCTTTTTGCGGTGCCCCCCACTGCTGATTGGTTGAGGGGCCCCTGTTGGAGGGGCCCACCTCCCACCCCTTGCCACTGATTGACCAAGAGGGCTGCCCATTGTGTGGCCCCACCCCTTGCTGCTGATTGGCTAGAGGGGCAGGGGGCCACACAACAGGCAGACCTCAGCCAATCAGCAGCAAGTGGTGGGAGGTGGTTGCCACCTGTGTTGTTCCCTTCATGCCAGTGGCTTCCCCACTCCAGCAAGCTGCAAGGCCTGGTGACAGCAGCCCTTGAAGCCTGCTGGCTTCTAATGGGGAGCTATAATTTTATTTTTAGTATTTTTTTCCTGGTGATTCTGTGTCAAAATCATGGGAATTGCTATTGTGAAAACATCCCCCTGTCTCTGCCCTTTCTTTGGGTCATCCTACATCCCAGGAGTACTCCTCTCTCTTCTGCTTGCTTACTATTTGGTTCAGGATGGTCAACCAGGTAACCTACCCAGATAAATTCCTGATGGCTAGGAGAAGCTCTCTTTCTTCCTCCAGTGGTCATTTTGCAAGGCCACAGGCAAAGTGCCTCCAGGCTTTGGCCTGGATTAATTCCTGTAACTAAAAACTTGGAAATTATCTTGGAGTTAGGATTTATGTCTAGCCAAATATGTTTCAAAAAGGGCTACTATGCCCAAGACTGTGTAAGACTGATTGCTTATTAGGGCTATGCAAAATTTTGCTGGCTGTTTCATTTTGACACCGTTTCAACTCATTCTGATCTTGAAACAACAAAATCAAAATGAAACAAAGGGCTTCAAAACAGCTTCAAAATGAAACAAGGTCAGTCAAAACATTTCGAAAGTTTTGAATGTTTTGAGTTTTGAAGCTGAAGCTGGGCTTGCCTGCAGGGAAACAGAAAGTAAGGAGAGGAAGGGGGAAGAGGGGGAAAGTACACAGTGAGGGCAAGCCTTAACCCACATGCTGGAGAAGAAGCTCATGCAGGAGAGGAAAGAAAGGCTTTGTCACAGTTTGACTGCCTGCGATGCTGTTGGTGCTACTGTGCTGTTCTCACTAAGTTATTATTTTACCTGTTGTTATTTAAAGTGGTAGACCAGGCTGAGGCTATAGGGGAGGAGGACGCCTCATTGGGGCACACTATCATGTCATGTAGAGGCCCCAGTGCCTGTGAGGTCTCGCCTTAGTGCGTGCGCGCGCACGCACACACGCACGCACGCGCACACACACACACACACACAGAGTTTCCCAGAAACCCCTGTACCTATCTCCTTGAAAGCTGGCAGACTTCATGGCCTTAGCAGGGGATACCCTGGAAAAAATCTGGACAGTAGCACATATGTAACACATGTGTTAATCAACATGGATGGGTGAAATGACACCTTCTGAGCTCTTCTATCTGACTATCTGGTATCACATAAGAAGTATCAGGGTAACAAAAGGTTTGGTAATAAGGTTAAGCATAAACATACATAATTATGTTTTGAATCCCCAATTGGATTTACTTCTCTTAGTTGTGACATTCTGAAATAATTATTCTATCCTTACCCTAACAGTTTAATGGTACAGTTAAGTCCCTTTTCTTTTTCTCATTGTTTAAAACTATCGAATACTGGTAAATCTCTGCTGCTTTCTTCTTAAAGTTTCTAGTCCAGCTACAATACTCCAGGGTACTCATCCCAACAAAAAGCTGCCTAGCACATAAAATATCAAAGCTACTGCTGCTTTCCCTTCAGGACACTTGCTAGGTAGTCATAAGAGAAATATTTTTCACAATTATAGATGGTTTCATTAGCAAATATATGTAAGGCATGTTATAATGTTATGATAAACTCTCTTTTTTCCTGTTTCCTTCAATTTGTTTTCTAGACTGCATGCTCATATTTGGTTTACAATAGACTACATTACCTTCCAGTCAACAAATAAGACTTTTGTTTTCAAAGAGAACAGGATTAATTTCTCACTTTTATGAGAGACCCTTGAACAATATTAACAATGTATTAATATCGTTTTAAGCATTATGGTTAGTTATTCCCTCAGGCACAGACTAAATAGCAAGTCAATTGATTCACTGTTTTTTGTTTATTGTTGTCTGTGTATCACAAGTCAATTCAGTATTGATAGGTTTTTAGTGCATAAATTGCTTTTATTCTTATGGAAAAAAATTAGGCGTAATTGGATTGCTATTGTTTGTGGCAGATTAGGGTGCTTTTGGTGTCTTGAAGCAATATCTTGTAGTTGTGCAACAGAGTTGATGGTGTAATTTAGGAAGAGGTCAAAGAGGGACTTGTTTGGAAAACTTTGGATAGGGATGATCTAAAGGGGGCTGGACTAGATGACCTGTGGGTCTAAGAACAAATGTACAAAAAGCCGGAGGTGGAATTGATCTGAGTCAGAGGGTCCCAACAGCCAGGCCATGTCTGGAAGCCACAATCCAGTTAGCTGCTGCGTCATGGCTTCTGCTGCAAGCAGTCACATGCGGGGTTAAAGCTGGGTGGAAGCAAAGCCCCGGGAGGGAGGCAGCCAGCTCCATGAGCCCTGTCTAACTCCCACCATTATGGCTGTGCCTGACAGCGTGCCCATGTAGCAGGTACTAGGGCTTGCACCAGGCCGGGCAGGACCCCCCCAGCCCTACCTGTGGCTGGGAGAAGGGGGATGCCACAGGAAAATGCCTCAGGTGGAGGACAGGGAGATGGATCTGCTGCTTACTCCTAGGAAAGGCAGCAGAGCCCCTCCTTTCTGGACAGCCCCAAATCAGTCCCCCTGGGCCACTGCCTATGCAGCCCCCTCCGCTGCAGGGTTCCCCAGTGCCCACAGCTGTGGTGCCCCAAACGAATCCAATCCTTACAACCCCCTCATGTAAAAATGTAATTTATATATGTAAATTGAATGTAAATATATAAGTTAGATAGTTTGCTGGTCCACCATATAAAAAGGTTGGGAACCACTGATCTAAGGTACATGGTTTTCTGTAAGTAGCCTATATTAGATAGGTAATGACCAGTATATATATTTGCCCATTGGTGGGAGGTGGAGGCCATGCAGGCTACCTGTATTGACTGAAGTCTTTAGGTTGGGGGTGCTCGTGCATGCTGCTCAGTGTGCCCCATGGGCTCCCCAGGCTTGTGGAGACTGAATGCAGCTGAATGCCTAGGCTTTGCCTGATTGGCTGCCAGACATGGACAAGCACATCCCTCCCTCCCTCCCCAAAATAGTACTCAAGGACCCTGTAGCTGCAGGCCAAAAAAGTCTTGCCACACCCCAGGTTCCCATAGCTTGGGTACTTCCCATCAGTGGCCAAGCCATGGAGGTCACAGGGCTGCCTATGTTCAGGCCCAGTCCCAATGTTCTTCCCCTGCCACCCTGACCTACCAGGGGCAAGTTGCCTACACTGTATCCTGCTCGGAGGATCAAGGGGGTCCATGTTAGGGTCTGGGTGCCAGGGTGCCTGTCTCTGGCCTCTGAGATGTGGCATGTGGGAGCCAGAGTCAGGCTCCCTGGAGTTTTGCCCTAGCATGGCAGCATGGGGTTCTCTGGCTGGGTGTGCAGGGCCCAGGGTTCGGCTTTGTGAGGCTATGCCTGAGCACAGGGACTTAGGGGTCCCTAGCTGAGTGTGTGGGAGCCAGGGTTGGGCTCCATGGAGCTCTGACTGAGCACAGGGGGCATGGGAGTCCCTAGTTGAGTGAGTGGGCCTTAGGGTTCAGCTCCATAAGGCTGTCTGAGCACAGGGGGTCCCTGGCTGGGTGTGTGGGAGACAGAGTCAGGCTCCATGGGGCTGTGCCCATGCATGGGGGTTCTCTTGGACTCAGTATCAGATGTGTGTGTAAATGGTGGGGTTCTTTATGATGGTGAGTGGGGGCACAGACCAGGCATGTGGGTGCCTAGGTCCCACAGGTCATTCAGGGGACTCAGGCACCTCCCTTCCCTCCCAGCTGCCTGCCTGCAGCTGACATATGGCTAGAGGCAGGAGTTGGTACTGGGGAGAGGGGCTGGGCTGGCTTAGCTCTGGGAGATCTTGGGAATAGAACCGACTGGGTGCTTGACCAGAGCAACTGAACACTGGCTGAGTGCTAGCATGCCTCCCTGAGAATGGCTAGGAGGCTCGGATTTGGGAGAACAGTGACCTAACTTGAATTAATAGGGGATCTGGTACAAGAGTTTGATTCACTGTTCTAACATAAATTGATTAGATTTGAGTGCACATCAAAGGAGGTCTATCTTAGATTGGTTTCCTTCATTTGTAGATCAGTCTGTGTGTGTAGAACTTCTGTATGGTTACAGGTTTAGGTTGATTTCTGATCACTTAGACCAGTTTATATGTAATTTCTATACCTGGCCCAGAGGTCCTTTCTAGCCCTACTTTTATTCCTAGCTAAAGGAATCATTCTGGGGCTTGGGGTTCTTTTTGTTTAGTTGGTTGGGTTTTTTGGTATTTTTTAAAATTCTTTCATAGAACAAGTTTCTGAAAATCCTTTCTTCTACAGGTAAAATATTAATCAGTGCAACAATAAAGATTTAATATTAATATGTATGATTTGATTTGCCAGTGTTTGGAAGCTTTTTATAGTATAATTTAAGAGAGAGATGCTTGGGTAGTCATTTAAATTAATTGATTGTTGAATGCTGGTATGGATAGAGATCAACTACAGCAATATATTTTAGGATGGGGGGTTGTGTTTCTGCACTACATATGAAGATACAGTATTTAACAGTAAGGCATTGTGTATAATTTTAAAACAAATTTGAGTGATTCAAATTTTAACTTTTGAAGTTAGTTACAAAGCACAGTCAAGAAGTGGGATAAAATATCTCTTCTCTTCTTTATAACACTTTAATATTAAATGTTCTGTTCTAAATACTCTATTAAAAATAGTTCAATAGGAGATACAAAAACGTTCACTCTTTTCCAAAGAAATTTCTCTCTATGCTGCTTCAGCTTGTGCTCTATTAGCAGTTGCTAGGTCACATAACATGGGCTCTATGCTGCTTCCACTTGCTAGTGTAGCTTTCTGTTTTGTTTGTGAAAAAGGGGGCCTCCATGCCCATAGAGTTAGCCTGATATAAGAAGCAAAAACTTTGGCAAAAAGCCTAGCTGACCCCTTGGTCTTCCTAGGGGTGACTTCTAAATGCTAAACTTCTACACAACAACTCCGTAGTCTCCTCTATTCCTATCTGTATTTGAACTTGTACAATGTATAACTGAGATGCTGGTTTAGGAGTCTCACTATTTTCTTTCTATATTTCAGCATGCACACATGTGGATAGCCTCCAGTTTTCAGAAACTATTACTGGTATTTTGAATTTTAGAGATATCTTGTCTAAGAAAATATTGGTCTTTCATAACCTAGAAGCAAATACTTTTTTTTTCTGTAGGAAAGGAAACAAGGAAAACAGAACCAAATTCTCAGTGAGCTGACTTTTATTGGTCCCTAGTCTGGTCAGATCAGGAAATCTTTGCTGAAGTTGCAAAGGCAGTGAGATTCTGCAGGTAAAGCAATCAATTTACTAGTTTTCCATAAAGCCCCTCCTCATACAGGGAATTAACGTTTCTCAGTAGTCCAAACTGAATTAGATGAAACTTTTATAGATCCTATCTTATAGAGTTCTGCCTTTTTCCCCATTAACTAAAGACAGGCTTTCAAATTACAGTAACTAGCTATAAGCTGAAATGTGGCTTTCTTGTAGCTTAAAGGAACAACAAAAGTTCCTCTCCCCATGTTCCTGAGTGGTTCATAAAATAAACCATAGAGGAGCACATGAAGAAATTGACTGAGAGCTGATCATAAAAAACAAAAAAAAATGTATTCTTTAAGGAGGTGAAATTGAGGGAAAGTGGATGATTTTTGGGAAGGTCCTCAGCAGTCAGCCATTCATGCATATAAGCATTTTGGTCTATACCTTCAGTTCGTGCACATCCAAATGTTTGTAATGACAAAAGTGTTGAATGCTGTTTGGTGTGCTGTGTGTGTATTTGGGGTGTGTACTCTGAGAAGCTGTGAGTGTTGTTAGCTGAGTGATTGTTGATTGCTGCCTGTGCCTGACACAAGTCCTAATGAGGGGATGAACCCAGTCCAGGCCCAGCAGGGTATAAAAGGAAACTCCACAAGCAATCAGGGAATCAGCGAAAATGGGTAGCAAACAGAGCAAGCCATTTGCAGGCCGTTCACTGGTCAGTTTGCAGGTTAGTTTACTACCCACCCCCATCCCCTTTGAGGGGAAAGCCTTTCAGCTTGATGTGAGGAAGCAGGGAAACAGAGAGAGAGGAGCACATTCCATTGGTAGAGGAGGACAGGCCTCCTCAAGGTGGGAAGGACCAAGATGACCACCAACAAGAAGAAGCGATGGGTGGTGGTGGTTGGAGACGACCTTCTGCAAGGGACAGAGGGATCCATCTACTGAACTGATTTGTTGTTTTGGGATGTCTACTGCTTGCCCAATGCCTGGATCTAAGATGTCATGGAGGTATTACCAAGACTCATTCCACCCTCTGACTATGACCCCGTGCTGCTAATCTGTGTGGGCACTGATGATACTACCAGGGAAGATCCTGAGCAGATCAAAAGTGATGACAGGGCTCTGGATGAAAGAGTGAAGGGGACAGGGGCTCATTTGGTATTCTCTTTGATCCTTCCAGTCAAGGGAGAGGGCCCAGGCAGGACAGTGTGCATCCTGCAAATCAATTCCTCGCTGTGCAGATGGTGCTGCCTGCAGGGATTTTGGTTTCTCTGACCACAGGATGATGTTCCAAGAAGAAGGATATCTGGTATCCACCTGATGAAGAGAGGGAAGAGCATCTTTGCAGATAGGCTTACTAACCTAGTGAGGAGGGCTTTAAACTAGGTTCACTAGGGGATGGAGACCAAGTGAAGTAAGCCCTGAGGTAAGTGGGGAAATCAGTGATCTGGAGGAAGAGTAAGCAGGATGGGGCAACAGGTAAGATGAGAAATTCTTCCTGAGAAATCAGAGCAATTGACTACTTACCTTAGGTGCCTGTACATGAATGCACAGAGCCTGGGAAACAAGCAGGAAGAATTGGAAGTCCTTGCACAGTCTTGATGTGATTGGAATGACAGAGACTTGGTGGAATATCTCACACAACTGGAGCACTGTCATGGATGAGTACAAACTGTTCAGGAAGGACAGGCAGGAGAGATGAAGAGGAGGGGTTGCACCTTATGTAAAAGAGCTCTATGATTGTTCAGAGTTCCAGTATGAAACTGGAGATAGGCCTGTTGAAAGTTTCTGGGTTAGGCTCGGAAGAGAGAGCAACAGGGATGATGTCATGGTGAGGGGCTGCTATAGATCACCAGACCAGGAGAAAGTGGTGGATGAGGCTTTTGTGAAACAGCTAGCAGAAGTTTCCCAATCACAGACCCTGGTTCTCATGGGGGATTTCAATCACCCCAACATATGCTGGGAGGACAATACAACAGTGTGTAGGCAATCTGGGAGCTTTTGGAGACTGTTGGGGACAACTTCCTGGTGCAAATGCTAAAGCAGCCAAATACAGGCTGTGCTCTTCTTGACCTGCTTCTCACAAACAGGCAAGAATTGGTGGGGCATGTAATAGTAGATGCCAACTTGGGCAGCAGTGACCATGACAAGATTGAGTTCAGGATGGTGAGGAAAGGAAGGACGGAGAGCAGCAGAGTGATGACCCTGGATTTCAGAAAAGCAGATTTCAACTCATTCAGGGAACTCATGGGCAGGATCCCCTGGGAAGCTGGACTGACTGGGAGAGGAGTCCAGGAGAGCTGTCTTTACTTTAAAGAAGCCTTACTGAGAGTGCAGGAACAAATCATCCTGATGTGCAGGAAAACTAGCAAGTATGGCAGAAGACCAGCTTGGCTTAGCACCAAACTCTTCAGTTAACTAAATCACAAACAGGAAGCTTATAAGAAGTGGAAACTTGAACAAACAACTAGGGAGGAGTATAAGAGTATTGCTCAGGCATGCAGAGATGAAATTAGGAAGGCCAAAGCACAATTGGAGTTGCAGCTAGCAAGGGACATGAAGGGTAACAAGAAGGGTTCCTACAAGTAGATCAGTAACAAGAAGAAGATCAGGAAAGTGTGGGTCCCTTTCTGAATGAGAGAGGAAAACTAGTGATAGGGGATTCACAAAGGGCTGAAGTGCTCAACACTCTTTTTAACTCAGTCTTCACAGGCAAGGTCAGCTTCCAGACTACTGCACCTGGCAGCACAGTTGGAGAGGAGGTGAGCAGGCAACAGTGGTGAAAGAACAGGTTAGGGACTATTTAGAAAAGTTAGGCATATAAAAATCTATAGGGCTAGATGGGATGCACCCAAGGGAGCAGATCCTCAAGGAATTAATTTGTAAGCACTTGGAGGAGAAGGTGATTAGGAACAGTTGGCATGGATTCATCAAGGGCAAGTCATGCCTGACCAACCTGATTGCCTTCTGTGATGATATGACTGGCTCTGTGGAAACCAGTGGATGTGGTATACCTTGATTTTAGCAAGACTTTGATACAGTCTCCCACAACATTCTCTCAAACAAGCTAAGGAAGTATGGGCTGGATAAATGTAATGCCATGCAGATAGAGTACTGGCTGGATCTCTGGGCTCAGATGTCTAGTTGGCAGCCAGTATTAAATGGAGTGCCCCAGACATCGGTCCTGGGGCTGGTTTTGTTCAATATCTTCATCAAGGACCAGGAAGATGCCATATAGTGCACCCTCAACAACTTTGCAGATAACACCAAGCTGAGGGATATAGATATATATTAGTGGTGATTCATTTTAATCATGGAAACAATGTGGATTTGGGTTACTTTTTTTAACCAAAAATTGGGGATTTTTGAAATCGGAGAAAACCAGGATCCCTGCTCATAACCCCACCTCCCCTAAAAATAACCTGTTTGTGGCTTTTATGAAAATCTTAATCGGTTTAACAAATCAGAGACTTGTATTCAAAAGTCCGATATGGCTACTTCCACATGTCTGTTCAATAAGAGTCCGAAACTGAACAATACCTTGGACAAACTTGCAAAAGAAAGCAAAGCAGTGGATAAAATCAGAGCTGAAATTGTCTATCCAATGCTGACAAGATGTTGAATTTGAAGCTGAGCCAAGTGGATGAGCTAGTTGATTTGAAGATAAAGACTCACCTTATTAATGTTATACAAAATGAAAGATTTACGGCTTGAATTTTATGGAAAACCATAAATTAAGAATTCCTTTGACTCTGGCCTCCTCAAGGGTACGGAGCAGATCCTCTTTCAGTTGTAGAGGACTTTTCATTTACCTTCTTGAAATTATATTCTTTTATTCCTCAGGAAGAGAGGAATTCTTATAGTTACCCCACTCAAAAAAAAATCAATGTTTGCTTGCTTTTAAATCATCAAAAGTAATGTAAACAAATATAATTAACTTTAGAAACTAGCCTCTGGAGCAAATAATAGGCAAAGTGCTTTCAAGGCCCAGGTAACATCAGAATAACAAGATTACTGCATTTACCTGGATTCAAGATTACTTCAAATTTAAGATGACCCTCTAATTAGATTCTATACATGGAAAATTATAAATCTCCATGTATAGACTCTAATTAGTCAGGGATCATTTTAAATTTGACATCCTCCACTGCCACATGATGGAAAGCAGCAGAGCCAGACCCCATGCCCCTACCACCCTTCCCCCCACCCCTTGTCTGCACCTGTTCTCCTGCTTCTTTCCCCTCTGAGCACTTGTCCATCCATTGCCTGTACCCACCGGCAACTTGCTTTCTGCAGCAATTCTAGCTCTAGGACGGTCAGCCTGTAGCTGCAGGCCCAGCTCCAGCCCAGCCAGGCAGAAGTAGCAGAGGTAGCTCTGGTTTGGGGTTGGAGCCAGAGTTTGAGCTATAGCAGAAGGTAAGCAGTGGAGGTAGGGGGCAGATGGTGGAGAAAAAGGCTGTGACATCTTCCCTGTGGTCCCCATGAGCTGGACGCTGGTTTTACACCACGTATAATTCCCACTATGCAGCTTGCCCTACAGGCCTCCCCTGCACTTCCCACCCCCACCAATACACAGTTTTCCCCAGGTGCCCTCCCCCTACCATGTAGTGTCCCTTGTGCTCCCCTGCCATGTGTCTCCTATCCCATAGCACAAGTCACCCTGACCTGGTGCAGGTGGTGATTCAGCTCCAGCTTTCCCCGGGCCGAGAGCCAGGGCTACAACTGCCACCTACCTCAGCTGGTATTTGAACATATTCCAGCGCAGCTGATCTGCTTAATTTGGTGATGTCTATTTCTTGCCCAAAAGCAAAGGAATTCCTTGAAATGGTTATTGAGAGAATGACTCCAGCCTGCTGGTTAGGCTTCCATCCATTCACTAATAGACTTCCAAAGCTTCCATCCATTCACTAATAGGCTAATGAATGGATGGAAGCTTTGCTTCATATCCATACTTTAATCTGCCTTAGTGGGTTTGAACTTGTGTGTTCCCTCATCCATCAATCGGGAGAATCATTTAGTAAAGTAGAAGTGGGTCAACAGGAGAAATTAAGTCACTTCCTGTAACATGATGGTTAAGGCAATATCCTAGAAAAGGCCTGGTAAATACTCCAGCCACTGGACTACTATAATCTGTATACCATGGTAACATTTTGTGAATCTAGCCCTTTGCTTTCTTTGCGTTATTTATAAATGTTACAAGCAAAATGTTTCAGAACTGTTGACACGGTGTGTTCCAAAACTTTCAAAAATGTTTTGCTATTAAATTTTGGTAGAAATTCTTTGATCAATTTTATCAAAATTTGCAAACAGTTTTAGCTTGACGAGTTTAACATGGTTTTTTATGCAGATCAATTATCTGCCAGAAATTGCTCAGTTCTAATCTAAACCATTTTGATTTTGCAACAGATATTTTTCAGGAATATCATAAAGCACAAAGACGCACATCAATCTTAGGCCACTGTAAGATATTCCATATGCACAAATACATCTAAACACACATGGACAGCCCACCTAGTTTATGAAGCTAAAATAAACATCTATGACATACAAACACAGTATGAAATGTTAAAATATCAAAAAGAAAAATGTTCTTATTCCACAGAAAAGGCTCATTTTCTCTTTCAAGGAAAAGAACATAAGATTTCAATGGGTTATTGAGTAGGTTCCACAAATTTATGGGATGCCATTGACTGCAAACATGTGCAAGGACAAAACTGCACAAAGTAAAATATGAATGCAAGATTGTAAAATTCCATAGAATTATCATGAAAACAAGAAAAAGTTAAACAGAGAGAGAAAATTACTCCTGTTGTTTCTGTCCATGTCCATAAAGACATGGCTGGCAATATAGGAACCATTGTTGGGATTTAGGCATTTTCCAAATAAAAGTATTTGAATATTAATGGTCTAGTCACAATTTTACTTATTAATTTGCAAAACTCCTTCTAGCAAGGTAGAATTTGCAGCACATGTCCGACCAGGGACATGGAGGATATAGGCTACAATGAGAATTCATATTACCGGGGAATGAAGGCATCATGAAAACATTTCTTTACATCTGGTAATTTGTTGCTTTCCAAAGGGAAGCAAGGACATAAAAAAAGTGGTTATTGCTTGTAATAAAAGTTAAATGATCACTCCTCCCCAGTGATGAATGTAAGAGGTACATCGCATCGTACAACCCAAGATATCCAAGATATCTCTTTCAGTGATCAACATTGGGTGGCTAATTAAATGGAATTAACAGAGTTATGTAAACTAATTTACATGAAATATTGCATGAACCTGTTAGTACACAACTGATTGCAATTTTTCATGAGTTTATTAGTGCAGCTGGTAAAGTTGTCTATACTGGAGTTTCCACTATATAAGATGCACCTGTGTGCTTTTTGGGATACAAAAATTTATCCCAAATGAATAACAATATGGAAAAAAATATGTTATTTTTTTTCCAACTTAAGTATTATTGAATGTTGGTCAACTTTTATTGTGACTGATATTGCAATAACATTGTGTACATTCTTGTATATTTTTACAGTAGTCTAGAATAGTGGGGGCCAACATCTTTGGCAGGCATGCTACAAATTAGTGACCCCCCCAACCATCATTGAGTACCACTCTGAACCCTTCCCCTGCCCAATCTGCTGCTCCACTTTGTTTCCTGCCCTGTGATCCCTGTCCAATGCACTTCTCTACTTTCTGCACTATCTGCTGTTTTATTACTCATCTCTTTCTCAATCTGCCGTTGCCACACAGAAGCTGCCAGTGCCACTCGTGACACACATGCTGTAGGTTAGCCACCCCTAGTCTAGACTACAACAGGCCCTACAGTTCAGTATCACAGTGTTCCATGTTTCAAAGTCATTATTACATTTAAAAAGTTATCTTGATTTGTACAGCCATGGAGGCCACAGCAGTCTTCCTTTTCAGATCTCTAGCTCTCATTTTCACTTGCTTCATACTAACCCTATCCACTTGTTGCAACATTGCCATTTCTTAAAGGATATTACTCTGGTTTCTCTTGCTTCCAAGAAGATTTTTAACCACTTCCAAGTTTGTGTAACGATAGTTTAATTTTAGCCTTCTTGAAGCTGTGTTCTTGACTTTCAGTGGCTGTGATCCACACATACCAGTGTTCTTTCAAAAACAGAACATTGGATATTTTATTAATGGATATGTCTAATGACTGAAATTGAAGAATAAGACCACCAGGTATTGATGGCTCTATTAGCTTGTTTGGTTTTTTTTCTTTATGGAATTTCTTCTAGACTACTGTCACATGTAAAGTTATGTAAACCATTAGGGATGCTTTTTTTCCCATAAATGATCCAATATACTGTTACACACCCAGGGCACTAAAGGATCACTAAAGTATTTTCAATCCAGAGTGAACATGGAATATATCTCACACCATTCAACTTAACTAAATTCTAATTTACTAATATTTAAAATGTACTAATAATTTTTACATAGAGAAAAACACTTAGTTCAATGGTCTCACCCAATCCCAGATGTTATTTTGCTTCACACTAAAGGTGGTCAATCAATTGCTGAAAGTAGAGGGAGGTAATCTGTGGGTAGTAGCTGTTTTTTCAGTCCAGATGTTGTTGGATGACAACACGCACCCAACTTCCTTGTTGTCCCCATTTATGCTTTTTCTTTAACTTTACTCCTCTGACTTCATTTCTGGGTACTGTTGATTGGTGTCCCTGTGATCATCATACTGTTCATGTTTTTATCCTATCAGCAAATTTCTTTTTTCCAACAAATCTATCACATGCACACATCTTAATTTGTTCTTTTACTGGTGTCTTAATTTGGGTATGCCCTGGACTCATAATTTGGTCTGTCCATCAACTCCAGAAATTTCAAGGGCTCTGCAGTTGGGTACTGTCCAATTGGTCCCTTCTTATCACCTTTCATTAACATATCCAATCATCTCATCCCTCTGATTCAATCAGTTAGTGCCAATTTCAGTTAATTTGAACTAGTAACAAGGTCTATGCTAACACAGCTATGTTGATAATGCTGGAACATAAGATCCCTGTGAAAGCAAGCTCAAGGCTATTAGCTGATAATACATATACAAAATGCAGAAGAAAAGTTCAAATAATAATGAGGCTATAAAAAAAACTTAAGCAAAGATCAAATAAGGCTGAATATAAAACAAAAGTTTAAATACTAATCATCACTCCAGCAGTTGCAACTAACACTAAATGTGACAAGCTACCCTAACAATACCTGAACCATATTTTGTTAATCCATAGTCTTATTTAATTCCATCCAATCATTTATGGACATGGACAGACCTACCAGGATGAATGTTCTCTTCTAATATCACTTTTTCTTTCATTTATGACAATTATAATGAATTTGACAATCTTGCACTCACATTCCACTTTGTGCAGTTTTGTCCTTGCACATGTTTGCAGTCCACGGCATCCCATAAATCTGTGGAACCTATTAAAGCACCCATTTAAATAATTTGTTCCTTTGTATTGCCATGTTCTTTGTGTGAGTTGTGATAATTTTTGGTGAGCAGCAATTCCATTCTTCCTATTACTGACCACCCAATTCTTTCTTCTATCTCAGACAACTTAGCTGACTTCATGTGCCAACCATGCTTTTTGTTCTCTTGATGTTTGTTTCTTTGTTTGGGGGTAGGTGAGAGGAGTGTACAAATCATTTTGTCTCCTCTACAACCAAATCTTTTTTTCCCCTTGTAGGTGGAGGGTGAAAATATCTTTCCACAGTTGAATTATCATTTCCTTTTTTCTTGCTTATTTTAGTGGCTTTGATTTGGAATCTTTTGTATAAGTACTTCTGTGTTGCTATGCCATAGTGGTTACTACATGCACTCCACTGCCTCCTAGAGGGTACTTGTATTTACAGTAGTGCAATTAACTACTTCCTTTATCTGATACATCATGTTCTCACTCTGATTCATGGTATTTGCTTGGACAAAATTATGATGTCAGCTTCAAGTCACTAGTATCTGATTTCAATTATTTTCCATTATTCTGCTTTAATGCATAAGATCCACCTTATTTCTAAACCTACATTTTGGAGAGCAGAGTGGGAATGCATCTTACATACTGGAAAACATGGTACATCAGATTCCTCCTTGTTAAAAAAAAACAACCCTGTTTTCAGTTGTATATAATTTTGCCAACTGTAGGTAAAGAACTTTCTGAAAATGAGCTGAGGAAAAGTATGTTTTCCCATGGTAACTAGCCTTACAACATCTTTTTTGAAAAGCAATAGTGCTTGCATACTTTGGAGGAGGGTTGCAGCCTGAGGCAAATGATCATGGAGTCTGACTAAATTATGAAACTAAAAATATATATTCAGACCTGCTTGGCTTAATTCTCTAAAGATTTTTTTTTTATTTTTTTTTGCATGTAACATGCCTTTTCCCATGTTTGTAAGGGTGGAGCAGAATTTTTCTGCAGTTTTTGTAGTATTGGGCCCACGTGCTGAGAACAAAAAAACAACTGTCACTCCTTCTGTTGATCCCCAGGGAGCACAAAGGACAGAAAAGTGTGATGCAAATGCAGAGGGAGCAACACTATACCTGGGTATGTAGGGTGAGGAAATTAGGTTAGAAGAAGAAATATAGTGGAAGAGATTAGGGCTATGGAGTTGCTGAGTGTGGGAAGAGAGCCTAGGTGTGTTTGGAGAATTAATGAAAGCTGGTAGGGGAAAACTCATTGATTGAGAAGCTTGGCTATGTGCAGAGTGCAACTGGATTGACCAGAACTCAATATCATTTAATTTTGAAGGTGGGATGAGTTTGACTGGGAGATGGGGTGAAAGGAGACTATAATCTATATACAGATTCATGAGGAAGGTGAACCAAAATAACTTTTCAATTTAACTGAACAGTTCAGATGCTTTTCATATTGGAGCAACTAGAAACTATATATATATTTTTATGGAATTCTTATTGAATTATATAGTCAGCTATTTACACAGCTCTGTGATGGTGACAAATCCTTTGCTGCCTGCAGATGTCTGAGAAATGCACAAAGTATATGCTTCATATCCTTTTAATACTGGCCTGCATCAAGGACAAATGACTACTTCTTTTTCCATGCCACAGAATTTGGCTTTTCTTGAGGATGAATCAGGATTGGGTAGTAAGGAATTATGGGCACATCTACACTTGTTGCTATGGTGACCTTATTGCGCCATGTTTTAGTACTTCCTTTTGGAAGTATGGACTGTTGCTGCACCATGATTTAGTACTTCTTATAGGTATTACCAGGATTTAGTACTTCCAAAAGTACTAAACCACATTACAGTAACAGCTCATACTGCACTTTGAGCATGGTACACAGTTATTTTTAGCAGCTACTTCATTGTAGCAACACGCTATACTGAGGGAATGCATCACTATGGCAAAATAGCTCTGGTCATGTGTAAATGTGCACAGATGTTATACTGCCATAGCATCACATGGAGATGTGCCCTCTGTGTAGAACACCTAGTTTAGCTACCGAAATTGGAATGGGTGTTAAGACTGACAGAGGAGTTATAAGCAGAGAAAGGAAGGTCTCACGGTTAGGACAACTGAATTTTTTCTTGGACAGTAACCTACCACTGTTAAATATTTCACCTGTTATGCTAGGGGAAGTCATTTGAATGGAACTTTACACAGTTCGTCACTCTGTGTATTCCTCATTTTGTGTATAACCAATTTGCAACCTTGTGGGCTGATGTGTAAGAAGGCTGAACACTCAGATATACAAATGAAGACAATGGGAGCTGTGCTTTGATCATATCAAGCTCTAAATCATGCTTATTACTATGAAAAAAAAAACAGTTTCTAGGCAAACTAGGCACCCAAAATTAGTGAACAAAATTGCTCTCTGTCAATTCCCAGTAGTCCTTCATCTGATTGTGTTGTGGAGATTAATGTTTGTGAGTGTCTTGCACTACAATAATAACTTCATTCATCATCAGCAGTCCATTGATATGAGAATGATGGTCTTTCAGTAAATAAGGAAGCCATCAATGAGTCCATAGGTGACTGAGGAGATTAATTGCAGATTCATGTGTTCAGTTGCAGATGTGGCAAATAGTTCTGGGAGGCAGGAGTGAATCCTGGTGATACCAAGTCACAACTCCTTTCCTTCTGTAGCACACAGAGATAATGTAAGAAGTACCATACAGAAATCCACGAATAATTCCATAAATATATCTTCCGGGAAGGTTTTGAATAGTGTTCAGTAAATAAGGTTTGGGGGCCAAATATTGAAAAATAAGCAGAAAACAAAATATTGAATAGCAGCTCAATAACTGAAAACAATTCACCCTAAACTGAATGAGGCAAAGGTCCTATGGAAATAAAAATAGTCTGTGATCATTCAATTATAATCAATACACACAAGGAATACAAATTAACATTGTATAGGCAACCTTGATCCAGGCATGTCCTTGTTTTGCATTTCCAAGCTTTGAAACTTGACTTTATAGCACCTACATTCTTTTATTTCAATCTGTATGTGTACATGGCTAATTATCTCTCTCTGCTAATGTAATTAATGCCAGGTATATGGTCCTGATTGCTTTGTGTGCCCAGGACTGAGAAGATTTCATGCCACTTGTAGCCTCCATTAGGCTGACATAGTTACGTCTATGCTGGGAGATATCTTTTTTTTTTTATGCATGTTGCACAGAACAATGATATTAATGGATCATGGATTCCATAATTACAAGGCTCTACTGGACCAATGAAACCGCACAAGCCATGGACGGGTGGAGACAGCTTTCAAGGATGCAGTAGTAGCTGCTGCTAGCTCTTCTGCATACTTCCATGCTTCCTCTGGTTTGAGGATGGGTTTTTCTCCCTGTGCTCCATGCATGTTACGTACATAGAACCTCTGGCTTAATACATACTAAATGGATTCTCCCATGATGTAGTAAACACCTCAGTAAAACCCATCTAGATAATTTTAAGTGGAGCTATGTCTGTTTTGGGCATTCAACAGAAGATCACCTACGAGGCTATAGGAACTACCAGAGTCAGGGGACAAATTTCTCTAGGTACCCTTGAACTGACACAAGGAAACTTACTTAACACTATTGGTAGGCATGGAAGACCAATCACAAGACACTGCTGTGCCACAGCTCACTATATCTGAGGGGCTCAAGATACCACAGTTGCAATGAATGGAAGCATTCTATGTGCCAAGGAGGATACCCTCAGCATCTTCTCATTTGTATAGCTCTTTCACTTTCCCCACAGCAGTGTCACCTTCCATTCCTCTCTTGCTTGTGATCATTCTTCTTTGGGGCTGTTTTTCCTCTATAATCTCTGTGGCACCTAGCTTTATTTCTTCTCCTTTGGCACTCTTTTCTATTCCACTGTAATCCCCATTTTTGCTCCTAATGAACCCCTCCTCTTCCCATCGCTATTCATTTTGAATTATACCAGCTGACCTCAATCTTGCCTCTCTCTTCTGCTGACATGGTGGTGTTGTGTCCACGTAACTTGATGTGAGTTTCTAACATTGCAGTAGTGTTACATTTCTTGAGAAGATCTGTCAGTAAACAAAAGGATCCACCTGGTCTCAAGCATATGCTCCCACATTAGTCCTCCTTCAGTTTTCTTGCCTTGTTCAGTTAATGGGGCTCAAGAACAGAGGTTGTTGTTTAATATTTATTTTTCTCTGGAATGACATACAGCCATGACATGTCTTGAAAAACCAACATAAGTTAAGTAATTTACCAGTTTAGCATCACTATGTAAGACAGAGATAGGAACCAGTTCTCCACAAGCTCTTTCAGTTATCTTAACCACAAGACCATTATCTCTCTTTATACATCCTACTGCCTTGTTCACTGCACTCCTTGCATTTTGTATGTTTTTTTTTAAATATAAAATGTAACAGCTGGGATCTTTGATTCATGCACTGATCACCATCCCTGTATGCTGCACAAAGCAGTTGGCACTGGGTAAAAAGTGAATGTAGTTATTAACAACCATATGGAAAAACACAGGCATAAATGGACTGACTTAAGGTTGCAAAATCACCCCAAACTTTATAGTGTTGACTTTGCAGTTGTAATGTTCTTGTAATGTAATTTTTTTGTTAGCTGCTTATATAAATTATTTTAATATTATTAGTATTGTGTTTCTAAATGAAACTTAAGTGCTGATGAATAAAGATGCTTAGTCAATATGCAAAAAAGGGGAGGTAGGGAGTGGACTGCTAGAAAGCTAGCATGGATTAATGGCAGAGTTGCAGAGGGAATAAGCAGAATAAAAGCTTCTGTCAAAAAGTGGAAGTCAAATCTTAATGAGGAAGATAAAAAAGATCATAAATGCTGGCGAATCATATGCAAAACTGTAGTAACACAAGCTAAGAAAGAATTTAGGATAAACTTGCTTGGGACATAAAAAGGAAACAATAAAAAATTATCTCAGTACGTTAGAAGCCAAAGACTTGCCACAAAGTCAGTTGGGCCTTTGGGTGATATGGGTGTAAAAGGGGCACTAAAGGATGAAATTCTAATTGCATTCTTTGCATCTGTATTCACTGTGAAACATATTAAAGAGATCCACTCCTTTCTAGGGACAAGTCAGTGGGGCTGACCCAAAATGAGGTTAGGCAATTCAGCCTAACTTCTGTTCCTGGAAAATTAGTAGAAACATCAATAATAATAATAGTAATAAAATGTTCAGCACATGAATGAGCATCATTTGCTGGATAGAAGGCAAAGATAGTAGACAAAGAGTGGATATAAATGGTCAGTTTTCAGGATGGAAAGAAGTAAACAGCAGAGTCCCCAAGGGATCTGTATTGGGACAGTGCTGTTTATCATATTCATAAATGATCTGGAAAAGGGGGTGAGTAGTGAGATGGCCAGATTTGCAGATTTCATAAAATTATTTCAAGTGATAAAGATAAGGTAGACTGTGAGGGATGACAGAAAGATCTGACACAGCTGAGCAAATGGGCAACCAAATGTCAGATGAAATTCAATATGGATAAATGCAAAGTTATGCACCTGGGGAAAAATAACCCAAACTGTACCTACACTATGATGCGTTCTACACTAGCTGTTACCACACAGGAAATAGATCTGGGAATCACTGAGGACTGTTCACTAAAAAACATTAGGTCAGTGCTCAGCAGGTAACCAAAAGGTAAACAAAATGTTAGTGATTATTAAGAAGGGAATTGTAAACAAAATTGAAAATATCATCATGCCATTTAAAAATCCATGGTGAGTCCGTACTTTGAATACTGTACCCAGTTTTGATTCCCACAACTCAAAAACCATATAAAAGAACTTGAAAAGGTACAGAGAAGAGCAACAAGGATCATTACGCTTCCATATGAGGAGAGATTAAAGAGATGAGGCCTATTCAGTTTAGAAGAGATGCTTGAGAGGGGACACGATATGGGTTTATGACCTGCATTTTTGTGCAGGGGGCATGCTCGGGTGGGATAGGCTTCACCTCTCCCCTAAAGACAAGTGTGTCTTCTCTTCCAGGTTGATTGATCTTGTGCAGTGTGCTTTAAACTAGCTTCACCAGGAGATGGGGCCACAGGGGGACATGAGGACACTTCCTAGCCAAGACAGGTGATGAGCACCAGAAGAACACAGGTAAGTGACAGGGGTCTGGATAGGCCTAGGATAAAGGGGGGGGGGGGCATGCACCCACAGGAGGCCTTAAATGCCTCTACACTAATGCTCGTAGTATGGGGAACAAGCAGGAGGAACTTGCCCTCCTGCTAGCTAACACAAACCTGGATATAGTGGGGCTCACTGAAACCTGGTGAGATTCAACCCATGATTGGGTGGTGAACATCAAGGGCTACAGACTGTACAGGCAGGATAGGACAGGGAGGAAAGGTGGGGTGTGGTGCTCTACACCAAAGAGCAATACGAGTCCCTAACAAACAGCACTGGGTCAGAGGAGGGCCAGACTAAAGTGGTTAGAATACAAGGGGTCAGGGGGAAAAAGACTTAATGGTGGATGTCTATTATTGACCACCGTATCGGGGAAGAGCTGAAGAGGGAATTCTTAGGTCAGCTTGCGGAGGCAGTTAAATCAAGGGAAATGGTCATCATGGGTGACCTAAACTCCTTGGACATCTGCTGGGAGGAGCAGTCAGCCAAGTCTGACCACTCATATAGGTTCCTAGCCAAGATACAGGACTTCTACCTAACCCAGGAGGTGCACAGTCCCACTAGGGGTAATGTCCTGGTGGACATGGTCCTGGCCACAGGCGATGATCTGGTGAGGGGACTGTGGTTTCTTGACCACCTGGGCAACAGTGATCATCACCTACAGGAATTCATCATCCAGCACGGGGTGTCAAAGACCTGCAGCAAGGTAGCAGCCCTTGACTTCAGGAGGGCCAATTTCAATGAGTTAAGGAGATTAGTTGGGGAGGCACTGAGGTCAAAGTGGGTAGGGGAGTTGAGAGACCAAGAACAGTGGTTGTTCCTTAAGGAGACGGTCCTCCAAGCACAAAGGGTGACAGTCCCAATGTGAATCAAAGAGGGTAAGAGTGCTCAAAAGCCCCCATGGCTCACCAAAGGCATTCAGGAATGTCTGAAAGCTAAGAAGGAGGCATACACCCGATGGAAGGGAGGGGCCATCACCAAGGAGGATTATACCTGAATTGCTTGAGACTGTAGGGGGGCTGTTAGGAAGGCGAAGGCAGAGATGGAACTAGGACTAGTGACCAGGATCAAAGATAACAAGAAGTCCTTTTTTAAATACATAGGGAGTAAAAAGGCCTCAGGAGAGGCACAGCCAGGCCTAGAGTCAGAGAGGACCTAGTTAGGGAACTTCTGGTGGGGCTAGACATGCTCAAATCAGCAGCTCCAGATGATCTCCACCCCAGGGTGCTGAGGGAATTGGCAGACGTCATTGTGGACCCCTGGTACAGCTTTGAGTGCTCATGGTGCTATGACCAGGTGCCAGAGGACTGGAAAAGGGCCAACGTGGTCCCTATTTTCAAAGAAGGGAGGAAGGAGGACCCAGGAAACTATAACCCTGTTAGTCTTACCTTGGTTCTGGGGAAGCACTTTGAGAAAATTATCCAGGAGCATATCTGCGAGGGACCAGCAGGGGAAATCATGCTTAGGGGCAGGTCCTGTCAGACCAACCTGGTGGCCTTCTACAACCAGGTCACACAATCCTTAGACACAGGTGTCATGGTGGACATTGTCTGGACTTTAGGAAGGCCTTTGACACACTCTCACTCCATTCTCATTAAGAAATTCCAACCTGGTGGCCTTCTACAACCAGGTCACACAATCCTTAGACACAGGTGTCATGGTGGACATTGTCTGGACTTTAGGAAGGCCTTTGACACACTCTCACTCCATTCTCATTAAGAAATTCAGTGACTGTGGCATCGATGCCTACACAGTCGGATGGGTCACAAATTGGCTGGAGGGCCACACCCAGGGAGTGGTGGTGGATGGGTCTTGTTTGACCTGGAGGGATGTGGGCAGTGGGGTCCCCCAGGGCTCAGTCCTCAGGCCCACACTGTTCAACATCTTCATCAGCAACTTGGATGATGGGGTGAAAAGCACCTTGTTCAAATTCGCAGATGACAATTAGATGTGGGGAGAAGAGGGCACACTTGAAGGAAGGGACAGGCAACTAGATCTGGACAGGTTACAGGGGTGGGCGGATGAGAATAGGATGGAATTCAATAATGACAAGTGCAAGGTATTGCACCTGGGGAGGAAGAACCAGCAGCATACCTACAGGTTGGGGAACTCCCTTCTCATCAGCGCAGAGGCAGAAAAAGATCTTAGAGTCATTATTGATTCCAAGATGAACGTGGACCTCTAATGTGAGGATGCGGTCAGTAAGGCTAACCACACCTTGTCATGCATCCATAGATGCATCGCAAGCAGGTCCAAGGAGGTGGTCCTCCCCTTCTATGCGACATTGGTCAGACCACAGTTGGAGTAAGGCATCCAGTTCTGGGTGCTGCACTTCAGGAGGGATGTGGACAGCATTGAGAGGATCCAAAGGAGGGCCACTCACATGGTCAGGGGGCAGCAGGGCAGGCCCTATGAGGAGAGGCTGAGGGACCTGAACCTGTTCAGCCTTCACAAAGGAAGGCTGAGAGGGGATCTGGTGGCCATTTCTAAACTTACCAGGGGGTCCAGCAGGGAACAGGAGAGTCCTTGTTCCTCCGAGCACTACCAGGAGTAACTAGTAATAACGGCCACAAGTTGACTGAGAGTAGTTTCAGGCTAGACATCAGGAAGCACTACTTCACAGTCAGGGCGGCTAGGATCTGGAACCAACTTCCAAGGGAAGTGGTGCTCACTCCTACCCTGGGGGTCTTCAAAAGGAGGCTAGATAATCACCTAGCTGGGATCATTTGGCCCCAGCATTCTTTCCTGCCCATGGCAGGGGGTTGGACTTGATGATCTGCTCAGGTCTCTTCCAACTGTATCAACTATGAAACGATGAAACTATGAAAATACTAAATGGTAAAGAGAAAGTAAATAGGGATGTATTATTTTACTTTTTCTCAGAATACTAGAACTAGGAGTCACAAAAATACCCTAGTACTTAGTAATTTTAAAAGTAATAAAATAAAGTGTTTTTGCTTTTTTTTTTATCTAGCATGTAATTCAGGTGTGGAACTCACTGTCACCAAATACAAAAAAGGATTGGGCAATTTCTTGAATGAAAGTTTCATCAGTAGCTATTGAGCATGAGGATTAGGGCTACAGAATCTGAATTAGAATTTACTAGGCATTAAATGCTGGAGACTGCAAATGAGAAAGGAACAGTGGAAAAAACTTGTCATACCCAATTCACTCTTCCTTTTGGTATCTACTCTTTGCCACTGTGGCCACGTGTACACAAAATGATGATTTTGCAGTTGTTACTGCACAGTCATTTAGTACTTACTTACTTAACCAAGTACTAAATGACTACACAGTAACTGGCGTTACTGCTTAGCAGCATTCCTGGCATGGTTGCCTAGTGACACTTACTGCATAATAGCTCATTACTACTGTGCAGTAGTCTTTTGTCATGGCTAGTGCCTGGTGATGCTACTGTGCAGTAGTAGCAAGCTATTGCATGGTACTAACAAGCTTCTGTACAGTAAGTGTCTCGTGTAGACATGGCCAGAATGACACAGGATACTGGGCAAGATAGACTTAAAGTCTAACTCAGTAAATGGCATTCTTATAGTCTTATGTTAAAAACTTCTACTTATATTTAAATAAATTCAATAATACAATATAGTATGCAAAACTGATCTTTGCACCAAGTGCATTTGGAGGTAACATTGATTTCCATGGAGTTGGAGTTTCCCAGTACTAAGTCTAACTCTGACCTGCTAGTGATTGAAAAATAAGTTTGTCTGGATTCAGTTAATGCCCATATTCAGTGACAACACACTTAGAGGTTATGCAAAGTGTAACATGCACTATAAAGATCGTTCCCCTGTTAAACTTATTATCAGAAAACTTTGTGCTTTCTAAATATTGCCTTACACAATGATGTGCTTCAGCGTGTATATTCAATATACTCGATTAAAAGGACAAATTCTTATCTTCTGAATTAATAGTAAGCAGACATGATTCAAGTTGAAAAGGCACTTTCTCCAACTTCTCTTTCACAAACATGCAACAGTTATTGGTCTCTGACACCAAACCATAAAGGCATTGGTCTGACAACATCTTCAGATATGCTATTTACACAGACTGTAAGACTCATTGTCAAGTACTTAAGTGCAGCTTAATGAATGAAAAACTAAACTTTTAATTTAGTTAGTCAGCTTAAAACTAATGAAAGTTTCTTCAACTTTAAAGCCAAGTTTTATTGCCCAGCATTTACCAGCTTACTTGACAGTTTAAAAAAAATAACGAAATGACAAGCAATCTTAATTGGCCATCAAGAAATAAATTACTTGCTGTGAAATTTTGCAGGGCTCATTTAGCATAATAAATGGGCACATACTTTTGTGGGTACCTTGGTGTCTCTTCCATTTTTCTTCTCTATTAAAAAGTAGATTGGTGCAGGTGGATGCAGAAGGTAGAGCACCACACAGCATGAGGGAAAAGCATAAAAACACTCAGAGGCCAGTCTAGAACAGGTTAGTTCTGATTTAATGACTTGAATGGAACTGGCTTTTGCCTAAGAAGCAACTGAGTAAGAAAAAAGGCAAAGTGAAACTGAACAGATGAATGTCCAGAGACTATGATCCTTCTCTCTAGCAATCTTTCCACTTTTTGAAATGGTAACAGAAAGAATAGATTTTTAACATGACTCCTCTAATGTACAGAGTAAAAGACTATTTATTATTACCCTTTTACTTGTTCTTTCTTTTGTGTTTTTTTTCTTGTATATTGGGTGGGGTTTTTTTATCATCTTATTTTTATATATATAATTAAAATAAAAAAAACAAAACAAAATAAGACACAAGTACACTTATGTTTATGCTGAGAAAAAGAGATGCTGCCTGTATAAGAAACCCAGGGCACCTATACACATGCCCAGCTTCTGAGAGGAGACTTGATCAGAGAGAGAGCCCTAGAGCCACTCCAATTAAAGTGCACCCTTCCCCCCGCCCCCTCCCATACCCTGGAGCATATGTAAACATGCCAGTAGAGAGAGGTTACATTCAATATGGAAATACTTTGGAATTTTCAAAATAAAAAGTCTAGCATTTCCTCAGTAGGGAACTCAGAGACTCATAAAAAAACATTTTGTTATAAATGCCTTATTTATTTATTTATTTACTCAAATCCAAGATGAGGGCGTTTTTTTCCCCATTCAATGTGGGGAAAAATATCCTTATCTTGGATTCAAGTACAAGGTAGGTTGAGGAGTGAAGGCAGCAGCTGCTCCTGTAGCTCCAGCTGCAACTCTAACCTGACTGTGGGGTCTGAGTTAACACCACAGCAACTGTCCAGTGCTGCCTCTGCTTCCTGTTTCTGTCCATATCACCTCTGCCCAGATGCCTGTCCTGCACAATATCTGGCTTCCTGTTTTATCACCCACTGTCTTTCATTATCTGCCTCTGCTCCCCCATCCTCTTCCCCCACTGTTACTTACCCTTCATTGTGACTCTAGCCCTGCTCTGGCCTGGGATACAGAATGCACAGTGCCTCTAGTCCCCTTCTCTTGTCTGGTAGCAGCTGCAATGGTGGCAACAGCTTTGGCCATAGCT
Source organism: Alligator sinensis (assembly GCF_000455745.1). Lineage (NCBI taxonomy): Eukaryota > Metazoa > Chordata > Crocodylia > Alligatoridae > Alligator > Alligator sinensis. The sequence continues at coordinate 639,144 of NW_005842069.1, read as the reverse complement.
CTTGCTGTGGTTGTTTTCTTTCCTAACTCTCCAGTCAGGCAAAGGGTGTGTTCCAGCAGCTGTCTGCCAATTTACATGAGAATTGGAAATGTGAAGTTTTCTTCATTCTCTGAATCTCCTTGAAGTAAATGTGTGACTCAATTGAATCACTCTATCTAGTGACCATTTATAGCTGTAGCTACCTCTCTTTTTCCCCTATCATTAATATTAAGGATATTGGGACTATTTGCAAGTATTAAAGCAGAGCTGGAGAGAAACCAACATTAATAGAAATGTAGGAAAAGACAGGGAAAGATTGATAAATGAATGGAAGAGCCACTTGGCACTGGATGGAATTGAAAGAAAAAGAACAAATAATAATTCCATAATAAATATGGAATAATAGAATTGTAGATAATTCCATTGGTCCCAGGACTGGTCCCAACTTGGTCCCAGGACTGAATCTGCTGCTGTAACAACCACTGCTACTGCGCTAGGAGTGGGGTGGTGCCACAATGTGCTCAATGTCCTAGGCCACAGTAGGGCGGGACAATAATGGATTGTAACCGGGTTGGCAGGGGTGGGCAGGGGACAGGGCATGGGCTAGGCAAGCAGCACCAGAGTGCTGAGGGAATTAGCAGAGGTCATTGCGGGACCCCTGGCACAGCTTTATGAGAACTCATGGTGTTCTGGTGAGGTGCTGGAGGACTGGAAAAGAGCCAATGTGGTCCCCATTTTCAAAAAAGGGAGGAAGGAGAACCCAGGAAACTACAGGCCCATTAGTCTTACCTCAGTCTTGGGGAAGCTCTTTCAGAAAATTATCCAGGAGTACATCTGCGAGGGACCAGCAGGGGAGATCATGCTTAGGAGCAACCAACATGGGTTCATTAGGGGCAGATCCTGTCAGACCAACCTGGTGGCCTTCTATGACCAGGTCACAAAATAGTTGGATGCAGGTGTCACAGTGGATGTAGTCTTTCTGGACTTTAGGAAGGCCTTTGACACTGTCTCTCACCCCATTCTCATTAAAAAATTAGGTGACTTTGGTACCGATGCCTACACAGTCAGATGGGTCGCAAATTGGCTGGAGGGCCACACCCAGAGTATGGTGGTGGATGGGTCTTTTTCAACCTGAAGGGATGTGGGCAGTGGGGTCCCCCAGGGCTCGGTCCTCGGGCCCACACTGTTCAACATCTTCATCAGCAACTTGGATGAGGGGGTGAAAAGCACCTTGTTCAAATTCATGGATGACACTAAGATGTGGGGAAAAGTGGGCATGCTGGAGGAGAGGGACAGGATGCAACTAGATCTGGACAGATTACAGGGGTGGGTGGATGAGACCAGGATGGGTTTCAATACTGACAAGTGCAAGGTATTGCACCTGGGGAGGAAGAACCAGCAGCATACCTACAGGTTGGGGAACTCCCTTCTCATCAGTGCAGAGGCAGAAAGGATCTTGGAGTCATTATTGATTCCAGAATGAACATGGGCTGCCAATGTGGGGACATGGTCAGGAAGGCTAACCACACCTTGTCATGCATCCATAGATGCATCCCAAGCAGGGCTAAGGAGGTGATCCTCCCCTTCCATGCAACACTCTTCAAGCTGCAGTTGAAGTACTGTGTCCAGTTCTGGGCACCTCACTTCAGGAGGGATGTGGCCAGCATTGAGAGTGTCCAGAGGAGGGTCACTTGCATGATCAGGGGCTAGCAAGGCAGGCCTTACAACAGAGGCTATGGGACCTGAACCTGTTCAGTCTCTACAAGAGAAGACTTAGAAGGGATCTGGTGGCCATCTACAAACTGGCCAAGGGGGACCAGCAGGCAATGGGAGAGTCCCTGTTCCCCTGAGCACTAGCGGGAGTAACAAGGAATAATGTCAATAAGTTGACTGAGAGTAGATTCAAGCTAGATATCAGGAGGCAGTACTTCAAAGTCAGGGTGGCTAGGATCTGGAACCAACTTCCAAAGGAAGTGGTGCTCGCTCCTACTCTGGGGGTCTTCAAAAGGAGGCTAGATAATTACCTAGCTGGGGTCGTTTGACCCCAGCATTCTTTCCTGCCCATGGCAGGGGGTCAGATTTGATGATCTACTTAGGTCCCTTCTGACCCTACAAACTATGAAACTATTAAAGCACAGGAGGGGTAGGTGTTCCTTTTTTTCCTACTGCATTGGGGGGGAGGGAAGTTGGAAGGCAAATTTAAGAGGACACTCCAGTAATTAGATTCTATACATGGAAAATTTTAAGTCATCTTGGCTTCTATTAAATACAGTATTTCTTGGAATAATATTGATGACTTCTCAGGACTGCTTGGGTACCTATTTGTTTTTGATTGTTACATTGGGAATTATGTACTGGACTTTTTTATCTACTTTTTAATCTACTTTTCTTTTCTTTTTCTTTTGACTTCTACTAAATCATATTTGCTGTTAAGAAGTGAGAGCATGCCATCCTAACAATAGAGGCACATTTAAGAAGTGTTTTTAAAAATTATTTTCAGGAGATCTAGGTAAACACTTCTTATGCTTTCCTAAGGTTCACTATGGGTATTCATCTGGTTTGAAATCTCCTTCAGCAATTCTGGTGGAGTAGGGCTTTCACACAAGCAGTCCCAGCCTCAAACTAGTATTCACAAGGAAGATTTTTCTAGTGCAAACATATATTAAATAAAGCATACCTCAGCTTCCCCATGTACTTATATTAAAATAAAACTATATGTGTTTGTGGAAAGGAGTGTGGTCAATGGGGAATAGTCATATTTCTCATCTACTATTTTGATAAAAGTTAAAACACTACTGGACATCTGGGGGTCAGAATGCACATTTACTTGGACAACATTATGCATGTTTAAATTGGTGTATTCACTGAACAAGTATATCCTTCACTGTTGGTAAAATAGTTCTACAGGAGACTTGGATGGAGCCAAAGGCCCTGATGGGCACATGTGTAGTGCTAAATGCAGATCTTCAAATACTGCTATTGTTGTTAAAGTTAATTTTATACTCTAGCTTGATCACATTCATTGATAGATGCCTTGGACTTGAGTTTAAGGATTCCAAACCATATTCAGCAACTCCAGTAACTTGCTTCACTGAATGGAGGTTTCTTAGTAGTAACAGTTTGTAGAATCTAATGTACATCTAGGGCCACTTTTAATCCTTTGATTGGAAACCTTCATTCTCTCCAAGGACAGAACTGTTAGATAATGGCATAAAAATACACAATGCACTGCATAGTAGCATATGGAATTCTATTGCCAATTTTTACAATGAAGATAATTATTCCTTTAGGTCCCTGAGATTGGGGACATGTCCAACTTGTTCTGGAAGACCCCTGTCCCTTGTTCTGTAACTGTGACTTGAATAAACAAAAAGTACTGAGAGATGTTGTTTAGCAGGGCTGAGTAGTCTTATATCTAGCTGCTCCTTCTTAATGGTGCCTGTGGCAAAAAAGAAGTCTAGAGACTTACACTCCTAAAAACTATATTGACCTTAATGGCTAGTCTCCAGTTCTGAACAACTAATGATATAGCCTTTCTGACCAGACATGGAATCCAAATGTGCAGTGATACCTACATGGAGACTTTCTAATAAGATACTGAAGTCTGTCAAGCTATGTTAGGAGATTGTCAAGATGAAACTGTGATCTGAAGTCAGAGTTCTTTCTACAAGAGCCAATGCAACTGCCATAGCCTCTCTAAATAATGCCAGAAGAACTGATATTTTTAGGGTTGTCACCTGGAACTCCATTTATACCTTCACCAAATACCATAAATACAGGAGCTTTCAAGACAGATGGCATATTTGGTAAAGTGGTCTTTCAGTTCCTGTTTGCTTAGGCAACTCCAAAACTCATCTGTAGGTGGACACTGGTTTGGAATTGTCAGGAGTAGGAGCAGTCAATCTGTGGCATACATGCCACAAGTGACACAGGCAGCCTTTGTGTATAGGAGGGTTGTCAACCATGGGTAGGTGTACTCCTGGGGATACTTGGAAAGGCCCCAGGGGGTACATGGCAGTGGTGCTGACAAGCAGAGGGAGGGTCCACCAGCACTTCATGCTGCTTGTGCTCCCACATCTGCCAGTATTTTTGCTTTCACCATGTGCCACTTCTGCTGCTGCATGCCACCAGCACTTCCAGTTTTGCTGCTGTGTGCCATCAGAAATTCTGGCTTTGCCAATGTGCAGGTGCATGGGGGATCCCCTGCCACTGACTGACTTCTGGGGGACTCCCCCACTCGTCAACTGGCGCCAGAGCTCCACTGACCAAAAAAGGTTGAAAACCCCTGGTGTATAGTATATAGCAGATCAGGGAGAGGGCAAGAGGTCCATTATCATACGGCAGAGAACAGAAAACATAGCAACAGACCAGGCAGAAAGCACAGGCCAGGGAGCAGAAAGGTGATCTTGAATGTGGGCAATCAGCTGAATTATAAAGAGAAGTTACCTCCTAATAATAGGAGTTCTTTGAGATGTGCTTTTCATATGCTTTGCTCTCCATTTTGTCATTCTCAGAGTCCCACTTAAGGCTCTGTTGTTGAGAGGAAACCGAGCATCAGGAAGTGTGTTCTGCCCTTCATCTATTCATTAGAGCATGAAGAGTGGTAAGGCTAAAACACATGTAGTGGCTATTGTAGCCAAATGCCATCCCAATCTCTTCTCAGACTCTGCTATTAGGTTTTTCCTTGCCATTGTTTCATCATCACTCTGTCAGTTTGGTTGTCAGTGTTTCTGCAATGAGCAAGCAGCCCCTTCCCCCATCTGTTTCATTTAACAGTGAGTTGTGACCTAGGCTGGAGACATTCCAGAGGGAGGGGGAACTTGCTCCTGTGGATGTGAGAAGCTACAAGAAACTGGGGGGGGAGTCCACCTCTCTATTGTGCTAGCACCAACCTCATAGCATGCAGCCAGGACTCACTCTACCAGGTGAACAGTGATTTTTTTTTAATTGGTTGGTTGGCTTCAAACAACACCTGCCCTGATAGGACCTGGAAAGGTGATGGCAAAAGGCCTTTATAAGCTAAGACTGCCCAGAAGGAGGGGAGAGAACCATATTGGGGAACATGTGAGTAACTGACCAGGCAGAGAAATGGGGATCACTCTTAAAACTCACGGACACACCATGAAATGCCAGCCTCCAGAGGAAAGCTCAATCAGCCTCTGGATGATACTTTTGAGTAACTTACTTGAAACTTATCTAGACATATAGCTTGCTGTAAAGTAGATGTGTGTTCAAAGGCTACCTAGCCACACTGTTTGCTCTATGGTTATTCTGTGATACTGCTCTAACTTGTACCCTTCCTCAAGCTTACAGTCTGTAACCTATAAAGGTCTCCACTATACCAAACATGGTGGACTGGTTGGGAGAGGGATAGGGGCTTGCCTTCATGTCCACCTGGTTCAGCTGACTAAAGGAGGCTACTTTTTGTGCTTCAGGCTAAAGGAAGCACCCCAGGTTTTCTACCAGGCCTGTGTACCCCAGGGGGCACAGGGCTGAGACAGACCAGAACCTTTGGGTGGTAGCGGCAGTGACCCCAGGCTTGCGGGTGTGCTCTAGGAAAGGGGTCAGCCAAATGTGAGGTGCTCCTGGAGACACTTGGAGTTTGGTAGGTGGACAGATGCAGTGAGGTGGGTGGCTCATCATAGGAAAACCTCCTGGTCTGCCACAGCTATCATTAAGACAAATAGTCTCTGACCTTGAGTATTATGCTGCTTGTGAACCCACAGCCAGGATCTGCATATGGAAAACACATCTGTAAGAACTCTACTTATTGCTAAGAAACTTCTTTCCATATTTTCTTCCTTATCCTACCTTTTCTTCATATTCAACATCAACATCCTTACTGGGGAGGAAACTATATATGTATAGGTTGGGGTTATATCTAAATTGTCTCTAATTTTTAACCCAATGAATTTAAGCACACCTAAATTTAATATGCATTAGCTTAATGCACATTAAGCAGGTAGAAACAGGCATCTACATGTGCAGGAATGAAAACACAGTAACACTGTGTATGGACTGACTTGGGACTAAAGTTAGTCCCAAGTCAGTTGACAAACACAGTGTTAATGCACTTTAACACATCTACATGTTAATGAGCTTTAATTATTCATGCTTAAATTTGATACCTGCATTTGCAGGTATCAAATGTAGATGTGAATAGCCTAAATTAGCCATTTTAATGAATTATTTAAATTAGCTTTTTTAAATGTGCATTAAATGTGTGCATGTGTAGACACATGCCCTTAATGCTCATTAAATAATGCACATTAAAGCATCATGTGTAGAGGCTCCCAGTATCTCCCAAATGTTTAATGTCTGGGGGACACACTTTTCTGAATTAAATTTGGTGGCACACTTCACTCTTATACTAAAAAAGTGTTGTATGTGTGTGTATTTTTTTCAAAGCATCTAATGCACTCCATTCCCCTACCAAAAGAAATCATACCAATGCTGATATGCACTGTTAAAAATGATACCAAGTAGACTTTTCTTTAAGCAGAGGATTAGTCTGTATCAAGGATGGGTATTTGACTAGTCAAATAAAGTTTGGTCAATTGACCAGTTAAATATTAGTCAAAAGTTGTAAAAAAAAATTGCCAATAGGTCCAAATAATGCACAGAAAAAGTACATTTCCATTAAAATGTGTCAAAAAAACAATTTAAAAAAATCATATTTCTGTCAAGAAAGCTAGAAAAAAAGTAGTGTTTTTTTTTGTAAAATTGTTATGGTCTTTGATCAGTCAAAAAATATGCAGTCAATTGACCAGTCAATTGATCAGTTTGCCAACCCTAGTCTCTTTACCAGTGGTTCTCAACCTTTTTAGCCTTCCTCCACAACTTTTCTTAATTTTGTGGCTCCTTAGTTAAAAACAACTGAGATATGATCTAAATCCAGAAAAGGCTGGGGGGTGGGGTGGACCAGGACTGTGAGACTTGAGAATCACTGATCTAGTTGATGCCACATCAGTGCAGTAAGGGCAGGACCTCACTTTACTTTTCCCCTCTCTACTGTCTGCCCTCTCCAAACCCCAGTCAGGGCACAAGGGCAGCCCCTGCTCCTGAGGCTACTCCTGCAGAGTCTCATATGCAAGTAACCACTCCCATGGCACCTCCTGCCAGCCATGAGAGTGTGGGAGGAGCGGAGGGACAAGTCAGGTTGCAAAGCTCAGCTCCATCTATGCATCTGCTGGCCCATCCATTCACAGCTATGTGAGCAGGGGAAGGAGGGAGCTGGCACAGGGCCTGCCTGGGAGCAAAAAAGGGCAGGACAAGATAGAAGCAGTGGAAGCAGTCCCCAGAGGAACAGCCACAGACACCACCACTGGTATAGCTGCGCAGGATGCTGGACAAGGAAGGAGAGAATTTAGTTTCTCACAAAGCATCCTGTAGCATGCTTCTGTTGCTCCTGTGGTACACCCTTTGGCAGTTGTGATGCATAGGGGGTGCACGTGCATCCACTTAGAGTGCTGGTGCACCCTCTGATTGGCTGCACTCTCTGCTTAGGTGATGGGCAGGGGGGCAGGTGGGAGCACCGGTGCCCCCCTCCACAAGTGCCAGCTGATAGCTGCAGCTGCTCCCAGAAGCAGGGGAACTCCCTCCAAGCATCAAGATCTGCCCTGTGGGGGGGTGGGGAGCATGAAGCAAGACTGGTTGCAGGGGGGGCATGTGCCCTCCCAACTAAGGCGGCAGCAGTCGCCCATACCCTTTGGGGATCACTGTTCTAACCCATCCTCAGTGAATTAGGGTTAGAAAGAAGCTGGGCTTTTTTTATTGTTCTATTTTTATCCATGTCTTAAGAACCTTTTAGTATTGGCTTTAATTTATTTTGTAAAGTCTAACTCAGCTGGACTTTTGGCAATTCACACTTTAACCCTACATGTTCTGACCTCCAAGTGGTAAATTTCTTTACTGACTAATTCCATTTGCCATTCCCTGCTGATTCTCTGCTTACTCTTAATACTCTTTCTGAAGGGTTTATAATTCATTCAACAAGATCGGTGACTTCCTAATTCCCCCCACCCTCCCTCCCCACTGCTTAGGATACACATTTCAGATAAATTTTGCCCCTTTGTCTCCACGATTCTAATTCTCCTCTACATTCAATGCCAAAGTTCTTCAGTCATTTTCTGATTTGTTTGTCTGATTTCCTTAAATTCTGAAAGCTTTCCCTTTACTAGACCTGTTTTTGTTTATTCATCTAATTAAATAGAGGATTTCAAGATTATTTATCCAAGTTCTATCCTCCATTGTGTACACTTTATAATTGTGTGTAACATGTGTTAACCTCTTTTTCTCTTCAGTTTCTGCCAGAAGCAATCATTACTCTGCTCTTTTTTTTTCCTCTCCTTCTTCATCTTGTGATGGTTGTTCTCTTTCCTAAATTGCCATTCAAGCAATGGGTGTGTTCCAGCAGTTGATGGCCAAATTTACATGCGAATTGGGAATGTGAAGTTTTCTTCATTCTCTGAATCTCCTTGCAGTGAATGTGTGACAACAGAACCCAAGATTGAATAGTTCTATCTAGTGGCCATTTATAGCTATAAGCTACCTTTGTGGTTTTTTTAGTCATTAATATTCAGGATATTGGAACTATTTGCAAGTATGAAAGCAGAGCTGGAGAGAAACCAACATAAATAGAATGGTAGAGAAAGACAGGGAAAGATTGATAAATGAGTGGAAGAGCCACTTGGCACTGGATGGAACTGAAAGAAAAAGAACAAATAATAATTCCATAATAAATATAGAATAATAGAATTGTAGATAATTCCAATTATTTTTTTCTGGCATTCTGGGTAAGTGGACACCCCAAGTCATCAGCCATAGAGTTGAGTTCAGTCAAAAGACCATTACAATAATATCAGGACTTCAGGGCATTTACGGGGGGCATTGAAGCTAGTAGGTGACAAGGCCACAATGATAATGTTAACATTTATTATAATACCGTTAGTGCAATAGCCAAATGCAGTATGTCCATCAAACAAAATGCCATTAACTGATGTTTTCCTCTCCACCTTTATACTTACACTAATTTATCAGTACTGCTATATTCAGCTGAAAGAATGCATCTACTGTCATTGATTTAATTAATCCATAAAACACAACAGACCATATTCCCCCCACCCTCCCTCCCCACTGCTTAGGATACACATTTCAGATAAATTTTGCCCCTTTGTCTCCACGATTCTAATTCTCCTCTACATTCAATGCCAAAGTTCTTCAGTCATTTTCTGATTTGTTTGTCTGATTTCCTTAAATTCTGAAAGCTTTCCCTTTACTAGACCTGTTTTTGTTTATTCATCTAATTAAATAGAGGATTTCAAGATTATTTATCCAAGTTCTATCCTCCATTGTGTACACTTTATAATTGTGTGTAACATGTGTTAACCTCTTTTTCTCTTCAGTTTCTGCCAGAAGCAATCATTACTCTGCTCTTTTTTTTTCCTCTCCTTCTTCATCTTGTGATGGTTGTTCTCTTTCCTAAATTGCCATTCAAGCAATGGGTGTGTTCCAGCAGTTGATGGCCAAATTTACATGCGAATTGGGAATGTGAAGTTTTCTTCATTCTCTGAATCTCCTTGCAGTGAATGTGTGACAACAGAACCCAAGATTGAATAGTTCTATCTAGTGGCCATTTATAGCTATAAGCTACCTTTGTGGTTTTTTTAGTCATTAATATTCAGGATATTGGAACTATTTGCAAGTATGAAAGCAGAGCTGGAGAGAAACCAACATAAATAGAATGGTAGAGAAAGACAGGGAAAGATTGATAAATGAGTGGAAGAGCCACTTGGCACTGGATGGAACTGAAAGAAAAAGAACAAATAATAATTCCATAATAAATATAGAATAATAGAATTGTAGATAATTCCAATTATTTTTTTCTGGCATTCTGGGTAAGTGGACACCCCAAGTCATCAGCCATAGAGTTGAGTTCAGTCAAAAGACCATTACAATAATATCAGGACTTCAGGGCATTTACGGGGGGCATTGAAGCTAGTAGGTGACAAGGCCACAATGATAATGTTAACATTTATTATAATACCGTTAGTGCAATAGCCAAATGCAGTATGTCCATCAAACAAAATGCCATTAACTGATGTTTTCCTCTCCACCTTTATACTTACACTAATTTATCAGTACTGCTATATTCAGCTGAAAGAATGCATCTACTGTCATTGATTTAATTAATCCATAAAACACAACAGACCATAAATTAGTACTGACTAAAGTGTACTTGGAAGTATATGAGCCTGAGTAGAAGCCAAGTATATCTACAGCATTCATGAAGTTTAATCAGTACTACTATACTGTACGTTGTTTCCTAATTGCAATTATTAAATAGACATATTACAAGAGTACTGTAGTAGAGGTTTTCTTTTTACAGAAGAATAATAATGATGAATGAAGTATTTTGGTAATATGTAAATTGAACACAATAAATAAATGAGAACATTTATTATCTTGTATAATTTAATGATTAGGAATACATTTCTACAGAATATTTCCTCTTGTAAGTTCAAAAGTTAACTATATCCTATTAAAGTATTGTGCCAAGTTAAGATCCCCCTCCACAGAGACAATCTTGACAGGAATGGAGGGACCAAAACAATATGGACATCTGCAGATAATAATGATGCATCTAAGCTGTTACTATACCACATAGCATTATGGTTCTGAACATAGCACAGGATAATCAATCAAATATTATCAATTTGTAAATTGGAAAACTTTTGCAAGTACAAGAAGAAAACTGAATTGCTGTTATAAATTATAAAGCAGTGGTGTAGCTAGTTCCACTGTCAGTGGCCAGAAAAGACATTTTGAAATTAATGGATAGGATAAAATTTAAATCTTTGTATCTTACCATATGGATCATTTTTGGCACCATTTCTTAAGAATTTTTTAAAACCAGGGAATCGAGAGATGTATATGGATGTATACTTTGTTTCCTAAGTTAGCTGTTTGCAGTTAAAAAAGGAGGAAGAGTTTATTCCTGTTCAAACACCTGATTTAAGAAAGCACTCTCTCCATGCAGAACGCTTCCAGTTTTTGTGTATCCTGAAACTTTTATCATATTCTAGCAATAAGTTACTTTCTAGCACAGGGTGCTTAAATAATGAACAAAAGCTTTCACACTCCTGTCAATACATGCCTTTTTTCAGGTTAACAGATTTCTTCTTTTATGCTGAAGGAACGATCCAAGATGTATTTGTAGTTTTGCTTCATATCTTCTGATAACCAGAGGATTAGATTTCTTATTCTTCGGCTCCAAAACCTCAGTCCTTCAAACTGATTGGAAGGAAAATTCCTTTAGCAATTAGAACCCCATCTTCTGCCTATGCCAGGCCCTACTAGAGGGAAATAATCTCTTACCCAAACCAATTCATTGCTAAGCACATGATTTTCCACTGCAAGACATCCATATTAAAAATGTATCTTAAACATTATGGGAGGGCACCATTCGTCTCAAGTTTGTTCTACAGAAAAAGCAGTTCATAAAACAATAAGCTAAGTAAGATGCAGCATCTATGATTATAACATGCTTTATCTGCTGTTGTAGCTGGCTTTTGTGCTTATTCATTAGTTGCTCAGAACGAGCACCTACCATTGGGGCTTCCTGGATGTTTGTTTGTTGCTGTTCCTCTCTTGTTAGTCCTTTTAGACCTGTTCAATAAGTGCTTTAAGAGCTTGCCCTTTTTTTAATACCACCTGAACTGTTCATAGTCACTTTTCAAAGACATGAAGGGCTTTGGGATAATTTCATTTGGCTGTCAAGTACACCTCACATTCCTTATTGAGAGTTTTTGGCCAAAAGTATATGCATATCAATAGTAGTTGGGATAGCAGGAAGGGGTCCCAAAGTCAGCATCTCAAGCACTCTTCACTATAGGAATATGCTAAATAACAGCCTTTATGGTAATACTGTTTTGTAGTCAGTGTCATTTGCTTGTGTTTATACTTTTCACTTGTTAATGTCTCATACCATCCTTTCTTGTTTTCAGTGTGTGTATGATTTTATGCTGCACTTCTCAAAATGGAAATAACCTTTACAAGTTTAAGAAGTATTGTGCCTTACTTTTGACTTCCTTACACCTACATATTTCTTATTTTCCTTTTTTAAGGAAAAGCAAGGTACAATATATACATTTAACGGCTGATTCTGAAGGTGGCCAGTTCTGTGGCTATTCAGGAGTGAATTTCACAGCTTGGAGTTGGTGGGTGAATGCCCCTTTATTCATATTTGTGTATCTCAACCTTGTAAGTGAAGTTCCTAATGAATAAGGCTGATGAGAGTCACTATTTTTAGGTCACCACGTAACCTGAGCTGGTTCCAAAGAGGGATTTGTCTAATAGTCTCAAATTCTTGTATTTGACTTTATATTGCATAAGAGGCCAATACAGAGTTAAGCAGTGATGTGATCTGCTCTCAGCAGCTTATGTTGCTGAGCAGGCAGGCTGCACATCCTGAACTAACTAGAATTTTATTGCAGTTGATGGCTTATTCCTAGGTATAATTAATGGCAATAATCAAAGTAGAGGACATGAATGAGAAGATAGATCATTATGGCCAGTGTGTATCCCAGAGGACAGCTTAGCTACCAGAGTGATAAAAGTTGCCTGACAAATGGAATTACTAGCTCTGATTCCTAAGCAGTTTATTGGTTTGGTAAACCTGTGATTTTTTCCAGAGGGGAGTCTGGGTATTATGGATCAGACCAGGCCTCACTTTCCCTGTGACCTCAAGGAGCAGTAGTGAATAGCAATAAATAAATGATTATATAAAAATATAATTGAATCAAGATTTGACTGGTATCTGAATGAGAACCCATAAGGTTCAGCCAGCTTAATAGCTGCAGAACAACTCTGCTGCTGATAAATAAATACAAGTAAGTAGACAGGACAGTAAGGGCAGCCTGACTATGTGTGGTTCATACACACTCAGCATAGAACTCTTATACTCACACTTTTATGCTATACAGCCCTTGACCAGTTGTAATATTTCTGTTCATCTGCAGTCTCCCCAAATTAATCTCCACTATGTCTATGCAGAAATAGCCCACTATCTTGATGTTTTCCCCAGATATATTTTCACCTTCACCATACTATTTTTTCCAGGAAGAACACTGAGTCCCTCTCACCTCTCCTGCACTGTTCCATCTCATTCCTGTGTTTTCTTCTCTCACGAACGTCTGATTTCTATGCTACTATGTTCCCCGTTCTTCTCTCCAGGCCTTGACAGTCCAGAAACAGCTTTGAGGCATATGAGTCAAAGCTTTGAGGCATTGGAGGTTAGATGACCATCTTGCTGGGGTCGTTTGACTCCAGTACTCTTTCCTGCCATGGCAGGGGTTCAGACTAGATGATCTGCCCAGGTCCCTTCCGACCCTAGAAACTATGAAACTATGAAACTATGAGTCCCTGGCATGGCTGAGTGCCTGGAGCTGATGGATTAAATGACCCTACGTCATGTCAATTGAAATATATATACAGAATTCATACAAACCTCTTTTGAATTACCAGAAGTGGGTCACAACTGAAATGGTGAGTGAACCATCTCCAGTCCAACAAACTTTCTCATGTATGAATTTTTCTGACAGAATAGTACTGGGATATGAGACCCAATCCCAGATTTTTAAGGGTGCTCGCTATGTACTAGTTTATTGAGTCATTTATTTTTGGCTGCACAGTGGTCCTGAATCAACAGGAAGAATAAAGGGCTGTCTTGCTAATTTAAATAATTTACTGGAAGATGGCAAGGTAGTTTTTACAGCTGCTCAACTTGAAAAAGTGCCCTGAGTAAGTGACCTAATCACTAGAGAAGTACATAGCGTGGCTAGAGTTAAGTCTCTCAAAAGGTTAATCAGAAAACCAAACCAAACCAAACATGAGAATGCAATACAGAGCTATCCAGAACTAGCAGATAGAAATCACTAAGCACAGAGGATGTGTCTGAAATCTGGCTTCTCATGAGATGGTACAGCACAAGTACTAAGTGACAGTTAAGTACCAACTGTGCCATGGAAAGTATGTGTAGACATGCCTGCTGGGTCTTAGGCACCTTGTTTACGAAAGTGCCTTGATTCACTTAGGTGAGAACTTTTGGCTCTGGTTCCTATGTTTTGAAAAACAATAGTCCCTATTCATTTGCTATTCAATATAGGTGAAGGTGCCTCACCTATATTTTGAAGATGCTTTCAAAATATAGGTGAGGACTTTTGGCTCTGGTTCCTAAGCGAATCAAGGCACTTTCCTAAACAAGGTGCCTAAGACCCAGCAGGCATGTCTACACATACCTTCCATGGCACAGTTGTTACTTAACTGTCATTTAGTACTTGTGCTCATGAGAAGCCAGATTTCAGACATGTCCTCTGTGCTTAGTGATTTCTATCTGCTAGTTCTGGATAGCTCTGTATTGCATTCTCATGTTTGGTTTGGTTTGGTTTTCTGATTAACCTTTTGAGAGACTTAACTCTAGCCCCTATACACGGTATTGCATCAAACCAAATATAATTCACCAAGCCATTGACTTCAAACACAGGATTTTAAAATTCCCATTTGCCATTCCTGTTTTCTAAAATGATTAAGGCCACTGTTATTCTAAGGTTCCTCTAGCTGCAATTCCCCTTTTTTGCCTTGTACTTTAATCCCTAGCTCTTCTACTTCTTTCTCTATTCTGTGCCTTTCTACACACAAAAACACACACTTACACAACTGCTGCTCTGGGTAATTTATGCTATTTTAGTGTAACTGCTTTTTCAATGGTACTTCAGTTACAAATAGACTGCTTTCCTAAAGTTGAGGTAAATTATATTTTAATGTGTGATTTTTTTTTTATTAAATAAAGAGAAAAGTGGTGCAGCTTGGCTTATGACCATCTTTAAAAACACTGACTACACAAGAAAGAGTGAACTTGTCCAGCAAAGGCAGATTTAAAATCAATTGACTGCAACAGTGTTTCATTAAACAACTTATAATTTAGAGTCTGATTCAGCAAAGAAAAACAAAAAATCCCTTCTGCTGAAACCTGTCGGACATACTAACATGAAATGAACCTTAATTCAGTCCAGGCATTGTGAAACCACTAATGTGTCATTAGAACCAGAAGGAAATGAGACCAAAAAAACAAATTGTAGATAAATATATAAGAGTTGTCTTGTGAATAACACTCTAGTAGACTGACCTGGGCACTTGGATTGGCAAAGTCTGGAAGAAAGAAATTCTGTTGAATAAGCAGAGCTATTCTAAAGTCACAGTTCTCTATTACAGTTTACCAGCCTGAGTCCACGCCTATTTAATGGATTTCAGCATTGAGAGCCAAAGGATCTTGGGGGAATTAAGCCACAAATGAGAACACATGAAACTTTGTTGACTGTAAACTGTAATAGACTGAAAACTCTTTAGGTCAGGGGCTGTTTTGAGTGTGTTTATGTAATTCCTAACATATTGTAGGTACTACTTAAATGAAAGTAATAAACAAAATGAAATAGTAAATACATGATACCAGGAAAAGTGAGAACCCTGGTAGAGCTAACCTGTACAGACATTAGTTTCTCCTGGGAGATTTGTTGCTCTCCCAGGAGAAACCATGAATTTACAGACATCCAGGATTTTTTCTCCCAAAACAGAAATGGCTGGTGAGGGAGTAAAATAACTCATAAAAAAACAGGCTTCATTTCCTCCCACAAGAGTTTCTCCTCGGAGAGAGAATGTCTGTACACATTTGCATCTGAGAAGCCACTGCACAATTCTCCAACAGCCCAGGGTACTTTGCTCTATCTCCCCCTCTACCCAAGGAGATAGTATATTACTGCTGCTCCATTTGAGCAGAGAGCAGAACACACCCCCTTCACAACTCCACATTGTGCTGAAGAAAGATACAGACTAACTCTGATCACTTTAGGTTATTCAATTAGTGTTTCCCTTTGCACTGCTGCCATCTGCCTGTAGGTATACTGAGGAAGTCTATAGAACATGCTGAGAAGTATGCACAGGGTCCCCTTGGCTATGCAGAATCAGCCCTGGAAGGTCTTTGCTTTTAAGGGGATCTATTCAGGCCCCTTATTTGAATATCTATTCAGGAACCTCTAGGTAAGATTTTCTATACAGAAAGAAAACAGATTATTTGAACATATGTAATTAGCTTTTGAGCAAAAATGGTGGAGGGGAGAGGATGCAAGCATTGATAATAATGATGCAACTACACAGAAATAACCTGGAAAATTATTTAAGTGCAGCATAGGGAAATAAGGAAAGTATTGCAAGTTTGCAAACTTGATAAAATCAGGCCGCCACAAACAGATGTTCTGTGCACACTAAGTGAAACAACACAGACAGAGATTTAAGAGATAAGGGTGAAGCAAGGTCAGTATCCATTCTGAGGCTAAGTAGGATCAATGATAAATTACATAAGACATCTTCAAACATGGGAAGGTATGGGCATGTGAACTGAATGAAGAGAGGGCATGAAGAATGTCAGTGTGTGCAGCAAAAGCAAACAGCTTGAGCTCTGCTAGAATTAGAGCTGTTACAGGATTATAGGACATTTGGATGGCTTTGCAGCTATTATTAATCATCTTAGCAAAAGGAGGTGATCTCCTGCAAAGCATCGGCCTATGTTGAAGGCAGTGCAGAGCTGCTCACCTCAGAGGGAGTTGTGGGCTTCCTAAGACTGCCTTATTTTTAGGGCAAATATAACTACAGCCATCTTCTCACACTGTAGTCTGCAGTGTCCCCTGTAATCAGCCATTTCCATTTCCCTAGTGACATTGGTTGTGGATTTATTTAATGATGAATAACACAGGTTTTAGGAGGGCTTAACTAAATAACAAGGGACAATTTATAAAGAGAAAATGATATTAATGCCGCTGCAGCCTAACATATTTACTTTCTGCGTCTCAGCTTCTGCAATTAGTTCCTGCCTCCACATATGATAGCACATTTTCAATGTCACAAATGGCAATTAGATGCCAAACCCCACTGACTCTCTAATAATGGTAGGGAAACATTTTCAAAGGCAAAAACATCAGCTGGGTACCTAAATCATAATAAACATAGAATTATGGAAAGTCCAGTATGATTGGGTAGCAACTAGAACAATGCGGACAGAAGTTCCAATTTAATGGGAAAACTTTAAGATTTTGAAATTTGGCTTTTTTCAGAATGAAAATTGAAAATTCTGAAATTCACTAATGGAATTTCTAGGGGAAAATTCAGTAAGCACCATTCTATTGTTTAGATTTAGATTTTTCAAATGTGTATTGAAATATAATATAAAATCAAGTTAATAGAAATGTAAGAGAAGTAGGGGTGGAAGGGACCTCAGCAAATCATCTAGCCTAGCTCCCTGACTGCCTGAAGCAGTATCATCCCTATTCAAACGATCTCGAGCAAATCCTTGTCTAACCTTTTGCTAAAATTACACAGGCAAACCTACCACCCAACGACAAAAGATAAACTCTACTTTATCACACAGGGGAACAATATCCTTGCTGATGCAAGGTTTGTTAAAATAAGCTTAAGAGATTCAAGTAAGAGGGTCATGCTAGTGGAAGGCATCCCACCCCCCAACCCCACCAAAAAAAAAAATATTAATCTGGCCATGGGATAAAATTCCATCCCAACTCCAAATATGATGATCAGTCTGACTGTAAGCCAATGGAAAGACTCTCTAAAAAGGAACCTCTGGATTTTAGTCCCAGGAGGAGCAATGGCACACCCCAGGCAAAATTTCCATCCTTGGCTGTGGCCTACGCTCAATACTTCTGAGGAAGGTGAAACCCCTGCCCCCCCCCCCCCCCCACACACACCCCCCCCCCCCCCCCCCCCCAACAAGGAAAACAAAAAACAAAAAAACCTTGACAAGTGTAGCAACAGAAGGAGGAAAAAAATCATTCTCAACACCATATGGCAGGGTTGGCCAGAGCTGCTCACCCTAGGAGCCACATGCAATCCTCCATGGGAGTTTAAGAGCCAGAGGGCAGGGGAGGGAGGAGTGTGCTAATTGGATGCACTACTCCAGCTGCAGCCTCACCAAAGCTGAATAAAGTGGGAAGATGACTTCTTGGGTCTTGCTTCAGATGCATCAGTAGATGCAAGCCAGAGTTTTATTTGCTTTGCCAGCTGTGGTGTCTCATTGGTGGCTTATGTTCATTTTGTAATCAATCATGATCCCCAAGTCTCTTTTTGTCATGGTACGAGTGAGTGTAGCACTGCCAAGCCTATAAGTATATTGTGGATTCTTTCTCATGAGGTGGAACACCTTGCATTTCTGTGTTGAATGTCACCAGGTTTTGATCTGCCAAACTTGCGAGCCTGTCCAAAATGGCCTAAATCCCCAGCCTATCCTCTAGCATTACCCCATTTCCTATGTCATCTGTGAACTTAGCCTGTTTACTTCTGACACCCAAACCCAAATCATATATGAATATATTAAAAAGTATTGCTCCAAGTACTGACCCCTGGGGGATGCACCATATTCACTCAGTTCTATTGATTATCACTCTCTGGGTCTAGCCACAGACCCAGTTCCCCAGCCACTGGATCATAAGTATGTTGAGGCTTCAGTTCTCCAATTTTACCATGAGAACATCATTAGAGACCAAGTCAAATGCTTTCTTGAAATTCAAGTATATGATGCCAATGTCTTCTCCCTTATCCATGTGATGCATCACCTGGTCATAGAAGGAAATGAGGTTGGTCAGGCAAGACCTACCTGAAATGAAGCCATGTTGCTATGTCTCAGAAAGTTGCCTTTTGTTGATGGATTGTTTGATATTTTTTTTCTATGATCTTTCTAGGGATTAAGGACAAACTGATTGGCCTGTAGTTCCCTGGATCTTCCTTCCTTCCTTTCTTGAAAATAGGCACCAGATTGGCACTCTTCCAATCTTCTGAAACATCTCCCAAGCACCCAGAATTCTCAAATATCTTTGCCATTGGTTGTGCTCTGATTGCAGCCAACTCTTTTAGCACTCTTGGGTACATTCCTTCCAGGCCAGCTGATTTGTGGATGTCCAGCCTCTCAAGGGGTTCCCTCACAATATTTTTGCCAATTATAGGTGTATGATCTCCCGTACCCTGGTAATCCTGCATCCTGTCAGGCAGGGAGATACCCTTGGGCTGGTGGAAAACTGACTCAAAGTAATCATTGAGATTAGCTTTTCCCTGA
>NW_005842069.1:613135-619984 GCF_000455745.1 Alligator sinensis | reverse complement strand
TGGTGTAGCAGGGGTCCAGTGTTGCCCTTGTGTTTTTTGGTTTTGGGGTTTGTTTGTTTTTTTACTTCCCTCATCTCTAAAGAAGGACTTTTTATTCTCCTTGATTTCCATAGCCAGTTTGAGTTTGGTTCCAGCATTGCATTTTCTGGTCCATTCTCTACAGGTGTGGGATAGTGCTGCATAAGCCTCCTTAGTGGTACTTCCCAACTTCCTTTCCTTGTGAGCTTCTTTCTTCAGATCCAGGAGGTCCATGAGTTCCCTACTGAGTCAAGGGGGTCTCTCAGCCTTTTTGCTATCTTTTGTATTGGCCAGAATGGACTTCCCTTGGGCTTCCTTTTTTTCCTTTAAAGGAGAATCCATCTTTAAAGTTTGTTGATCTATTTTTAAAGTTTGTTCACAACTATCTCATATATTCTTGTGACCCGCTTTTGGGTCGTGATCCACGGATTGGGAAACACTGATCTAGATCATCCCTAATCAATGTTAACGCAACATCTTTTTGAATGTCTCCAATGATCTGAGATTCTACAACTTCCCTAGACAGTCTGTTTCACTTCCTCACTGTTTTAACAGTGAGGTTCTTCCTGATATCCAGTCTAAACCTACTTTGCTTCAACTTCAAGCCATTTGACCATGCCCTGCTCTCTGCAGCTTAAAAAAAAAAAAGTTGTTCTCTTTCATCTGTATGCCAGCCCTTCAGATATTTGAAGACTGCTATCATATCCCTTCTTAAACACCTTTTCCACAAGTCAAGCTATTTCCTGTAACCTTTCCTCATATGGCTTGCCTTCCAAGCCCTTTAACATCTTTGTAACTGCTGGGCACTCTCTATATTTTTCTGTGTCTTTTAAAAAGTCCAGAACCCAGAACTGCACAAAAATAAGCTGAATAAGGCCAAACCAGCGCCAGATAGAACCATTATTACCTCCCATGCCTTGCAACTAGTGCTGCTGTTTCAATTCAGTTTCAAAATGTCAAAATACTTCAACACTTGGAACTTTTTAAATGTACTTCCAAACTGAAATTCTGGCAAAATTAACTTGAGTTTTATAAAGCATTTTTTTGATAGATCTTCATATGCCAGTGGAGTAGAGTTTCTGTCCCACCAGAATTCATGGCAATTTTTTGTATAGCTTTAACTTATTATATATTTTATTGCTACTGACCTTCTAGAATGCAGTAAGCCTGTAGTGCTCAGAAGATGTGTAAGAATCTCATTATTGTTTTCTTATACTCCTGCCTCAGATTCTGAAGTGACAGGGAGCAACATGGCATACAGTGAATTAATAAAATGAAAGAGTAAGACATCATTACAAGTATTCTCTCTTACAGTGGACATTTCTTAAATAATCTCTCCTATTTATAACTTTGCTTTCACTAAATGAACAAACACAATTATGGAAACCTGTAAGTGACCAGTGATCTTATGCTAAATTATTTTTTATTTAGAAATGTTCTAGCATTGCAATATTTTTGGTGTTCCCAACCCTGGTCCAATCTTTTGCTACCAACAGTCAGACTGGATCAGCAAAAGATTAGAGAAATGCTATCTTTTCTAATAGCCAGTTCTGGAAACATAGCTACTGAATTTGGTTCCCAGGCATTCATAGGCAACTTATTTTTTTCCTTGAAGGAAATCTTTGCTCTGGGGCTGGCCATAAAGTACCCTATACTATAATGGTATCCTGTGCCATAGGCAAAAAGTAAAGGAGAAAAGAACATTACCACTTTGCCATTTCAGTGACATGTGCTATGAAAATTCTACATGAGGATTATGACCAGTGCTACAATAGAAGGCAAAACTTTTAATGGAACTTGAGAAGGGGAAAAAATACTTCCTCATTCCAAAACTGGTAGTTCTTTTGGCTTTTACCACATAAACAACATTCTTGGGCCACATACCAGAGACTTACAGGAGAACCAATGCATTATCAAGCTGTTAGTTTTAGCTGTGGTTAGTGTTCAGTGTTTCTGAGGAAGTTTGGGAGGAAAGAAAAAAAAAGGTAGAAGTCATTACTATGATTCATTTCATGGGGAGAAAATGACTCACAGAATTCCTGAACCTGATTTTCATGCTGTCCCAGCTGCCAGCAGAGGGTTTGGGATTGACTGAGAGTGTGGTCAGGGGGTAGAAAGGTAAGAAGGGTTTATTAACTTAACAAAAACACAACTACGCGTAGTAACAAGACAAACAATGACAGACACGAATAATTCACACTGGCAACTTATTGGCAGTTCCCTCTGATGCCTGATGTATGACAAGTTTCTCTTTCCACAAAGCTTAGCAAAGTCAGGAGTCCTTGATCAGCGCTGTCTGAGAGGTACTGGGAAGGACCATGGTATTCAGTCCTTGGGCTCCTTGAGATCCATGGGCTTACTGATTCAGGTTAACAGCTAATTAGTTTCTTTTACAGAGCTGTATCTTTCTTTTGAATGATTTCCAGATGTGCCAGCCCATTTATAATTTTTGAGCTGTGCTGATAAGCTACAGCCATTTAGATTTTTTTTTAATGTTAAGTGTCCTTAGACTGACCTATAGCAGTACAAGCCTTGCATTCCTTTGATAAGGTTAATTTTAATTATGCCACAAGGCCTTACTACATCTTAAACTTTAATTTGGCTCTTAGCAACAACATATAGCTTAATATTTAAAAAAATGACAGAAAAAACCCTTGGTTTAATCTTCATAGAGCCTTCAGCAAGCACCTTTATCACACAGACATAATTTTTAGCTGTCACACATGCATCTCTGGGGCAGTGGCTCAGTTTATTTCAGTGGCAACATGGATATATTAACTACATATATCTCATAGTCCTATTTCTACATCATGAACACCTATGGACACCCTATCGTGTTATATCCTCTATAAAATTATTAAGATCCATCCTGGAATTTTGATTCCTTGCCCTTGTGCTACTTTTACTAAAACAATATTCTGGAATGTTTATCTTCTGATTATTAGAAACTTTCCTCTTATTTCCAGTAAACTTGTTAGTGACCAGGCAACCTTCAATAATAGCCTTTAAGGATTGTTCCTGTTGCTTTCAACTGATTATAGATTCTACAGTCTAAGAAGGATAATTCTGATGTGAAGTTAACTGTTTCATTATTGTCCACTTTAGCAGAAACCACCAACCCTAAGCAGGAGCAGAATGAACAGGAGAGACATGTTTTTGGTTTTTTTTCTAGTATGCCCCCAGTGAAACCTCTTACATACTACCTGTTATCAAACAGTTTGGCTGTAGTTGCCCTTTCATATGCATTGGCAATAGAGTCCCTGCTTGTGTTCAGTCACTGCATGCATTGATATTGCTGCTCTTCTTTTACTCTCATTTTTGTTCTTTTAGTCTTATTCCCACAGTGAGTGTGTGTAAGTGAGATGTTTACTGTGCAAGAAGTAGGGATACCAGGGCTGCCTAGTCATCAAAAAGTTTACTAGAAATCAGAGAAAAGTTTCTAATTAGCTGCATAGTAAATGTCTCAGTGTCTACCAATGTGCTCTTATTAGGCTGGAGTAAACTAATTTACTCCACAACAGGATAGTATTCATAAATACAAGTACTATCCTGTTGCAGAGAAAAAAACTCCATAGCAGTGCATGTATAGATGCTGCCCCAGATGACTGGGGCATGAGGGTGCTTCAGTATGGGGGCTGCCTGCTGGTTGAAACACCCTCATGCCCCAGCCAGCCCCTACGCAACATGCTGAGACAGGGTGGAGCAGCTGCGGGCTGGTAGGCTACCCCCAGACCCCCTTGCCAGCCAGGGCTGCTCCACCCCAGCTCAACATGTTGCAGTCACAGGCCTACATTCAAATGGCAGTGAACTTTGGACATTATTGCTCCAGAGTTTATTGCTTCACATTAATTGCATGTGTAGATGCACCCAGAAGTTTATTCAGCATTGAGGCAGTGATTCTTCTTTTGGGTGAAAAGAGTACATTTTAATAAATGTTTCCAGTAAAACCAGGTCTCTTAACTCTTCTCATTGAAGACAGAGCTGGGCAAGAGAATGACATTCTATATCTTTAGCATCTAAGCACTGTTCCATACCTTTTATTTCATACATTGAACACTTAAAATGTTCATTCAAATGACAGTCTAATACATTTTAATGAATGTCAAATGCAGGCTTTTCCACTGTGGTTAATATTTTAGGGAATGGAACTGGAGCACAGTAGTCCATTTAAATATGATTATTATTCAAGCTGAAACAGGGAAATTTACATTTAGATGCACTGTAGTAGAAAACATTACAGGCCTGATTCTGTTCTCAGTGGTATGGGGGTAAATGCAGAGGTAACTATTAATGAAGTAATTGTGGGTGTTACAAGTGAAAATAAAAAAGTACCTACAAGAACAGAATCAGTCCAGACTTGGTCTCTTAACTGTGATTTCTTGAAGGTGAAATAATGCACTTAGGAACACATTTTCTAATATGCACAAACTCTAACAGCTGAAATTGCATGCTGTTTTTATATTTAGAATATTTACATTCTTATGTAATGCCATTGACAACCACTTCATAAACTCTTATGCCAGATTTATACATTTAAAAATGTCAAAGGCTCTTTTATTAGCAGTAATGAAGATTCAAATAAAATGAGCTTCAGAGATGCAATCAACTGGCTTCAAAAATCATTGCTAATTGACAGGATTTTTTCCCCAATTTGTGTCAGAGATATTGTTAATAGGATATCTATTAAAAAGAGTACTTAGAAATCATTCAAATAATAATCCTGTTAAACATTGAAATGTTAATATCTTTAAACTTTGAAAACAGAATTAATTTAATTTCATCACTGTGTCCAGAAGGGGACTGAAGTCTGAAATCAATATTCACAGTTATCATGACCCTCACTCAGCAGAGCTAAAAAAAAGTTAGTGTAGTTTGCAGGATATTATCCAACTAACTTCTATCTATGAATAGTTTTTTACATCCAGTTTGAAGCAAAACATAGTTTAATCATGGAATGGCATATGCCCTGCTGTTTATAGAACTTAAAGAAATATTCTCATTAAAACTCAAAGAATATGTAATGATTTTTTTGTTTTTGATAATATTAAGAAACATATAAAGTATTCTTTTCTGCCTCAATAGTTGCTGCTTAAATTGCATTAACATATCCAAGAAAGAACTTGGTAACACTTATAAAAAAACAACATTTTGGAGACTACTATTCAAAAGACAAGCTACATAATTGTGTATGCATTTTATTTGCAATCATTTGCTTGTACAAATATGAATGCTGAGTACTCAGTACCTTGGAAAATTACTTGTATATAGCTAACTAACTTTTAGCGCTTTAGTTCAAAAAAGTGTGGGCAGAAAATCTGAACTGCATATTACATATTATCCAGTATATGATTTCAAAGGAAGAAGGATTTCATTAACTGCTTTATGATTTTAATGAAACCCTTCCATATTCCCTCCTAAAATAAAAAATAGATGTATTTTGTGGCTACAAATCTAAAAACTCAGGGTAGGTCCAGATGAAAGCGCTTGTGCCTCTTGCAGCATCTCAAACCAGTTTGAAACATCGTAAGATGCATGTTGAGAATGAAAAAAAATGTTCCTTGCACTGCATATTTGCAGTGCGGGCTCTAAATTTCATACCTGGACTTCTAGGTATAAAACAAACAAACAAACAAACAAAAAATGGAAAAGAGGCTCAGGGCATGGTTCCCCAGCATGCCCTGAGGCAAGCCAGGTCTTGGATCTCCAGAGACACTTTGGCATCTGGCCAGAGCATCTCCATGTTACCCCTGCTGCCCTAGCATGCTGAGTTCATGTGTTGGGGGGCAAGCAGGAATTGTGCAAGGCTGTGGCATGACCCGGGTGCAGTCCCTGGTAGGTAGGAACTGGGGGTGTGGGAGCTGTGGATGTGTGGGGGAACTGTGGGTGTGGGGGGGTTGTGTGGGGATGGGGAGCCTGGTTGTGGCTTTGGGTGCCCCATGGGTCTCACAGCCCTCCACAGCAGCAGCAGCCATCAGGCACTATTGGCCCACTGATGTCATGGCCCCCTGCAGTGCAGCCTGGCCACGGCTGTCTCAGACCCAGCACCACCTATGCAGCTTGTCACAGGTTCAGCCCAGCTCAGCATGGGTCTGTGTGCCTTCAAGCAGCACTGGGTTCCACTTTGGCTATCACAGAGATGGTGTGTGGTGCTGGTCTGGGTCTTGGGTCCACAGGCCCTGTGCATCATCAGCCCAGGCCAGTTCTGTGGAGGCAGGACCCAGCTTGGCATGCAGTGAAGTCCCTGCAAGTAGTGCAGAGCCCTGGGTGACAGCCCAAGTGGTCCTGGTACTGCCTGAAGGTGCACAGACCCATGCTGACCCAGGCCTTACCCACAACAAGCTGCACAGGTGGCACCAGGTCTGAGATAGCTGGGGCCATGCTGTGCTGCAGGGAGCTCTGACAGCAGTGGGTCCTGAATACCCAGTGGCTGCTGGGGGGGGGAGGGAGAGGGCTATGGACCCTGTGGGGAAGAGCTGTGGGACCTGTGGGGGGGAAGTCCAGGAGCTGTGAGGTGGGGCAAGGCACCCCTCCAAGCAGCCACCCTACATGCTCCCCCATGCACAGTCCCCTCCACAATTCACCCACAAGCCCCAAACCCCAGGTCACCCCCACAAACCCCTCACCCACATACCCAACTACAAACCCCAAACCCCTGCACAAGCCCCATACCCCCCAAAACTCACCGCCATAAACCCCACACCTACCCCCCACACCACTTCCTCCTCAAACCTCACATTCCCCCAACAAATCTCACACCCTGCTCACCCAACTGGCCACATGAGATGGGATGAGACCTGCTGGTGGGAGCTGTGGCTGCTGGGGGAACTAGCA
>NW_005842069.1:597473-612955 GCF_000455745.1 Alligator sinensis | reverse complement strand
CAGAAAGAAGAGCTGCCAGAGCCAGACTTAGAATCCCTCTGCCCCCCCACCCCCCGTTAGAGCAGCCTATGCAGGGGGAGGCCAGACTAGGAGAAAAGGGCCTAACTCAGTCCCTGATCCCTAGCTGAGGACTTCCCAGGATAGGGCAGGGAGCAGAACGGCAAGGACTGGCACTGCTCAGAGCCACAAAGCAACTGGTGGAACAGCTACAGATGGACTTATGTCCTGGATCTGGGACAGAGATGAGGCTGGGAGGGAGCTAGTGGAGGCAGGCAGAGCCTGTAGAACAGGAGTGAGGGGACTGGGGAGGGGGCAGGCTGTGTGTTGAGAGTGAGAGGCAAGGGTAGGAGCAGAGCACTGGCATATCAGTGCTGCTCAGTGCAGCACATCCTGGTGAGTGAAGAGGGTAGGGACATCTCTGATTTTTCTATGCCAAACAACCCAAAAGCAAATGCCAAATTGTATAGATATTTAGGCACCAACCTCTAGCTCCCCTTGACTGCAGATCTGGGAGGATCTGGGCAGGGTCATTTTGCCCTAAGTGCTACAGCTTGCCCCACACCAAAATGCATGTCCAGGCATGTGCACTGAAACAAAAATCTCTGGCACAAATTTGTGCCACTCCTATTTGAGCTGCTGCAAGCGCACTTGCCTGGATGTGTGGATGTGGGCCTGGGTTTCTTCGTGGGTTTTTTGTATAGGGAAGTAAGATTAGCTATCTGTTGGACTTGGTTTTCCTAAATAAATGTATAGAACGTTAATTATACTACAAGTCATTGTGCCTTATGTTTAAAGTTAAAGTAATCCATTTTACTCTTTTCTCATGCTTCTGTTTTTTCTCTATTGCCCACATTTATTCACAGATTCCCTAAGTTTCCGGTATACATTTGGGTATATATTCCTTTATATATATATATATAGAGAGAGAGAGAGAGAGAGACACAGAGAGAGAGAGAGAGAGACAGAGAGATAAAAGAAAGAGCTAAGTTTTTCACATTCCCAAAGTGTAAACTTTAAGAAAAACACCAAAAAAACATGAGAGTTGGCAACACTGCATTACACTTAGACCATACTAAGTCTGTGGCTTGTAAAGCAGCATGCAAGTTAGAATGTTCTGTGAGCAGTTGCAGATCATGTCTAGGGACAGACTTTACAAATAAACTGGTTTAAATGATCAGAAACAGGTTTAAACCTGTAACAGAACAGATGTTCAGTGCACATAAACCAGTTTGAAAATGGCTGAAACCAGTTTGAGATAAACTTGGTTGAATGTAGTATCAGACTTAACTGATTTTGCTCAAAATAGTTTATGCAATGCCTGTCCCAGACCCCTTGCTGGTTTAAGATAAACCAGACACCCCCAGAATCCTAGCATGCTCTCTAGGTGGGCAGGGCTCTCTGCTCCACAGCAGGGCTGGCCCCTCCCCTTTGCTCCCTGGCTCCAGCTCCAGAGACTAACCTGCAAAGATTGAATCATATCAGTCTCAGGCTTTTTGAATGTCTGTCCCTAGTCTATAAGTTCAGTGCACATAAACCAGTTTCAAAATGGCTAAAAATGGTTTAAGTTAAACCTAGTTGAATGTAGTATCAGACTTAACTGATTTGGGTCAAACTGGTTTATGCAATGTCTGATACAGACCCCTTCCTGGTTTAAGTTAAACCAGAGTCCCCCAGAATCACAGATGCTTTGCAGCCCTGGGCTGTGCTGTGTGCTCCAGAAAACAGGGCTGGCCCTTCCCCTCTGCTCCCTAGCCGGAGCTCTGGTGGAGGCTGAAGGCACAGCAGGGTCTGCCTTGCTTCCCCCTGCCCCCACCCCCCCACTCACTGCTCAAACAAGGACCCCCCTTCCTCCTTCCCTCCATTCTCACACAGCATGGACCCCAGCCCCATGGACCCTAGGCATGTG
Source organism: Alligator sinensis (assembly GCF_000455745.1). Lineage (NCBI taxonomy): Eukaryota > Metazoa > Chordata > Crocodylia > Alligatoridae > Alligator > Alligator sinensis. Next base: position 611,049 of record NW_005842069.1, on the reverse strand, counting down.
ATGTGCTAGCTAATACTGAGAGGTGTCTCTCTGTGTGAGTCTCCAATTTTACTGGGACAGGCAGACAGAACAGTGTCCACTTAGGGCTTTCTGGAGCTAATCAACAGGTCAGCTGGTAATGTCCCTTTGTTCCCTCTTTGGTAAAAACTGTTTAAGAAGAGCCTGAACTAATGAAAGTTCTTTTGTTTTGTCGATGGCCTGATAAACGCTGTATTATCAGCCCCACGCTGGCTCCCTCACCTGTCAGGTTTGCAGACAGTATAAAGAAGCTGGGAGAGGGAGATTGGAAAGTTCAGAATTATCAACAGATGCATGCACTGCATCCCCCCCCGCTTTGCCTCAGAGCTCTAGCTTGGGACTGGGGTCTGGCAATAGTCCTGTCCCTTGAGCAGTGAGAAGTGACAAGCCTGGGATTGTGCAGAATCAGAGAATCCTCCTGTGGCCTGCCCCACCTCTCCCCCTGCCCTCAGCTTAGCACTGTAAAAGGGAAGGGAGGGATGTTCTAGCACCACCTAGCTTCTAGCTTGAGTCACTTAACCATATGCCTGCATTTCTTAGTCCAAAGGGAATGTTTGTTCAGTTACAAACTGGTTCAACCTAGGCCGGTTAGACTAACCTTCAAACATTGAATCAATTCAGGCTTAGGCTTTTTGAATGTGTGTCCCTACATTAAGGGTTAATATAATTTCTTGCCTGCATAGCTTTGACTTGCTACCAGAGGGCTGTTGAGCAGGCAAGTAGCTATCAGCCCGGACACCTAGACTGTATCCCTGCTCTGCACTGGGGGAGGGGCATGGCAGTGGTACATCTTGAGATGCTGCAGAACTGCAAATTGCTCATTTTATCAGTAGAGCTGACTGAGAATTAAGTTACTCTAACACAAGCTAGGTAGCATGGCCTAGAGTTAACTCTTGCCTAAAGTGGCATAACTTTGAGACTTTCAGAGAACACTGAGCATGAATTCATGAGTTTTAACATGCAGACATTCATGTTTTAAGTGACCTTTGTGTGATGTAAGTGTAACTTGTAACTTCAACCTAAATTGGAAGCATCAAAATCAGGAAGAGCCTGATGCAGTTTTGAATCAAAATGGTGAGTAAAGCTGTGTGAAACAGCTTAAGGGACTATAAAATCTCATTTTTTTCCTTTCTCCTCCAGTCTTGGAGGTGAGTATCACATTTCAGTAGACACTTATCATTTCTTCTTCATTACCTGAAGAATGGAATCTCTTCAGTCCTTATTAAATTGTCTTGTTTTTATTTTAGATATTTTGATATATTGTACCACCCATCCACCTCTTCTACCTTTTCTTTATCTCCTATATAATTATCTCTCTCAGTTATAAGAATCTTTCTTTAAAGAAAGTCACTTGTGTATTTCAATATGTTAATTTCATTTCAGGTCCAAATGATGTACCTGAGAGTCACAAAGATAGACTTTTATGCCTCCATAAAGGCCCACAGTTTTCTGGCTGTCAGTATAAGATTTTGATCTTCTCCTTAGTATGTCAGTTTAATTAATATGGCGGTAATACTATGAGACTTCCACCAGACATTGTAATACTTATAAAGAAGTCAACAAATATGTTCACTTGGGAGTGGAGAAATGGGAAAACCAGGGATCACCTAAGCTTGTTCACCATCTATAAAAAGAGTAAGTACACTTCTCTGAACAATCTTGAAATTACAATTTATTGCATTCCTGCACTGGCTTCCTCCCATTCTTCAAATGTGTTCCTGAAAAAGTTATTAATGAGTCAACAGTATTGCCCATTTCCCAATGTCATCTGTACAGCATAACAGTCAGGAAGGCTTATACCTCATTTATTTCCTCAGCATAAAACTGTCTTGGCAATTAAAAAGACATCAGCTTTGTAATAATAAATAGTTATTACTACAGCAGGTAAGCAGTCAATTTTGAGAGCAGATTTGCATTTTCTTTTTTTCTTAATCTACTGATAATATTGCACATGGGAACGCGAAATTTTGGGGATATTATTTGAATTGCAAACTTAGAAATAAGCCTAGTAACTTAGCCACTGTATAACTAATCAGTGATGATTGTCTGACTCTAGGCACACGTGCTAAACATATATTGGTTGAAATAGTTACAAAATGATAATTTGATATACTTCTGAAAAATGAAGGTCACAACCATTGACTCACTCTCCCTAAGTGTATGCTATTATTTTAAAACTTCATCTAAGCATTGAAAGCCTAATTCAATTTAAGAGACTCAATTTGTTTCTGAATTTTGTTTTACACTGATTTTTCTTCTGAATGATTGAATAGCCACCCCTTCAAAGGGTAATAAGGTTTTCAAAATAGCGCAGTTTTGTCTTAGCATGTAAAACATATGCATGAAACTTGAAAGTACAACTTAAGCTATTAAAATGTGTGTCTAATGTACAGCTTTGCTGTAACATCCTTCTAAAGTTTTTCTCCAAAAAGATTATGCTTCCTATAATCTGTTCTGAAGACTTTACTCAGCTGCTACTTGTGCAAGCCTTCAATTATTGAATGTAATGGGAGTTTACACTGCAATAAACACTGCAATATCTGGTCCCAGATATTATCCATGCTTATCCAGCAATATTTCATCATTTACTTACTTCAGAACAATCTGATTTAAAGTTTTGGCAGGGAATCTTACTGCAGTCAGTGCCAGACTACTTCAGATCTTTCAGAAATGAAGCCTTGATCAGAATTAAAAAATAGACCTGCAAGAATAATGGCTTGTACCTAAATAGGAATTTTCATAGATTTCATAGACATTAGGGCTGTAAGGGCCCTTGCAAGACCATTTGGTCTAGCCCCCTACCCAAAGGGCAGTCATTCAGCAGGGATCAAATGATCCCAGCAAGATAGGCATCCAAGTGTTTCTTAAAAGTATCCAGAGTAAGTGCCTGCACCACCTCTGAGGAGATTCTATTCCAGGCCCTGGGGACTCGGACAACAAAGTTTTTCCTTGTGTCCATCCTAAACAGTCTTCCAAGAGTTTGTGACTGTTTGACCTACCTTCCCATGGGGTGCCCTGGTATACAGACGTTCTCCCCATTTTCCAGTACACAGCCCTTATATACTTATAGGCTTCCACCAAGTCACCCCTGAGCCTATGCTTTTCTAGGCTGAAGAGTCCCATGTCTCTCAGCCTCTCCTCATAAGGCCTGCTGTCTTGTACTGAGATGCAGGCCAGAGTTTTGTTTACTTTGCCAACTGTGTCATCGCATTTGTGGCTCATGTTTTTCTTGTGGTCAATCATGACCCCCAAGTCTCTTTCAGATGTGGTGCTAGCTAGCGTAGCACTGCAGAGTCTGTAAGTGTGGTATCGGTTCTTTCTCCCAAGGTGGAGCACCTTGCATTTCTCAGTGTTGAATGCCATCAGGTTTTGATCCACCCACCTTGTAAGCCTGTTGAGGTTGGCCTGGATTGCCAGCCTATCCTCTAGGGTGACCACGCTACCCCATAGTTTGGTATCATCAGCAAACTTAGCCCATCCACTTATAACACCTGAGTCCAGATCATTTATAAACACATTGAAGAGTACAGGTCTGAGAATGGAGCCCTAGGGAACACCACTGGTTACAGTGCATCAGATTGATTTGGTGCCATTAAATATCACTCCCTAGGTCCGTCCACAGAGCCAGTTCCTCAGCTGCTATTCCCCAATTTTTTCATGAGTTCATCATGGAACATAAAGTCAAAGACTTTCTTGAAGTCCAAAAACATGATATCCACCTCTTCTCCTTTGTCCAGGTGATGCATCACCTAGTCATAGAAGGAAATCAGGTTAGTCAGACAAGATCTACCCACCATGAAGCCATGTTGGCTATCTCTCAGAATATTACTTTCTGTCAGGATGTTGGTAATGGTATCCTTGATGATCTTTTCCAAGACTTCCCCAGGGATTGAGGTCAAGCTAATTGGTCTGTAGTTCCCTTGATCTTCCCTTTTGGAAGATGTTTTGATAAAGTAGGAAAAAAGCAATTTACCTCTAAGAACTGAACAGTGCAATAATGTTGACATGGTCCTCAGAAATGGAAACTCAGAAGGTTTGTGCAGCTCTTGTGAAAGGGAATAACCTAACTATATAACAAAGAGTATGTCTACATGTGCAATTATGGTGCATGAATAAAATGTGGATCTTATTATTAAGCATTTTATTGTCTCGGGTATACCACTTGAACTTGGTATGCTCCCTTTGGGCCTCTAGCCTCTTGCGTGCCAAGGCCAGGAGCTACACCCAGAATTCCCAGTCCTCCCAGTCCTGTGTGTTCTTGAAGGAAATGTCCTGCACCCACCAGGCCCATGCGTTCTCCAGCCGCTCCTCTGATACCATCACCAGCTGGTTCAGGAGGCTTGGTGTAGTCCTGGGTCCACCTCTGGTGGAGCTAGCGCATCCACAGGGCCCTGGCTATGGGTGGCAGTGACCCTGAGGCCACATCTCAACTGCCAACTGTGGCCTCTCCCTTACATGCAGCTTCAAGACCTGCAGAGCCATGACAGAGAAGCTGTTTGTGAGAGTTTGTAACATTTCTGAAATAAGATGCTCTGTACTAGGGCCCCATGTATTGCTCGCCCTTGGAGGAGGGGTTGGGCATGCCTGGGTGCCCAGGGACCATGGTAAGCCAGGTGGGTAGACCCAGACCCAGGCCCAGGCAGCCACTGGCGAAACCTCCCTTCTCTGTTTGCTCCTCAGGGGCAGGCAGGATGTTTGGTTCTGGCCACAGGCAGCCTGCCTCCCCCGTCCTGTTCCCAGGGTGGGACAGGCCAGGCTCCTGGCAGCACCTGCTGCCACAGCTCCATATCCCATGGCCCCCACTACTCCTCCTTCAGGCCAGCTGCTCTCCTGTGCTGCCACCAAACCCACAGCACTCAGGTTCAGGGGGCATGAGGTTCCCAGAAAACTGGGGTGAGGGGCTGCCCATGCTCCTGCCCTCCCTGCAGGGGGCCTCTTTGGTGAGGTGCCCCAGGGTCAGCCTCCTACCCATGCCGGCACTGCAAGCCAAGAATTCCCCTGCTCTGCATATCCTGGGTGCCACATGAGGATCTATTTACATGATCAGAAGGGTGCTCAACCAAATATGCCTGACTGCTGCTGATTGCCACGGTGTCACATGGTACTTGAGCTTTGACAGGATGGGGGCAAGCTCAGGCTTCCTTACAACTTCTTCCACTGCCTGAAGGGCTACCTGTGACTGTGCTACATGACCCTGCCCCCTACAGCCAAGGAGGACATCTCCATCAGTATCTACAGATTCCTTGGCATGTGAGAGGCCTGTGCCCACCTAGCTTTGGGGGCATGGGCTGCTCAGTAAAATTTTTCATGATGTCCAGCCTCCCTGTGTGCTGTGAGGGGTAAAACATGGAGGTCAGGGGAGTGTGGCCAGGTTGAGCAGAGTTGGGAGGCATAGACAGGGGTTTGGGTGGGGAGGCCTTCCCCCCAGTGTGGTGCTTGGTGGCTCCTTTTGGTTCTAGCTCACAAAAGTGGTGTGCAGCTCTTGGTGGTGTCCTTGGATGGCAGGGCACAGTGTGTGGGTGCCTGGGCAAAGGTCCTCCCTGGCAAAGAGTGGGCAGCTGGCAGTGACATGGCCAGCCATGCCTCGTGGTTGGGACTGAGGCTGTGGAGCTGTTGAGACAAGTGCTGACCCAGGCTACCCTAGCTGCTGATGGAGGCTGCAGGCAGGGAGCTCAGCAGGACAGGTTGATAGAGGCCCAAGGGGCCCTCCCCTGGTGATACGTCACTGTGGGTGCCAGGCAAGGGTGGCAGCTTGGGCAGGCCACCCATGCAGCTGTACACAGCGTGGCTACAGACTGGGCCTCAGAGCACAAGGATCACTGTCAGTTGTTGCATAAAGGGCATGGACTTATGGGTACTCCCTGAGCAATAATTGTGATTGGTTATGGTGACCTACTGTGCCTGCAAGACCTTGACTTTTATGCAGCACTACTGCTTTGACTGGCTGTGCCCACACTCCCACATCCAGCCTAGCAGCCCCTCATACATGTGGGCATTGGAGCACCTCCCCCATGCAAACTGGCACTGCACTTCCACCTCACCCCATAGTGCCATGACATCACTGGTCTTTCTCTGTGACCAGTTGGTGCCTGGGTGGTGGGCCTGGGTGTTGGCAAGGGCAAGGTCATCAAGGCTCCCACACTAACTCTCTGGGCCTCTGCTCAGCTGTTCCTATGCTGCTGGGCCTGGGCAGCTGCTTGAAGTGCTCAGCGCAGGAGCATAACATGGGCCTGGGGGCCACACAGTAAGGCTATGCTCCACAGCACCTGCAAACTCCAGGCAGGCTTCTGGGAGTGGGCTGCCAGCAGCTGGAGCTTGGCCCAGAAGCCAGGAGCTGCCTGTAGCTGGGCCCAGGTGCTGACAGGCCTGGCAGGAGCTTGCAGGACCCTACAAGTCTGGATTGTACAGGCCTGGTAGCAATGAAGCACTGTTGGGCCAGGCAGTGGTGCTGCGGTGCAGGTAGGCTAGTGTGGATAGCCTGTGGCCTGCCCAGGGGGACAGAGGGACCTGGAATGGCCTCAGACTTCCTTATTGTTCCCCAGAGCTCAAAATGCCTGCAGGCTTTTAAGAGCATGATGCTGGGGCAAGTATAGAGCTGTCCCTGACCTGGAATAAGACAGGTTCCTAGCCTGGAGCTCTGGGGCTAGCCTGAGGCTTGCCCCTAGTAGCCAGCTTTACCAGGAGCAGATTTTCTCCCAGTTGGCTTCTACATGTGCATTACTGTGCAGTAATTAATTGTGCACAGTAACACTTGTGAATTTGCTACTTGCATTTGCAGGTAGAAAATTTACTCGCAAGTAGCAATTTTTACTGCACAGTAAATGTGTGCATGCAAACTATGCTACTGCACAGTAAAGCATCTTGTGTAAACACATCCTCTTTGTTGCATTGGGGGGGTGGGAAATCAAATGCTTTTACAATGGAAAAAGGTAAAAGAAAAATGAAAAAAATCCTTAGCCTAGTTTAGGACTGGTACCAACCCCTCATAAAATGTCTGTGGAAATCACCTGGGGTCAACCTGCTGTCAGTCACAGCTAGCTTCTTTCCCCAGGGACCTCCAGTCCACCTCTTCTCACAAGAAGCCCTTTCCTACCTCTAACTCCCTCCAGGACATTGCACCCAGGCATTCCCACTAGGCCTGTGTGAAGCAACAAGTATTTGCTTCGGATTTGGATTCAGCCAATTCAGTGGGACAGTGATTTGATTAGATGATTTTAGGGTGTCTGCAGTTCCCCATAGCCCCTGCTTCACTTCGCTCTGCAGGGCAGGTGGAGCCAGGGCTGCACTCCAGGCTATGGCTGGGGCTAGCCAGCCCTGGCTCCATCTGCCCCGTGGAGCACAACCCAGTGGTGGGCAGCTGGGGTTAGCCTCCCAGAGTGCAGCCTGGTCCAGCCCACCCTGCACAGCTCTTGGGGCACATGCCTGCTCCCATGCCCTCCCAAACTGGTGGTGCATGGTGGTGCACAGTGTTTGGAGCCCCCCGCCCCAGCTGGGCAGCTTGTCCCAGCCCCAATTCCTCCCTCACTGTGCGGGCATTGATTTGCCCCCCCACACCCCTTCCCTCCCCACTCTGCCCACCACAACAGACTTACCAGCTAGAGACAACTGTGTCCAGGTTGAGGATTGCTGCCTGGTTAGTCTATGGCCAAATCTCCGAAACTGCATTGAATCTCTCTGAATCAATTTGGAGGCTTCCAAATTGATTCAGACCTTTTAATGGGTCTCCCAATTCAATTCAGATTCAGAGATTCGGCCACCATATCAGGCTACATCTCCTCTGTATCAAATCGGCTATCAAAGCTTTGCACAGTCCTAATTCCCACCACCTACCGTCTTAGGAGCCAGAGAATCCTCTCAACTATCTCATTTGTGGCTCCATGTTGTTCTCTACTTTTCTTATCCATGAATGAAACAAGCATATTCTTTGGGTTAAAGAATCTGGTAAACTAGCAGGGAGATGTACATACAAACAATTACTGTGTTTCACATGCATAGTAGGTAGTAATCAGGTAAATATATCACAGAAAGCATCTGATAAAGAGAACCTGAGTTCACGAAAGCTCATGCTCTATATACTTCTTGTTCAGTTAGTCTACAAAGTGTATATTTACCTTAGCTTCCCAAAAAAAGCTAACAGCAGTATAAATTATAGTCAGGAATAATACTGTACAGGTAAAAATTGGGTGGAATCTATTTGATTAATTTTACAGTGAACTGAAGTCAGGTGACTTTTCTAGTTTATCTATCAATCAGATGTTCTGTCTCCTAATTTAGGTAGTAATGCTTCTAACCCTTGTTGAAGCGTGGCACATTTTCATCAATCTATCATTATTCAGTACCCAGAGATACTGTGTGTCTTATTCCGAAAATCAGAAGATCATATTCACTGAGCCTCATCATCTACATTTTCATTCCTATTACAGAATTTGGCAAATGCAAAGCAAAAGTTGATTCTCTGCATCTCTTTTCCTGCTTGCAAGCCACTTACAAAGTGATTGTGTGGGGGGTTTTTTTGTTTGTTTTTTTTAAACACATTTGCAACTTGAAAGGGTTCAAGTTTAATGTGAATTAATTTAAATTAAAAAATAAACAATGAAAATGTAGCAATATTAAATCCATTCTGCTATTTCTTTATAGATTACATATTGATGCATACCCACTTGTTGCTATGGGGCTTGGCCAGTGTAAAAGGAGCTATTTTGTTAGCAATTACACAAGGTTCCATTATTCCATCCCCTGAGTAAAAGATGACAGTGTCCTATTGCATAGCTTCTTGGCCCAACTCCAGTGTCTGTTCTGACATGGACCATATCCTGGTAAAAAGAATACTGAATTATCTTGTCAGAGGAAAAAAAAAAAACTGGAAAATATGGTTTGGATTAAACATGCTTTATTTACCCCCAAGCTGCAAATATTTTTGAATGTCAGAGTTTTCCTTTTTAAATTAAAATATATATATATTTCTTTTCACACCATTTATAATAAAAGCCAAAGAAACAAACTACTACTTGTATGAAGAGAGTCTCACTTGCCCCCCACCACCTACACACACTAATTTTATTCAATAGCCCAGGAATTAAGCTGTTCTGCAGAGTGACTAAGATTCAGATTTAAATCTTTCAGGAGAGTGTTTCTTCCAAATTTACAGCATATTTAGAAGTGGGTTGCTTTGGAGTGCTTGATGCCATACCATTTTCAGTAAAACATGCTCTGTTCAGTATGGCTTTTCACATAGATGTAATTGTCTTGTCAAGTATATGGATTATAAATTATTTAGGTCAGAACTACCTTTTTAATTAGTGTGCACAGAGTCTCGATAAATGTGGACTTGTTCCCTGGTCATAGCATTTTGGTGCTACAATAGTATAAACAATTAATTTATGTATTTGTAAGACTTTTGTTTTCCTCTGACATTCTTGCCAACAAGAGAACCATTATGCATTTTCAATGAAAACTTGCAGAAGGTGATGAAGAACAACACAAAGCAGTTTTAAAATTGACCTAAATAGATGTAGAAAATATTTGCTGCTCTCACTTAACTCTGGTTATTATTCTTGTCAATGCCACTGAGCTTCATGGGATGGAAAGAATTTTAGGAACTTATGAAAAGCCCTGTCACTTTTATTGCATTTGTTAGAAAATAATACATAGTGAAAACACATACTGTTTCCATTAAATGTTTTACATCTTGATTTCTTGTTTCAGGTTTTGGTCAGTTTGGGGAGGTCTACACTGCTACTTGAGTATCATAGCTTCCCTAAGAGTCATATGCATTCACCATTTCAAATGAAAAACCCTAAATTTGAACCATCATGGCAATTGAACTTAGCCCCAAATCTCAGTTTAATTTCAGGAGCCGAGGGTGAGTCTGTTCATATCTCCCCCCTCACTGCACTGCATTTCAAACTCACAAGTGCTGCAGACTACAAGTGATCCTACACTTCCATGTACCTTACTTCTGATCTGTCTCTGTTCTACTTTGTTCTTGCCCACAATTAGAGCCAAGTACAGAAGGAAAGATAGGTAGAGGATAGACTGATTTCAAGATGTACTCATCTCAAGAAATGAGAAATGCATCATACAGTGGTTACCAGGTAAGATAGAGACAGGAAAGGGCAGTTTGACTTAAACTGGGTGGGCACATCCACAAATACAGGCACATGCTCTTGCAGCAGCACAAATAGAAGCAGTGCAGATTTGAGGCAGAGATTTTTGCCTCAGTGCAAGTGCCTGGACCTTCACCTTGATGTGAGGCAAATTGTGCCACTTGGAGTAAAATAAACCTGCCTGGCTCCTCCAGGATCTGTAGCCAGGGGGAGCTAAAGGCTAGGGCCAGCACCTGTGCTGGCCCCAGCAGTATAAAAAGTAGGGTTGTGCAAATCTTTGGATCCCGCTTCGGATCCGGACCCGCTTTGGATGCTTCGGAGTCCAAACCAGCACTTCTGGGTTGAAGCAGGATGCCAGCAATGGTGTCCGGAGCGGGTCGGGGGCATCCGAAGTGCTTCAGACCCGCTTCGGATGCTTCAGAGCTGCTTCGTCCATTTCGAGGCAATTGGAAGAGGGAGGGGGAGTGGGGGAGGGATGGAGAGTTGGAGTGGGGGAGGGAGGGGGAGCGGTGGACTGTGCCTCTTGCAGCTCGTTCCCTGTCAGCAGCTGTGAGAGAGAGGAACACTGTGACTGAGACCTGCCTGCTGCTTTTTCATGTTATAAAGGAGTGGTTAGGATTTAGCTTAGTTTAGCTTAGCTATTCAATTCAATTATCAGCAGTATTACAATTCAATTTATTTCTTTGAATTATTTTTTGGGGAACTTGTTTTGGAAACTTTGCAAAAAGACAATTGTGTTTTCTCAGCCCGTGTTATCTATCACTGTGCAAGGAGGCACAGATTGCTTGCTTGCATGCACACATCTGTGCGTACACACACACACACACACACACACACACCCCGCAAGAATATAATTTAAAAAAATCACAGCGGAAGAAGACATATTTACAGAAGAGCAAGACAGATAAGGTATTGAGACAAAGGAACACACGAAACTAATTTCATTCACACCACAAGATAGACAATATCATGAGAGCCAGAAAGAAGAGACAAAAATAATTTCATTCACAGCACAAGATAGACATAGATATTCACAGGAGAACAAGACGGACAGATATACAAAACGATTCACACACACACACACACACACACACACACACACACAGACCATTTGCAGCACAGGAAGGATCAATATAAAGCATGCTGGAAAAGCAGGTACCAGGTCTTATGGCAGGGAAGGGAGAGGGGGTAAGGAGAGAGCTACAGCTGCAAGCTCCCCCCATCCCAAACACAGACGCATTCTATTCCTGAGCAGCTATGACATCAGTGCTGCCAATGGAAGCCAGGTGGTGGGAGCAGTGTCTGCACCTGATGTCCCTGCACCTGCACCACCTCTGCTCAGCCCAGAAGTGGGCACCAGCAGTGGAATCACTGCCTCTTCCACCCCAATTTCAGCTTTCAGCATGAGCCTCCAACTGCCAGAGGAGGAGCTGGAGCTGGAACCAGGGATGCTGAGTGCGCTGGCTCAGGCAATTCTGGAGACTGAAGGGAATCAGAGTTGGTGCTCCACACCCCTCATGTTTCCCCTCAACCAAGGTCTCCTCTGGAAAGCAGCACCTTGGAGGAGGCTGAGGTTATGGAGGCAAGTGGCTCAGCTGAGGTAGCTCCTCCTGCTGTTCAGCCTCAGCCTGCTGAGAAGGGGGAAAAGGCAGGATTCTCACCCTCAACCCAGAAGTGGGGGAGTAGTGTAGTGTGGGATCATTTTGAGGTGGCAGATAATCCCAGGTTTGCCATCTGCCAGCACTGCCAAAGGCACATGAGCCGTGGCAAGGACATGAGACACTTCTCCACCACGGCCATGCTGCTGCATCTGAGGAAGCACCACCCCCTTGCCCTTCTTCCTGCTTCCCAGCCTGGCACCAGTGTGAATGTGTCAAAAGGGATGTCCCCCACTCGCTCCAAAGCCCCCTTACCCCCAAAGCAGAGGCAGGCCACCCTGGACCAGTGGGGGAAAGGTGGACAGAAAGGGGGACGCGTTCCCAAGGTGCGTGAGATCACCCAGAGCACTGGGGAGATGCTTGCTTTGGATAGCCAGCCCTTCTTCCTATTTGAGTGACCAGGGTTCAGGTGGTTTGTAGCACTTCTGGCCCCATTTTACAAAGTGCCTACATGCACCACCTTTAGCAGGGAGGTGGTGCCCTCCCTGTATCAGGCATTCAGGGAGTACTTGAGAGAGGATCTGTGCAAGGTAGGGCTGCAAGTAGCCTTGCACTTCCCCTCCGCCATCTGGAGCAGCCGGGGTGGCGATCATGCCTACCTCTCCCTCATGGGACACTGGTGTGATCAGTCAGGCCATCAGTGGGCTCTACTGCAAGCCAAGGTGCTGGATGAGTCCCACACAGCAAGGGAGATCATGGGGGCCATGAACCGCATGGTGCAGGGGTGGCTCATTGGGCAGGCTGCGCTCACCCACAGGTTCATGGTCACTGACAATGGGGCCAATATGGTGAAGGCTGTCCGTGATGCCAACTTTGTTGGCATCCATTGTGTGGCACACAGGCTGCACCTAATAGTGAAGGATGCCTTGGAGGGGGACAGGGATGCCAGTGACAGCACCACCACCAGTACTGCTACAAGCCAGTTCATTTCAAAATGCAGGAAGGTGGTGGGCTACTTCCATCGCAGCATCAAGGGGGGAAAGATGCTGTGGGAGAAACAGGCAGAGCTCAGCATTCCACAGCACAGAATCATACAGGATGTGGAGACTTGGTGGAACTCCACATACCTGATGCTCAAAAGGCTGGTGGAGCAACAGAACGCCATCCATGAAATGGCCTTGATTTGGGGAGATAGAGATCAGCACCCCCCCTGAACAGAGCTGAGTGGGGTACCATCTCCCAGATGTTGGTGGTCCTCAAGCCCTTCCTCGAGGCCACCGAGACCCTTAGTGCTGTCGATGCCCTCCTCAGCTAGGTAATCCCCTAGTGAGGGAACTGGAGAACCAAATGGAGAAGTTCCAGGGGATCAATGTTCCTGCCTGGGCCGCTACCACTAGACGTGCAGGCACTGGGGAGGCGACTGAAGGAGGTCATCAGGAGATGGCTGGATCCCTTGCAGTCCAGTACAGTCCACATGATGGCAGGCATGTGCAACCCAAGGGTGAAGGGGAGCATGTTCACTGGCAGCCCCCAAACCCTTGATCACTGGATGCAGGTGCTGGTCAATAAAGTCAGGGAGGCCGAAGTGCAGAGGTGAGAGGATGTGGAAGAAGGGGATCCACTTTCCAATGCTAGCACTCCCAGCACCAGCATTGGCACCAGCACCAGCCAGTCTCCTCCATGACGACCACTGCCAATGTGGGCCATGGGTATGGCTTCAATGCTGGGGTCCAAACACACCAGATCCCAGCCTCAGGCAGGTAGTGCTGAGGCTTTGGTGGCTACCTATCTCACTGAGGATGTGGAGCCACTGGAATGTGACCCCTTGGCTTACTGGGCAAGTTGCAGCCAGGT
>NW_005842069.1:593533-595633 GCF_000455745.1 Alligator sinensis | reverse complement strand
TTTGGTTGAACTAGAGATTGTTTACTTACACCGTCGATGAACACAGTGCAGGTCGAGAAACTGGCTTAGGTTACGGTTACAAATGCGATGAGAGCTCTTTGACGCGAATGCAATGAGACATCAGTGAACGGCTTATCGAGCATGCAGGGACAGGGTACATCAGGTAAGTCAGTGACGGGGAGTCGTTGGTGGGTGATCAGTCTGCCAAGTCTACTCAGAGGTGTATGTGGAGTTCTCCAACTTGGGCGGAAACTGCTTTAACTTTTATACGGTCAGTAAGCCAATTACTAGCCGCCAGGTAGGAATAATTTGAAATTAGCCAATGGGTGGTGCACGTTCAAACCATGCAGCCGTTGGACTTGGCGGGATTTTCCCCTGTGCTAGAAATTTCCACTATGATGTAATGGCAGAATTTCCCACTGTGGTATAGGCATCAAATCAATGGAATTTTCCACTGTGCCATAGGCATTTAATTACTGGGGTCTGACATTCATAATACACACATAGACACAAAAACACAAGATAAGCCATCACACACCATGAATAACATCATATGTCCAACACAACATCTTTACTTCTTGCTGTCAATTCATTTATAAGAAGAAAGGCTCTGTGACAGTTCCATGTGGGTACCTTTGATGCTACTGCTGATGCCACTGGTGTTGAGCCAGCTAAGTTATTGTACCTGTTGTCACGTAAAGCAGAGGACCGGGCATGAGGCTGTAGGGGAGGAGGAGGCCTCATTGGGGCACACTGCTGTGTTGTGTAGAGGCCCCAGCACCAGGAAGGGTACACCTTAACATACAGTGTCACCCACCCACATCATGAGTTTCAGCAGCTTGGGGTGCAGGGTCCCAAATGACAGATTGCCCCAGCGAGACAAACAGCTGGCAGGCAGGCTTCATGGCATGGCAGGGCCCAGCACTGAGGCCTGCTCTAGGACACACACAGCTGGCAGGCTTTGTGGCCTCAGTAAGAGCTACCACCCCTGCAGTTTTCAGCCCCCTGTGTTGTAACACAGACATGACAGGAGCTTTGCTTTCAAGCATTTGGGGTGCAGCTTCCCCCAAACCCCTGCACCAATCTTTTTGAAATGTGGCAGGCTTCATGCTTTTAGCAGAGGCTACCATCCCTGCAAGTTACATCCAAATCATACAAAAAACAACAATCCATTGATTCCCCATTATACCCTATGGCCGGATCTCCGAGGTGGCTCCGAAGCTTCAGAGCTGCTTCAGCCAGATCGAGGTGGAAACCTGGTCCGGAGCTCCAGATTGGATTGTGGCCATTCGAAGCGGCCATATCTGAAGCCAGATAGGATCACTGCCGACTCACACAGCCCTAATAAGAAGCTTCCCTCGCAAGTAGCTCAGGTCTACTTGCCCTCAGGAGCTTCTGGGGACCCCATCCATGACCACACCATGTCCCAGGACCTCCTGGTCAACCTCCTCCCTTGGCCCTGACCAAGTGGGCCCTGTACTTAGCCAGGAAGGAGGCTCTGGCTGGGAAGGTGCCCAGAGACTGTGGTGCCACTTTCCTCTCGCTTGTCTGTGCACTTTCCCAGGCAGAGCACCAGTGGGTGGCATCCATCGGTTCCTTGGTGTCCCCCTCTGGAGCACTTATTTTCACATTTTGAACCTTTACCCCCACTTCTCTCTTATCCTGTTTTTGCTTTAGTTGTCCCAAGGAATTAGTTGTGTTATTCATTCATTTGCCCCACACTGTATAGGCCACTAGTTAGTTGGGTGGGCCTTGGGCCCACGGCATATGGGTAACACAAATAGGAGCTTCTGGGGGAGGAACCACTTGGAGAAAGTTGACCATGCCCCTTCCTGTCCCAGGCTGCTGCTGTTGGTGGTTGCTGCAAGCTTGGTCTCAGAAGCTTCTGGGGAGAAGATGGCCAGACCCTTTCCTACCTCTCTCTACTGCTAGCTGCTGGATTATTCACAGAACTTTTGGGGGCAAGTTGGCTGCATCCCTTCCTGACTTGGGCTGCTGCTGCTCTTGTTGCTGCCACCTCCCGTGGGGGGGGGGTCCTCTGCTGCATGCTACATGACACTGCCCCCCACTTGGGGGGGGGGGGGCGCGCCTGGATTGCCG
>NW_005842069.1:590523-593359 GCF_000455745.1 Alligator sinensis | reverse complement strand
GGCAGGTCCCCCCCCCCCCCATTTTTTTATCTGAAGTACACAATGAATGGCTGAACTGGATGGCTTCTACCACCATTGCTGCTGTTGCTGCTGCTGCTGCCATTTGTGCTGCTGCTGCCCCCTCTCAGGAGAGAGGGATATTCCCTATTGCATTAACTTGCAGCACTCAATACTACACCTGCACTGGATTACTCCTTAATTGACTGATTGTTCCTGCCCTCCCCCACAGTTGCCTCACTGCATGTGATCCTGCTTGTTTTCCTGCCTATTGCTCTGCTGCTGAATGCCTGGCTGGAGGCCTGAGGGGCTCCTGGACTGATCTTCAACAAACAAAGCCCCTCCACCACTCTAGCCATCTTTTACATCTGCCTCAGCACCTTTCCCCATGTGTTCTTGCCCTTGTGTGGTAAGTTATATAGTCCACTCCCCTGCCCTGGTGTTTGTTGTGTGCCTGAGTAAGCCAGCTCCAGGCTCCCCAGTCCTTGTGTGTTTTCCCCTCCCCCACATTCCCCAAGCATAGCCCTCCTGGGTTTTTTTCTTGTGGGGCTGTAGCTCAATCAGCTTCAACCCCCGCATTTACCCCCCAACCCCAGACTGCCCCTATTAGATTCACCAGCCTCACTGTATATTTTTTGTTTTACTTATTGTTTTCCCCTCCCTCAAGTGAAGCAATGGCAGGGCAGGAAATTTTGGTGGGGAGGGGGTCAGATGCCCCCACAGAGCTTCCTGCAGCCCCCACTAAGGGGGAAGATCCCAGCCAAGCCCCCAAGTGGATGTATGCCCCTGCAGCCCCCACCCCAGAGGCAGAGTCCAACCAATTTCCTCCGGGGGTAGACAAGCCTGCAATCTCTGCTGCAGAGGCAGGCAGGACTCCGGCAGGAAGCCAACAGGGCCAGGGGGTTTCCCCTGGCCATCTCCCCCCCCCCCCCCCGGTGCCTGAGGGGACCAGGGGCACTACACCAGCCAGTATACACACTCTGCCTGTCCCTGGCCTAAGCCAGACACCATAAAAGCAGCCCCCCCAGAGGGGGAACCACAGGTATGCACAGGTGGCTACAAGGAGACCCAAGCCACAGGGCTTGGACCCTCCACTGCCAGCCCTTCTAGCTCAGGTGGCAGGGCCCCCTTTCCAGCACTCACCTGCAGGCACGGGGTGAAGTACCAACTGCCCAGGCAGGACAGCCTACACTTTGAGACCTGGATGCAAGTCCTGGCTTGGGTAGTGGGGGCCCCCAAGATCATGGCAACCTCCTGCTTTCATGGCAAGGGGGTCTTGTGCCTTGGAGGCCACCACAAAGAAGACAGTGGAGAGGGGGCTTGTGGTGGAGGGTGAGTACGCTGCCCTCGAGCCTCTAGAAGAGTTGGAGACCAGGGTGGTCCTCAGCTCCATCCCTTCCTACATCCCTAATTGGGCCCTGGTCCCTCATCTCCAAACTTTGGGGAGAGTTATCTCCCCAGTGGTGGCCCTCTCACTGGGTTGTCAAGACCCCAGCCTCCACCATGTGCACTCTTTCTGTTGTCAAGTTATGATCCAGCTGGAGGTGGGAATGTGGCTGGAGGGTGCCTCATTTTTCCTTTTCAGGGGGTCCTGGTGAGGGTTTTCTATATGCTGGGGGACCTGTGATGCTTCTGGTGCCGTGCCCTGGGACGCTTGCATCATGAGTGCCCCATGGACCAAGAGGAGAGGGCATCCACAGGTCCCACTGGTGAGAGGGGTGCCTCTGCCACCAGTACCCCTCCCCCCTCAGGTGCCCCTGGCATTCCAGCCACATCACCAAGCACCCTTGTGATCTCAGGGTACCCAATTTTGGCAGAGTCCCAGGGAGGGCAGAAGCAGCTAAGGGGAGAGAGAGAATGGGCCCGCCCTACCCCTAGTCATTTCCCTGCTGTAGCTGCCCACCATTCCCCAACCCTCACTTTCTACTGGAGCCTGTCCACCTGAGAACCACCCCATGGCTGAGTGGGTGCAGGTCCCCTCCAGTCACAAAACCAAGAGGAAGGCCCAGGTGCAGTTGGAACCCTCTGACATGGAGGAGTCCTCCCCCCTCTCCCAAGACCACCACACAGGGGGAAGGAGCAGCCCAGCTCTTGGGGGCCTCCCTAGCTGCACCCGACACCCCATCCCCTGGAAAGATCAAATGGGTGATCCCCATGGAGAAGGCTTCAGGGCTGCTGGACAGTCCTGAATAGGAGCCCATGGAGGAAGCCCCTCGCTCTGCTGGCCAAGGCCTAATCCCTGAAACCATGGTCACTGAGGCTGACCCAAAGGAAGGTCTGGCAGCGAAGCCCACCCCCAATGATCTGGGGGAGACAGGGGCCCTGAGACTCACCCCGGTGAGTCCTGAGGAGGTCCCCTTTCCCAGTAGCCCAAGGTAGACACCAAAGCCACCCCAGTGCCTGATGGGTCTCTTCCCTTCCCCACCTAAAAAAACCTCATTTCCACCCTACCCCATGGTCCTGCACCAGAGGGCATCTGGGTGGGATCCCCTAATCAACAAGCCAATTTTGTCAGGGACCTTGCGCAGACCCCCCAGGGCTCCAGCTCTACCCTACCATCTTGTAAAGGAGCCCCACCCTCACCCCATTCTAAGGGGCTGCACAGTTTTCCCAATCCCAACCTGAGTCTGGTGTCTTAGCAGACCCAGGGTAAAATAAATCCTAAATATCTGTATGTTTTGATCTTTGCTTTTGGTTTCCTTATCACATTTTGGGTGTGTGATAGGGGTATGTGGGGTTTGTAGAGGAGGGGTTGGAAATATGGGTGGGTGTGTCTCCCCCACAGGGCAGAGCTCCCATGCACAGCACATGGACTGCCCCCCCCCCCCCAGGGGCCCAC
>NW_005842069.1:586128-590492 GCF_000455745.1 Alligator sinensis | reverse complement strand
CCCAGCCCCCACCAGGGGCTACAGCACTCCCCCTAGAGTCCCCCCCCAACCTGGCCCAAGCCCTCCTGCTGCCCCCATCATCTCCAGCCCCTTGCTCATTCTCCTGCTGATCTCCAGTCTTCTGCTTGTTCCCCTGCTCATCTCCAGCCCACTGCTGGTCTCTAGTCTTGGGGGGCTGGTGATGAGCAGGGGAACAAGCAGGGGGCTGGAGAGGATCAGGGGAATGTCTCCAGCTTGTCTTCAGGAGCTCATCTCCATTCCCCTCCTCCAGGAGCTTGTCTCCAACTCCTACCCCAAATTGCTGCCCCACCCAGCCCCAGCCTCCTGGCACTCAAAAATAAATAAATAAATAAATATCCACACTAACCAGTTGTAGCAGTTCTGTAGCAGTGGCTGTCAGGGCACCATGCACTGTCTGGGAGCTGGGGTGGCTCCAGCTTTCACCCAGAGCCTGGCACCGCTTAGTCTGAGTGGCCCTGCCTCCAGACAGTTTGGGGAGCCATTCTACACCCACAAGATGGGGCAGTAGCACCATGGCTGCCAGGCAGCTGGGCTGATCCCTGCTTCCCCTCACTGCCCTACATCATGTGTGGGGGTTGCTCTTCCATGAGTTCTCAGCAGCCACTACAGCCACTGCTACAGCCAGTGGATGCAGGGTTTTTTTGGGGGGGTGTTTTTTGAGTGCTGGGAGGCTGGGCCAGGCAGGGCAGCCAGCTGGGATCAAATTGGGCAGTGAGTGGGGGTCTCAGGGAGTGAGCATGGGCTGGGACTGGGTGGGGGTCCCCCCATGGTCCCCCCTTTCCAGCCCCCTCCAACCCCTACTTACCTGGCACAGAGTTCAAGTCCCAGTCATTGCAGTCTGAACTGCTGCTTGCCCTGCGCAGGCAGGCAGCATGCTTCAGCACCGTGGTGAGGCCCAGCCATAGAGATTCTCTGGCTGGCTACCAGAGTGTCTCTGTGGAGGACGCCAGCCCCCAGTTGCCTCAAACTATAGTCCAGGACCATGCTTTGCCCTGCTGTTTTGTGGCACATTTCGGGGGGGCAGGGTTTACCCTGGATATCCAGTGGTTTAATTTTGCCCCTGCACTGCAAATTTGCAGCACGGGGAATGTTTTTTTGTTCCACACGTGCCTCTTGCAGTGTCTCAAAGGCATTTGGGACACTGCAAGAAGCATGTGAATGCTCATCTGGATGCACCTGGTAAGGGCAATCTTCAAAGTCACCCACAATAGCAGGGTAGACCTGCTTAGACTACTCAGCACCAAATTTTACACAGTGATTTGTCATTGTGTCTCTCTGTATATATCTGCTCCATACTATGCCATATTCTAAATTCCTGAACACTTGGTTTTGCCTATTTACCTAAGCAGTTCAAAGTATGCTTCTTATAATTTCTTTCCTGTTTTTCTCTCTCTACTGTGGTATCTGAATGCTTTGTAGTCACTAGCAAATGTTGTCCTTAGTAGATGTGGCGCATAGTAGATTAAATGACTTGTACAAAGTCACACAGGAAGTCTATAGCAAAACCTGAAATTGAACCATATATTTTGGGTCCCATTCTAGTGCTCTATCCACTAGATCAATCTCCCTTCAATGAGACTTTTTAACAAAGCTGCAGTGCCCAATAATGCAATAATAGAAACCATTTAAGATTGAGGAAAAGTGTAACTTATAGGGTTTGGTCAGCTATAACAATAGAACTGTTCCAAAATGTTACTGTTTGGAAACAAGTCCACAATTATTGTGGGACAGAGTGCAGACACACACAACCAAACCATTCCAAAATGTTATAGATTCAGAGCTGATTCACAATTGTGTGAAGTTCTGTGGCTCCAACAGCAGTGTTTGCACACATGCTTTGACTGTCCCAGGATTTGGGTGAGTCCTTGGACCCATGATTTTTGGTTTCCAGGAGTTGTGGGAGTTATGATGGGCTGTGATCTAGTAGAGAGTGAGGATACAGCTGGTTGATAGGAAGATAGCTTTCTTTGAACAAGCAGTGCAAGGAGCTCATTGATAAAATATCCCAGCAAAAGAAAAAAATGTAGGCAGTAGAGTCCTGTCTATATACCAGAGTGGTCTTTTGCGGCAGTGGGGTGGGGAGGAGGAGAGCAGGGGAAGGAGGGGAGAGAAAGGAGGGAGGAGCAGTGCAGCATGGGATGGCTAGAGGGCTGACTAAACCTGCAACACAGAACATTGGGTATCCACACATAAAACTGAGCTGGTGGTTACAGTAAACCAATTGAAAATAGTTATTGATTTTCCAGGTACAGTTTTGAACCACTTCAAGGGGGTTTAAACATGTCTGTCCATTTCAGTTTACACCTCAATTAAACCATTCCAAGTTTGTGTGCCTGTAGTGCTTAGGAAAAGAAGATCCTATGCTGACATCTAAGGATTTCTAAAAACCACACAATTTTAGCTTCCCCTTTCCAAAATCATGGTTTTGTTTAGTTTTCTTCAGAGGTAACACAGGCTCAGGCATACAGACATACACCCCTGTCTAGACAGTGCAGTTCCTTTTGGGAGAAATAGATTTTTAAATGTGTACCTGTCAATGCAAGGCTGTGAGATAAAACCTTGGGGATCCCTAGAGGCTTCTCATGTGGATGCTTCACTGTACCAGCTAAAGCATTTTGTTTACTTCTTCTCAGACCCATCTCTATATTTTGAAGATACCAGGCTGACAACATGACATGGTTCATTAATTTAAACTTCTGTTTACTGGAGAAAATAGCACTGTACTTGCCTATAATTCTGAAAAAAGGGAAGATATAACAACATTTCTGGATATTTTAGCATTATAAACTCAGCTAATTCCAAAAAGGAAACATTTTGAATAAAATCCAACTGAATGTCTTTTCATGGGCATTATGGCTCATATCCTGTGATTTATTAAGAAGTTTGAACCCCCTTCCCCATAGCATTTGAATGATCAGTCTTTCTTTGAAGATCAGGCCCTAAACATTGTTTCATTTACAATAGGAACCCCTCTAAACATCAGGCCATGATACCAGCCTTAAATGAACCATATCTTTATTGAGGATGAAAGGAGCCCTATTTTTATTCTGCCACACTTCTGCACTTCCTGCATGCATCTACACATGATGTTAATGTGCAGTTGACTAATTAACTTCACAGTTAACATTCCAGTGTCTACATATGCAACCCTGTTAGGGCACATGGAACTAATAAACTCCACAGCAATGTAGTACAGTAAATACAAGTAATACCCTGCTGTGGAGTTGTTTTTGTTCAGAGCAGCACATGTGTAGACATAGACTGGCTGGATGGGACTTGAGGGTGCTTCAGTGTGGGGGCTGCCTGCCGACTTGCCCTGCACTGAAGTACCCTCATGCCCCAGCCAGCCCATTTGAAGCACATTGAGCCCAGTTGAAGCAGCCCTAGGCTGGCAGGCTGATTCTGGGGGCCCCAACCACCTGGGGCTGCTCCAGTGGGGATCCACATCCCATGCAAAATAAACTCTGGAGTTGATTGCTCTGGAGTTAATTGCTCCTTGGTGCACATTCAAGTGGTGTACATGGGAGCAAGAAAAACTCTGGAACAATAAGTTCTGGAGTTTATTCATGTGCAATAATTGCACATGTAGACATGCCCCCTGGAACTGTCATACAGTGAAATAGGACCTGATTAAATTCTGTATGAGATATGTTTCTCATATTTTTTAAATATTTCCAGGATGAAAAAAAAACACCCCAAAACAACATTGATGCATGATGTTATCTCAAGAAGTTTTGGAGGGTTTCAAATAATCTAGATAACTTAGTAAAACAAGATTGTGTTCTATGCATTAAAGTAGTTGAAACACAGAAAAAAAAGTAGTATTTTGGTCTTATTATCTGTACTGAGCCAACAAAAAACAGTTAAACGGAGGGATAATATTGCCAAGCTAAAGTAGTGCATTGCTGTGCTACTGAGCAGGGCACAGAGAGGACTTCTACCCCCTACCTGGCTAGCAAAGTTTTTTTCTTTTTCTTATTTTCCCTGTTTTTTCCAGATCTATATCAAGCCACTAATCAATCTCATAAAGAAATATCATGTTTCAGTAAGATTCAGCCTTCACTAAAATAGGTAACTGATAGTGGATAATCAAGGATACTGGGCCTCACAGCACTAAGCAAATAAAAGGGGATGGTGAAATTTTCTGTGGAACTATGTTGTTCACAACCTATTTAGTTATCAACAGGCTTGCAAAAAGCCAGTACCTTGTTCTTCTTCAAACTAGAGTCTTCCCATCATCCATCAATTTGTCTACAGTCCATCCAAATTCTCCCCCCAAAGCATACAGGTCAATTTCCAGTGACCAACAGCTTATTTAACTAGCAAAAACTCAAGGTGGTAGG
>NW_005842069.1:561668-586118 GCF_000455745.1 Alligator sinensis | reverse complement strand
TTTTTTGCTCTGATATATATGATCAATGATCAATAACTTAGCTGAAGTAAACATTATTGCATTAGTTTAAAACCAACAATAATCATGCCCTCAATGTCCATTTTATCCCTTTCACTTAAGTGTGTCTGTCTTGTCTCTTCTTTATTTTTTTTTTACCAGTTTTATCTGGAAAAAAAATTCACTGCATTTTGTTTATTTTCTTCTGCCTCTTGTTGTTAATCATCATTATAACCCTTTTTCTATGCCCATTTCTTTCTCCTCTCCCTCTAAAGTGGGAGGGACTTTGAGTAAACTGGCCCTTCTTTTTTTGCTTTATCATTTGAGTATTTAAAGGTAATCAAAATAAATTTCAGATAATCAGTGAACCTTCTCTTACACTGCTGCTTTTCAGCTGTAGCTCCTTCCACCCACAACCTGAAATTACTAATCATTAAAAATATCCCACTTGTTTAAGCTCCCCACTCCTCAGCATTTACATAGACAAGAAATTGGATGTGGGAGTTTCTAAACTGTATAACACAATGGTGAATAGACAAAAAACAATTTCTCTGTCAGAAGGAACACACTGTAAGTGTAATTGTGGGACAAAAGAAATAAAAAAAAGAATATATGTATGATGACTTTTTCCTCAGTTGCTCACAAGAGAGGGAGAGGGAGATCTATTTATTTTGTGAGTAACTGAGGAGTCATCATCTTATTGTGGGCTGTACAGTGTATTATCCTAAAAAAGCTATGATGGTCACTTGCCTTCACTAAATGTAAGTTGTGCCATTAATTTCAATAGGGGTAGGATTGAGTTCTTGTAGGTAATAAAGCCCTGGAGCTAGTTAGTATTGTGATAGCAAACACTTCTTGGGATAACTATATTTTAATCTGACAATAAGCCATGCTAGATACAAAGCAGAAAATACTAGTAAAGGTATCTGTATGAAATTGGGAAGACAGGCTGATTCAAATCTAGCAGTAATGGCCAAGGGAAAATTGATACATAAATCAGAATTTGGTCACAATTCATTAAACACTGGCCCTATTTGAAGGCAAAATTGCCATTGAATTCAGTGGGACTGAAGTTTGACCACTTATTCTAGATAGATTGTGATGCATATATTTGAGAAATATTTCCACAACTAGTTGGGGCACACTTGAAGATATGGGACACAATGTGCATTATACATAGAACAGATTGTTATGCTCTTTCCAACACCATGTCTGATGAAAGATTATTATTGGAAAAATGACATCGCCTTGGTGAGCATGCTTGATATAATGATTGATGATGATGAAGACTGTCAATTTGACCATCAAAAATAAAGATTAGATTCCAAACATAAGACCAGGAACTAGAAACCATATGCTGGGTTGCTTTTTGACTAAGATTGTAAGGGAGAGAGGCATACATCTGCTAAGGTGAGCAACAGGAGAAAGAAGTTTCTTCCTTAGAAATATATGGGTGCTTTTATTTACTATAACTGTACCTAATTAGAACCTATCTAAAAAGGGTCTTCAGAGTTTTCAGACTGGTTGTATTATGGATAGTTTCCTTTGTTTCACTATGGTGCTCTCAGATCTGTTTTGAACCCATTATAGTTCTAATTAGACACCATCAATCTTAAATTATATTTACACTTCAATCAGAGAAGTAAATTAATTTTTGCTGAAGATGTATCTGAGCTCTCTTTAAAATAACTGCATTGAGTACTGGTAATAGTTCAGTGATAGCAGCATGGTGCGCAACATGAGACACCATTCAGAATACTTACTTATCACATCATTAGTGAATTTTCCAGGATGCACTGAGTTCTGTGCTGCTGCAGCTACACTAGTAGCAGTTAGCTAGTAGGTTTAAAAGTAATTCAGTTAGGTATACAGAAGTGACTATCACAGGCCAAGTTTGCTGCTATTCATGTATTTTACACAAATCATGCTTGAACCTTGTTTACGCAAGTAAAGCAATGCTCTGCTTTTCTGAAGATTGAAGCTTTGTTTACACTGAGAAACTGGCTAGGGACAGGCATTACACAAACTGGTTTAAGTGATCAGAAACTGGTTTAAACCTGTAACAGAACAGATGTTCAGTGCACATAAACCAGTTTGAGAATAGCTGAAAACAGTTTGAGAGAAACTTGGTTGAATGTAACGTCAGACTTAACTGATTTGGCTCAAACCAGTTTATCCAATGTCTGTCCCAGACCCCTTGCTGGTTTAAGATAAACCAAACACCCCCAGCATCCTGCCATGCTCTCTCAGTGGGCGGGGCTCTCTGCTTCACAACAGGGCTGACCCCTCCCCTTTGCTCCCTGGCTCCAGCTCCAGAGACTGTGGGCTGCTTCCCCTTTCCCCTCACCACACCCTGCTAAGAAGTAATCCCCATCTCCCCTCTGCCTTGCTGAGGAGGTGTCTGTGTATTAGCTAGGAGACTACATGATGGCTATGGTCTGTGCTGAATCAACAGACAGAATCAACAAGTAGCTGGTAATGTTCCTTTGTTGTTTTCTTAATTAGATAATAAACACTTATCAATTCTCTGCTGGGCTAATTAGAACTTCTGCCAGAGCCTGGCCATGCCTGCCTCAGCTCCATGCTATGGATGAAAGGGAGGGCTGCTCTAGCACCCCATGGCTTCTAGACTGAGTCACTGCAGGCATTTACCTGCATTTCTGGGGTGTCTGTCCAATTACAAGACTAATTTAACCTAGCCAGGTTAGACTAACCTGCAAATATTGAATCTAAGGCTCAGGCTTTTTGAATGTCTGCCCCTAGTGCTATAAAAATATGTTAAAAGCACTTTAATATATTAAAAGCTGAATGTTTAAAAATGCAATGTTAAGCACCACTTAGCAGTAAGTATAGGCAGAGATGGTCAATGGTCTTTAGTGGTGAGCTAACCACACTTTTAAGTTTCTAACTTCATTAGCTGCTGGGCAGTAATAACCAATACAGACTTAAAATATCTATTTCTACTGATACCCCACTGTGTAATGCAGGTCTTAGTTGACCTATTTCTTTCTCAAGGTAGACAAAGCTTAGTGATAGAAGTGTCTGAAGCTTTCCATGATTACACATTCTTTACAAAGTGTGCACATACTAAGGCTTTACCTATACAGCAATACTTTCTCAGGTATACTATTGTAATGGTCATTTGGATGTTTGTTCTGGTATAAGTGTGATTGTGTTTAAATAGGTTAAACTTAAACTTCCTTTCTGATATAAACTAAACTGAAAAGGTAATCCTCTGTTAGAGTCAGTATTGTTGCACAAGACTGTACATTGGTGTATGTTTCATGGGTGTTAGTTATACTTGGTCTAAGGATGTAGGCAGAACAGTTCTTTGGGTAAATGTGATATCTTTTATTAGACCAACTAAATAGTTGGAAAAAATTGTTCTTTGCCCTTTTGAGATTTACAAGGTGATGATCATGGGTTTTCTGAGTGCAAATCCAATGGTATCAGAGGGCTTGGCTTTGTAGTGGGCCAGTAGGGGGTGCTTCTGTGCTGAGCCACCCACCTCACTGCACCCCGCCACCTTCCAGGCTCCTAATGCCTCCCTGGGGGTGCCTCACATCTGGCCAACCCCCTTCCTAGAGCACACCTGCTAGCCTGGGGGTAGAGCTGCCACCACCCAGGGATGGGTTTGATTCTGGCACTGCACCCCCTGGAAAACATAGGCCTAGTAGCCCTTGAGGATACTTGACTTACTTCAAGAACTTGGGATGCTTCCCTCAGCTGGAAGCACAAGTAGTGGTCTCCCTTAGTAAGCCGAACCAAGGGGACCCCAAGGCATAATCTAGACGCACTCCCAATAAGTTTCCCATGCTAGGTACAAAGGAGAACTTTATTGGTTACAAGAAGTAGGGTTGGAATAGGGTACAGAGTTGAGTAGTATCAGAGAAATCCCATAGACCAAACAGGGTGGTTGGAGTAATTGTTCTCCCATCTTATAGACACAGTGAGCAATGGTCCAACATCACAGAACTTTTAGTGATGGCATTTTACTAGAACTGATTAGTGATGAGGTGCCCCTGACTGTTTGGCACAATAAACTATGAGAACAGTGAGGAAGGGAATAACAAAATTAATTTTGTGCAGGACAGCAAAGTGGGTAGATTTACAATTGCTTTGCTGCCTGTCCATTTCTTACTATTTAGGAATGTAAATGAACCTTTCCACAATCTTTGGTTATTCTTCTCTTTAGCATTTTTTTCATTACTCCTTACCTCCTTCCCCACATACACATCTGTTAACAGATCAGAAAAGCTTTTAAGTAACCTACTAAGATGGAACTTTAAATATAATATTAGGCATTGTGTTTTTTGCCAGATAAGGTGAAAAACAGCTCCCAGAAAATTCAGTATCGTATGGAGTAAGATTCATTTGTCTGTTGGCTACAAAGGACCAACTCAGGATCATAATAAATTCTCATTTACTGTATGGGATGTGAAGTTACCCTAAAATCATAAATGCAAACTTTGAGTTATGAGGGGTACTGGACACCTTAACACACACTGACACACACACACACATGCCATTGCTGCAATAGTAGTATAGCACTGATGCTGGTTTATACCTATCCAGGGCACTAGAGTCTGCTCTCAATAGTCAGCATCCTCCAAGGCGATGTCTTCTCCACAAGGGGGTCACCTGCTTGTCCTTCTGTTTCAGGTCAGGTGCTGGATGAGAGGGTGCTACTGAGGGTCATGCTTCACTGCTTTTTATCCTTTTCTGGCAGAGTTGTGTGATCCCCCAGCATCATCTTGGCTGCCCAATCCAGAGGTCACTGTCCCATGTGAGTTTTGAGTAGTGCATGACAGCTGTTAGTCACTGTCACCTGGGGTTCTGCCTGATGATGCAGTTTCAGGAGTCCACCCTTAACTTGATTAATTCAATGACTGTGTCCTTGCAGGTCTCAGGTGGCTTGATTGGCTTAAAATTGCTTTTAGAGTAGAGTTTTGTAATGGTAAATTCCTCTGGCTAGGATATTGTCAATTAACAGCCAGAGGCTCTTGCTTTGTCATTCAATTATCTACTGATTCATACATACTCGCATCCACTCAGGGGGACCAGCCCAATACAGCAATACAGTTCCAGTGATTACAATCCCAATGTATTCTTATAATAATAATTTTAGTAATACAAGGTATGACTTACTCTAAAGAATACATAAGTTAAAAGGTATACAACATAAAATGCAGAATGCCAGGGCAAAGATGAGACAGATGAAATATAAAAATGCACTGTGAGAAATATATAAAAAAGCAATGTGAGGTAGTGAGGATCAAAGGCCACTGGGAACAGTGAGTTAGGTTAGACGCAGTCACATATCCATCTAAAGTTTTCTGCTAAATAGTCTATGGGAAGTTTACTTTGGGAAATAGGTCTTAATCAAAGGGAGACTGTGTTCACCAGGATATATTTACAGTCATGCTTTCAAAGCACCTTGGCTTTTCTTGTCTCTTACAGGCTTTGCTTTGAAGTGGCTATTTTAGTTCTTTTGTTTTCTTTAGTGAACCTTAGCTCAATTGATATGTAATTGTAATTGTCATGTAGATGTAGTTTGTAGGTTTCTGTTACCAGATTTGCCCGTCACTTTAGAATGTGTTCATTTATTAGGGATACATGTCTGGGGTCTCTGTAATTCTATCAATGTGCTGCTGTATTACTTGTGTTTCTATGTGACTCTGTATCTCTCCCTTCTACAAATCCTCACCCCCAATGGAGCTATCTTGCAAGACTTGGGTTCAATGGGGCTGGGTTCCTCCAACTGCTGAATCAGTCAAATACATATATGTACATACACACAGATTAACAGGACACACCTGACCCATGCCGGGTTATTCAGCATTGACAGGCTGACATCCTCATGTGCCTTGAACTCAGTTCATCCCTTATTTCAGCATGACAATAATAAATGCAGTTGGATGGATGGACGGACGGACACACGCGCGTGCGCATGAGCTAACAGAGTATGTCTGAGCAGGCTGGGTCTGATCAGCACTTTCAGCCAATACTCTCATTCACCTCAAAACTCAGCACATCCCAATCTCTTGTCACAATGGTCCTAGTAGTAAGTCCCTTGATAAGCAGCCCCCGCCGTAGTATTGGGCATCACAGGGATCTTTGGCGTAGGTAAAAAAAAGTGTTGCAGAGCAAATAGGGAGGTCGAGAGGAAGAAAGAGTAGGTGAGGTTCAGACAGAGAGAGTATAGCAACCAGCTTGACCATAAAAGTTATTTATTGCTAGGTATATGAACTTATGATACCAGTAGTAATAGCCATACACGAGAGACGAATAAAACAGTTACAGTAATACATAGTTTCAATTGGGTATTTGGGTAGACACCATCAATCTTAAATTATATTTACACTTCAATCAGAGAAGTAAATTAATTTTTGCTGAAGATGTATCTGAGCTCTCTTTAAAATAACTGCATTGAGTACTGGTAATAGTTCAGTGATAGCAGCATGGTGCGCAACATGAGACACCATTCAGAATACTTACTTATCACATCATTAGTGAATTTTCCAGGATGCACTGAGTTCTGTGCTGCTGCAGCTACACTAGTAGCAGTTAGCTAGTAGGTTTAAAAGTAATTCAGTTAGGTATACAGAAGTGACTATCACAGGCCAAGTTTGCTGCTATTCATGTATTTTACACAAATCATGCTTGAACCTTGTTTACGCAAGTAAAGCAATGCTCTGCTTTTCTGAAGATTGAAGCTTTGTTTACACTGAGAAACTGGCTAGGGACAGGCATTACACAAACTGGTTTAAGTGATCAGAAACTGGTTTAAACCTGTAACAGAACAGATGTTCAGTGCACATAAACCAGTTTGAGAATAGCTGAAAACAGTTTGAGAGAAACTTGGTTGAATGTAACGTCAGACTTAACTGATTTGGCTCAAACCAGTTTATCCAATGTCTGTCCCAGACCCCTTGCTGGTTTAAGATAAACCAAACACCCCCAGCATCCTGCCATGCTCTCTCAGTGGGCGGGGCTCTCTGCTTCACAACAGGGCTGACCCCTCCCCTTTGCTCCCTGGCTCCAGCTCCAGAGACTGTGGGCTGCTTCCCCTTTCCCCTCACCACACCCTGCTAAGAAGTAATCCCCATCTCCCCTCTGCCTTGCTGAGGAGGTGTCTGTGTATTAGCTAGGAGACTACATGATGGCTATGGTCTGTGCTGAATCAACAGACAGAATCAACAAGTAGCTGGTAATGTTCCTTTGTTGTTTTCTTAATTAGATAATAAACACTTATCAATTCTCTGCTGGGCTAATTAGAACTTCTGCCAGAGCCTGGCCATGCCTGCCTCAGCTCCATGCTATGGATGAAAGGGAGGGCTGCTCTAGCACCCCATGGCTTCTAGACTGAGTCACTGCAGGCATTTACCTGCATTTCTGGGGTGTCTGTCCAATTACAAGACTAATTTAACCTAGCCAGGTTAGACTAACCTGCAAATATTGAATCTAAGGCTCAGGCTTTTTGAATGTCTGCCCCTAGTGCTATAAAAATATGTTAAAAGCACTTTAATATATTAAAAGCTGAATGTTTAAAAATGCAATGTTAAGCACCACTTAGCAGTAAGTATAGGCAGAGATGGTCAATGGTCTTTAGTGGTGAGCTAACCACACTTTTAAGTTTCTAACTTCATTAGCTGCTGGGCAGTAATAACCAATACAGACTTAAAATATCTATTTCTACTGATACCCCACTGTGTAATGCAGGTCTTAGTTGACCTATTTCTTTCTCAAGGTAGACAAAGCTTAGTGATAGAAGTGTCTGAAGCTTTCCATGATTACACATTCTTTACAAAGTGTGCACATACTAAGGCTTTACCTATACAGCAATACTTTCTCAGGTATACTATTGTAATGGTCATTTGGATGTTTGTTCTGGTATAAGTGTGATTGTGTTTAAATAGGTTAAACTTAAACTTCCTTTCTGATATAAACTAAACTGAAAAGGTAATCCTCTGTTAGAGTCAGTATTGTTGCACAAGACTGTACATTGGTGTATGTTTCATGGGTGTTAGTTATACTTGGTCTAAGGATGTAGGCAGAACAGTTCTTTGGGTAAATGTGATATCTTTTATTAGACCAACTAAATAGTTGGAAAAAATTGTTCTTTGCCCTTTTGAGATTTACAAGGTGATGATCATGGGTTTTCTGAGTGCAAATCCAATGGTATCAGAGGGCTTGGCTTTGTAGTGGGCCAGTAGGGGGTGCTTCTGTGCTGAGCCACCCACCTCACTGCACCCCGCCACCTTCCAGGCTCCTAATGCCTCCCTGGGGGTGCCTCACATCTGGCCAACCCCCTTCCTAGAGCACACCTGCTAGCCTGGGGGTAGAGCTGCCACCACCCAGGGATGGGTTTGATTCTGGCACTGCACCCCCTGGAAAACATAGGCCTAGTAGCCCTTGAGGATACTTGACTTACTTCAAGAACTTGGGATGCTTCCCTCAGCTGGAAGCACAAGTAGTGGTCTCCCTTAGTAAGCCGAACCAAGGGGACCCCAAGGCATAATCTAGACGCACTCCCAATAAGTTTCCCATGCTAGGTACAAAGGAGAACTTTATTGGTTACAAGAAGTAGGGTTGGAATAGGGTACAGAGTTGAGTAGTATCAGAGAAATCCCATAGACCAAACAGGGTGGTTGGAGTAATTGTTCTCCCATCTTATAGACACAGTGAGCAATGGTCCAACATCACAGAACTTTTAGTGATGGCATTTTACTAGAACTGATTAGTGATGAGGTGCCCCTGACTGTTTGGCACAATAAACTATGAGAACAGTGAGGAAGGGAATAACAAAATTAATTTTGTGCAGGACAGCAAAGTGGGTAGATTTACAATTGCTTTGCTGCCTGTCCATTTCTTACTATTTAGGAATGTAAATGAACCTTTCCACAATCTTTGGTTATTCTTCTCTTTAGCATTTTTTTCATTACTCCTTACCTCCTTCCCCACATACACATCTGTTAACAGATCAGAAAAGCTTTTAAGTAACCTACTAAGATGGAACTTTAAATATAATATTAGGCATTGTGTTTTTTGCCAGATAAGGTGAAAAACAGCTCCCAGAAAATTCAGTATCGTATGGAGTAAGATTCATTTGTCTGTTGGCTACAAAGGACCAACTCAGGATCATAATAAATTCTCATTTACTGTATGGGATGTGAAGTTACCCTAAAATCATAAATGCAAACTTTGAGTTATGAGGGGTACTGGACACCTTAACACACACTGACACACACACACACATGCCATTGCTGCAATAGTAGTATAGCACTGATGCTGGTTTATACCTATCCAGGGCACTAGAGTCTGCTCTCAATAGTCAGCATCCTCCAAGGCGATGTCTTCTCCACAAGGGGGTCACCTGCTTGTCCTTCTGTTTCAGGTCAGGTGCTGGATGAGAGGGTGCTACTGAGGGTCATGCTTCACTGCTTTTTATCCTTTTCTGGCAGAGTTGTGTGATCCCCCAGCATCATCTTGGCTGCCCAATCCAGAGGTCACTGTCCCATGTGAGTTTTGAGTAGTGCATGACAGCTGTTAGTCACTGTCACCTGGGGTTCTGCCTGATGATGCAGTTTCAGGAGTCCACCCTTAACTTGATTAATTCAATGACTGTGTCCTTGCAGGTCTCAGGTGGCTTGATTGGCTTAAAATTGCTTTTAGAGTAGAGTTTTGTAATGGTAAATTCCTCTGGCTAGGATATTGTCAATTAACAGCCAGAGGCTCTTGCTTTGTCATTCAATTATCTACTGATTCATACATACTCGCATCCACTCAGGGGGACCAGCCCAATACAGCAATACAGTTCCAGTGATTACAATCCCAATGTATTCTTATAATAATAATTTTAGTAATACAAGGTATGACTTACTCTAAAGAATACATAAGTTAAAAGGTATACAACATAAAATGCAGAATGCCAGGGCAAAGATGAGACAGATGAAATATAAAAATGCACTGTGAGAAATATATAAAAAAGCAATGTGAGGTAGTGAGGATCAAAGGCCACTGGGAACAGTGAGTTAGGTTAGACGCAGTCACATATCCATCTAAAGTTTTCTGCTAAATAGTCTATGGGAAGTTTACTTTGGGAAATAGGTCTTAATCAAAGGGAGACTGTGTTCACCAGGATATATTTACAGTCATGCTTTCAAAGCACCTTGGCTTTTCTTGTCTCTTACAGGCTTTGCTTTGAAGTGGCTATTTTAGTTCTTTTGTTTTCTTTAGTGAACCTTAGCTCAATTGATATGTAATTGTAATTGTCATGTAGATGTAGTTTGTAGGTTTCTGTTACCAGATTTGCCCGTCACTTTAGAATGTGTTCATTTATTAGGGATACATGTCTGGGGTCTCTGTAATTCTATCAATGTGCTGCTGTATTACTTGTGTTTCTATGTGACTCTGTATCTCTCCCTTCTACAAATCCTCACCCCCAATGGAGCTATCTTGCAAGACTTGGGTTCAATGGGGCTGGGTTCCTCCAACTGCTGAATCAGTCAAATACATATATGTACATACACACAGATTAACAGGACACACCTGACCCATGCCGGGTTATTCAGCATTGACAGGCTGACATCCTCATGTGCCTTGAACTCAGTTCATCCCTTATTTCAGCATGACAATAATAAATGCAGTTGGATGGATGGACGGACGGACACACGCGCGTGCGCATGAGCTAACAGAGTATGTCTGAGCAGGCTGGGTCTGATCAGCACTTTCAGCCAATACTCTCATTCACCTCAAAACTCAGCACATCCCAATCTCTTGTCACAATGGTCCTAGTAGTAAGTCCCTTGATAAGCAGACCCCGCCGTAGTATTGGGCATCACAGGGATCTTTGGCGTAGGTAAAAAAAAGTGTTGCAGAGCAAATAGGGAGGTCGAGAGGAAGAAAGAGTAGGTGAGGTTCAGACAGAGAGAGTATAGCAACCAGCTTGACCATAAAAGTTATTTATTGCTAGGTATATGAACTTATGATACCAGTAGTAATAGCCATACACGAGAGACGAATAAAACAGTTACAGTAATACATAGTTTCAATTGGGTATTTGGGGAAATCTAGCTCAAGTTTGATTAGCAGAAATCAGGTTTAGAAAGCTGTACCTGGAATAAGAAATCAAAAGTCAGGTTCCTCGAGTCAAAAGGAGGGAGAGAGAGAGAGTTGGGGGGGGTCTCACCACTCAGTGAAGCTTGAACCAGTGGAGGTTCCCAGGTGTTTGTTGAAGCTTACAGACATGCAGAGTTGTGAGCACTATCAATGGAGGGATTCCAGGCAGAGAAGGAGTGGAACTGGTGCAGCTTTTGGATCCAAGCACCAGGAAAGAAACTTGAGCTTGGGGTAGGGGGTTTCATAGAGAACTAACAATGGCTCAAGGGAGAACACTAGGTTTGTTTAGAGGTAAACAATGGCTTATGCTGGATAATAGGAACTGGTCACTCCTGGCTATGGGTGACATTACCCTGAGGGAGCTCACAATACAGACAGGCAGATTCATTGTTTTGGGTGCCAATAAAGGAGTCATGACTAGAATTGGTCTGATAAATGTTGAGCTGGGTACGTGTAGATGTGGGTTGATTAGCATTTGGAGCAGGGATCCCTCATCATGCAGTGCTCCCCTGCTTCTCTGGTCCCAGAATTCAGTGCGGTCCTTGCCTTGGAATCTCTGTTCTCCATCCATGCTAATGAAGGTGCATGCCTGTCCCATTTCCCATTTAAATGAATTGTCATATGGTTCCATCTAAGATACAAATGAGACCAGGGGAGTTGCTTCACTCTTATCAGTCTTGTCTGGAGGGCTTTAGGTGTGTGTCCCACTGCATCTTCCTTGTTTTTTGTAAGTCCTTCCTCTAATCAGTTCTTGTTCAGGTAGAGGTGGAAAGGGGATGAGTCCTTTGTGAGCCAGACAGGCTGTGTCCTGTGCCAGGGTTCCCCAAAAATGCAGAGCTTACGGGTAACATTTCTCCTACAGAAAGTCACTTCAGCTTTCTGACTTGCTCCGAGCATTGCCACACCCATGCAATGAGTGTGCTAGGTCTCTGCCAATACTTAGAAGGGAAAAGAAATGCACAAAAAGGTGGTGGCGGGGAGGCTGAGGGGGGTGCAATCAAGAAGGGGCCAAAAAGGTGGTGGCGGGGAGGCTGAGGGGGGGGCAATCAAGAGGGGGATTCAGTTTATATTAATGGCCAGAAGAGGAGTACAAAGGGGGCTCCCTGTTAAATGCCCATCTGTAGGTATCCAAGTGATAGCAAATGTCTACAAGTTTGATTCAGTTTAGATAAGTGAGTAGGCATTTGGATTACAACTTGCTGTTGCCATTAAAACATGATGGATCCATGATGTTAAATAAAGGGGTGTACGTTGTAGCTGTGTTTGTCTAAGGATTTAGGCAAACAAGGCTTTTTGGGTAAATCTGATATCTTTTATTAGACCAACTTAAATAGTTGGAAAAAAAATTTTAGCAAGCTTTTGGGTTTAAAAACCTTTCATCAGGCTGAGGCAGTCTCTGTAGTGGGCGTGTGTTCTTCCTGGATGGAATGATTTGAATAAATACATTTATGCAGACCATAGATGTCATCTAGATGTGTATCTTCATTTGGATCTTGTATAACTTAACTGAATATATTTAATTGTCTCGCTTCTTTTACAGCATCATTTTGAATAACACATTCACATTTAAAATAAAAAAACCCCCACATTTTCCTTTTTAAAATAAATGTTTGCTTTTTTTTCTCTATTTTCCTGCTTGATGTTTGTAATCTTTATTTTCAAGAAGTGTAAAATTGATTAACTAGTTGATTATGCTAGAAACAGTGAAACACATACCCTGGAGT
Source organism: Alligator sinensis (assembly GCF_000455745.1). Taxonomy (NCBI): domain Eukaryota; kingdom Metazoa; phylum Chordata; order Crocodylia; family Alligatoridae; genus Alligator; species Alligator sinensis. Next base: position 573,276 of record NW_005842069.1, on the reverse strand, counting down.
CCTTTAAATTTTGGATTCTTATATAGACCATATATAAGAATGGTGTGTGTATATATAGTACTATGGTATCCATGTATCAAAAATGTTAAAGCACACAAAATAATTATGGATATTTAATCTCTCCAAGTACAGAACAGTTATAAGGTTAAATAAATCTCCAAATTCATCAAAAACTTAATGCTGAACTTGCCTTCCATATACTGAATCAAACCCAATCATTTTAGTCAATGTTCAAGAAAACTAAGGGCCACCCTTATTTTGACATAGCTTGTAAAACCACCTAGTGCTGCCATTGTGTTGCCTCTCCCCACTGAGTCAGCAACATTTGTTGTCACTCACTCCTAAAAATCCTATGAGTGGTAAGGATATGTATAGTATGGTGCAGTATGAGTAAGGGACAAGGGGAGGAAAGCTTTTGGAAAGTTATAAAAAGAAATAAAAGGGAACTCAGAAGAACAAAGTGCAGAATATGAGCATGGAGAGAAAGGGTAGGCTATCAGGGAAAAAACAAAATCACCTTATACGGGTGTGAAATTAATAATTTTATGATGAATTATTCATGAATCTAGAAAGAACTGGAGTTGAGCCAGCACTAAAAGTTATAGGTATCTCCTTGCATACTTCTTGTGTGTGAAGAAACTATTTTGCTCTTGGAATTGGTATCACCTAGCTTAATATTGTCTACCCAGTTCTACTTTTTCTTTTTTTCCTAGCAGCGTTACCAGAAATACTGATGCTGAAAAAAGCACTTGATCAGAAGCCATGACAGATCAATGTTATGACCTCCTGCTTTGAAGCACCCACTTTTGTAGAAACGATAGTACAGAAGACACTCTCTGCAAGGAAAAGATTTGTTCTATATGTTAGGAGCATGAATGAGGGCTGTTGACCTTGAGCATGTCACTCAGTCATTTGTTCCTCCGTTCCTTCAGTTTCCTCACCTGAAAAATGTGGATGGTAGTTGTACTTCATGGTACTATTGTGAGACTTTGTCATTTCTATCTCCTATTGAACATGAGTTTAGAGTGGGTGTTAGAATCACAGCGAAGCCCCATAGTGGCAGCTGCTCTTTGGCCCAGCATTCTGGCAGCACTCGGAGTGCACCTCTTTCTCTCACCATTTCTGCCAGGGTGCTGAAAGGGAGAGGCAGGTGCTAAACAGCATCACTGCTGAGGTCACTGAATTACTAGTTATGGCTCTGTGGCCATAAATCACAATGACTCTGAGTAGTCTTAAATCCCTTTGGCACTTTTGAAAATTTGCCCTCAAGTCCAGTAATACCTACAAATCACTTTGAGACCTTCACATGAAATGTGAGACAGGAACTCATGACTGGAATATAATGACTACATCTGGGCAAGTGTTGGAGGGAAATCTAAATTCAGACAAACCAGCCTTTTTGAGGTTGTAGAACATACTGGCTTCACACTAAGCATAACTTGTGATGGGTCAGAACTCACGATTTGGAAGTATGGGTGGCAGCAGAGAGAGTTGTCCTCCTCTAAACCCATGGAAAGCCACCTATTAGCTGACATTACTGTCACTTAGCCATTTGGGTGCCTATACATGTACAGTGAGGCTGCTCTGATGTGCTGTAATTACAGCTCATTGGAGCAGACTCAGTTAATGTGGTCTGCTGGAGTGTGGTCATTACTGTGCTCCAGCAGACTCCAGCATCAGGTGTATCAGCATCTCCATGCTTGTTCAACAAGGTTTAGCCAAAGCCCCACCACCACCATTTTTCAGTGTGGGGATGCTGATATGTGTGATGTTCCAAGCTCTTCAACTGGAGCAGTTCTTGGAGCAGCCCCTCTTACCTCCAAGATTACTGCATAAACACCCACAGTACATGATTCAAGGCTCTTTCACTATGATTTTGTTTTCATTCTACTTATTGCATTTTTCCTTTTTTCCCCATTTAAATAAAGAAATTAATCATGTTTAATTTTAAGAATGTGCTGAAGTCCCATTGATCGCAATATGACATAGTCATTTTCTTAAAATGAAGCAAGTACTCAAAAACTTTTGTTAGAGGGGGTGCTTTATTTGAGTTTTAAAGTGTGCTAAATATGAGTGCATCAACAACTATAGATCCCCTTCAGCTGAATAAAGAAGCAAAAGTTGTTTAAGAAATAACATCTAAGAGTCTGGAATGATTCATTTTTCCAGGAAAAAAAGGGTGTGAGGAGCCTTCTGAAATTCCTAACCTCTTGATGCCTGAAGTCATGATTTTCTGATGTGATAAGCTAATGTAAAATGCATTAGTACTTAAACCTAGTTTTCTAGACCTGGCCAGCACCACAGCATTAAGAGGATCAACACTTTCTACATGTTAGTTGAAGGAATAAAATAAAAAGGAAGTAGATTTTCCTCCCTTTCCTATTTCTGAAAGGAGTAGAATTTATATTTAAGAAACACCATATTCTTGTAAAATATACCATCATGATCTCTGGCATTTATTTATAAATAATAGAGAGGGAAGGAGGGGAAAACATCTCTTAGTACAATTTTCCTTCTTTCTAAATCAGGGGTGTCCAACCGTTTTGAATGTGGGGCTGGATCATGAACTTCTTATCACCCAGTGGGCAGGCAAGCCATATTCAAAGACCTCACAGGAAGTGGTATTACATCCCCCCCCCCCCCCCTCCGAAACAAAAGTACAGTGTTTACTTTCATTTCCCATTGCAGCACCTCGGGCCTCAGAAAACAGCTTGGAGGGCTTCATGGAGGCCTGCAGCCTGTATGTTGGACAAGCCTGTTCTAAATGATCTACTGGAAAGCAAAATAACCATTTCTCATAGATAATAAAGCACTAGCTCAGCATTGTACTAAGTGCATATCTAGTTCTAAGTAATCATTGATTCCAATGGGATTTTGTGTGTGTGTCAAATTTGACCTGGGTTGGAATACCATGTCTTCCTGAATCAGGACTGAAGGACAATGCAGAGAATAAGGAATGTGTTGCAACTGAAGTGGTGGATTATGTTTCAGTTGACAAAGGTCTTATACCTGACTCTGTACAACCTCATTAATTGACCCTGAGTACCAAAGCCATAGCAATTTGGTGACCTCAGTAGAGAAGTTGTCTAGCAGTCTTCTTTCATTCTCAACTCCCTGTCTGAATTGGGCAGGGGCACTATGAATGCTGCCAGAATGGTGGCCAAGGAGCTATTGTCACCATAGCATTCCCCAGGCAATGTGATTCTGGCACCGAGTTTAAATCAGCACTTGTGGCTGGTGTCCCACTTGCTGCACCCTATAGTACTGCTAAATCAATGGACCCCTGTGCCTCAGACTATCTGCTGTAGTCTCTTTAGGCAGGAAATGTACAGACTGTGAAATGGCTGGCTAGGGTGCAGTAATGCAGAAAAGGACCTGGGATTGTAGTGGGCCATAAACTAAGTAAGAGCCAATAGTGTTGTCTTGTGGCAAAGCAGGCAAAACCATACTGGGTTGTACTAACAGAAGTGTCATTTGCAAGTCAAGGGAAGTCATATTTCCTCTCTATTTGGTACTGGTAAGGCTTTACTTGTCCAGTTTTGGGCCCTACCTGTCAAGTAGGTTGTGGACAGATTAGACAGTTGCAGATTAGGAAGAACTTTCTTACTATGAATATGGTGAGGAATCGAAACAGATAATCTAAGAGGATGTGGATCCTCTACTCTTGGAAATTTTTAAGAGCAGGTTAGACAAACATTTGTTTAGGATAGTTTAGTTAGGGATGATCCTGGGTCCCTTGAGGTCTACCTTTCTACGTTTCTGTTATTTTTACTGTACATTTATGCTGAGTTCAACGCCATGTGGGTACATATTTTGAGGATCTACACTAATATAATAATTATTAATGATATAGAAAATGAGTTTTATATTAGTATAGCTTTATACTAAGAATAAAACTGGAGTCCTTTTATGTGAATGAAAACATGGAATTGAATTATCAATAGTGAGGGTGAGGAGAATATAAATACATGCCAACATTAATATATTCATAGAAGGCTGAAATGTAATTGAATAGCTTTAGTTATTTGTGTAAGATGCTTCAAGTCACACTGGCAGGTCTCACAATGACAGAACTGAGGATGGGCTATAGAAGATGGAGGCAAATGTAAATGGATCCAAAGACCAAAAAGAAACTTCACCTTGGGGATTCAATTTCATTTGCATAGGAAAATGTCATTGGAAGGGGCTATAAATATGAAAGCATAGTGGAGAATTAAAGATGGATCTTTCTTAATTAACATGATAGAAATATGACATGCCTGTATTTACTTTTTTATGTTAATCACTTTAGTTTAAAATCACCATAACCAATCCTCAAAGCTATTTCCATTCATTATTTTTCCATTACTAATATTTGCATATGTCATCTTCTGCCAAAAGTAGAATAAAGTCAACTAATCAGTTGGAAGCATTTAGGGAGAAATTTACACTGGCACATGCAATTTATGTCCAGGAATAGGGCAATATATGTAAAGGAGATGCCCTCATTTCTTATACACCATGGAAAGTATCTGTTTGATGGAAATCAATAAGCTGCTGTGAAAAGGGGAGTGGAAGTGAGATAAATTCCAGGCATGTTGATTTTTATGCTCCTTATACCCCACTGCAAATGTTATGGTGGGTCTGTGGTCTACAATATGGGCCAGTGAGACTGTTCTTCATTCCCTGTTCTAAACTACATGAGTGGATTTTAACCATAAATATTTTGAAGGAAAAATAATTTCAGTTTTAAATGAAGATGGAGACTAGGAATAAGTCCTTGAGTCAATGACCACAAGCACCTGTGATCATAAAAAGGTGTACATATGTTTAAACACTGTCCTGGATACAAAAATAGACTCAAGAAGGTGCTTAAGCAGTTTCTTGGGTATTTAATTCACACTGGAAATGCTTATTAGCTTAACAGATCTAATCATAGTAAGTTCCATGTTAACATTAGGGTGTCTGTCTTGCAAAGATAGAAGCAAAACAAAGATATGGGAATCTTGTGATGAAAATGGCCTAATATAACTATGATTTAAATAGTGAAAACCTCACAATCAATAGAATAATTCAAATTAAAGGAAAGTGTTCCTCTTTCAATCCACTGGGTAAAATTTTGTGAGATCTATATCTATGAACTAAAGTATTGTCCGTTGGAACATGTCTAGTCTGATTCGCTCTTCTCCAAATCCTACCATAAGTGGAATTATAAGACACATTTAACTTGTGAACTCTATACACTTGTTTTCTAGAAATTCAGAATAGAATAATAGAAAAATAGGGCTAAAAGGGATCTCAGGAGATTATCTAGTCTAAGCCTCTGCTGAAGTCTGATACCTGTTTAAACCATTCCATCCAAGTGTTTGTTTAACTTACTCTTAAAAACTTACAAGTATGGTGATTCCACAGCCTCTCTAAGTAATCTGTTCCAGTGCTTAACCACCTGCATAGTGAGAGAGATTTTCCTAATATCCGACCTAAATTTTGCTTGTTACAAAGTATGGAAAGCCTTCTCTCTTGCAAATGCTTTTGAAGAAATCCCTCTCTACCGATACCTAACAAGTTTGCTTTTTTTATTTAAATCTGCCGACTGTTTTCAAGAAGCAGTTTATTAATCCTGTGTATGCCTTCTTAATACTGTAGTAGATATTAAGTAGCAGAAGCTTTCACTTTCACAGACAGTGGTTTTTATTGATAGTGCAGATGGTAATTTGACAATGCTTCAGGAGTATTCAATTTCATTTTATGGTTCTACTTGGGGTTTTTTAAGTTATAAATAAGATACTTGGAATTCCAATTAAATTTCTCCTGTTTTGGTGCCCTTTTTTCAAAGGGATATCAATGTCACATACAGTTCACTGCTACATTTAAAATGTTACCAGTCTTATAGTATCACAATTGCCTTCTGCATCAAACACACAATAGGCAGAGCCACTTTTGGTTTGCCTAACCAGTTGATTATGATTAATAAAAATCACTGCCATACCAAGGCAAAATAGCAGCAAGATAGCTCATAATACTGAACAGAGTATAGCAGTGCAGGGGAGATAAATTTGTCATGGTGGGGGCTGTCAGGGCAAGTTCACTACACAGTCGTATGCTATTATTGGTCCATTGTTTGAATCAAATAGAGCAGGAGCTCTGAGAGAAAAAATGTACTTTGTAATTACCATGCAGTTTTATTATGTAATGCATATCTATCAGGGGACCAGGTTGAAGTTATCCAGGCAAAGTTAACTTTACTGAGGTATATTGTTGTTGTTATGCAGGATTGAAGGCACAATTCTACTATGTGGACTTTATCCCAGCAGACTTGACTTATCCTGAGTCTTCCAGGGAACACTGAAAATATACTTGTTTACTTACATCTCTCTTTGTGGTTCTGGAATACTGTTTAAAATGTTTCTACTGAGGTCTCTGAATGGCTCATTTCTTTTTCTGACAAGGATTGTTTGTTGCATTCCCCTTTCTTCCTTCAGCCTCGCAGGAGATTTGGTCAGCAGAGTGAACATTCGGATGTTAACAAAACTTGGGGATTTCTAACATTCTTCAGCATGTCATGTGGTAGGAATAAGGTGCTAAAAAGAACATTTCCTTTGCATCTTCTCTGACACGCCTGCCACCATTCTCAAATTGTTGAATCAAGATGATGTTCTGTCTAGGAAGAAGCTAGCTTTATAGATTTCTGTGATAATTTGTTCCTCAATTCCTCACTGCAAACAAAGCTGAACATCGTTGCACATACTAAGACTAAAAATGTATTCCTTTTGGGGCAGCATTTTATTTTATTGCTGAAAGACAACTTAATAAGAAACATTTTAACCGTCTTCCCCAGAAGAACACAATTCAACACAATATATTTTAAAATTAAAATATGCTTATATCCACAAATCTTTTTTTTTCTTTGCAATTAACTGATAGAGGGCATGTCTACATGAGATGTTTACTGAGCAGACTAATTATCTCCACAGTAAACATCTCACATCTACAAGTGCAGGGCTGTTACGCTGCAGGAAACTAAGAAGCTCTGCAGCAGGGTAGTACTTATGAATACAATACTATCCTACTGCAGAGTTATTTACTGTACAGCAACACATGTGTAGATGCTGACACAGGAGTAAATTGTTTGCAGTTAGCCCAGCCAGCAGAGAGACACTCTTGCCTGCTGCCTAGCTACATGGCTTGGCAACTGCAGGAGCCTTGATGGCCCAACCAGCCACTCCACCACTGAATATAGCTACCTGTTGCTTGGGTCTGTCTCCCCGTGCCCCCTGCCAATCCAGGGCTGCCCCCTGGACTCTGGGCCACACTGCTGCCACCAGCCAGACACTGGAGTTGAACCCATGCCCCACAAAAGCCCAGGGCTGGCACCCAGGCAGTGTGGCCAGAGCTTGGAGCTCCTTCTGGTTGCTGGAGGAGGGCAGAACAGGGCAGGGTCAGCCCTGGCCTAAAATGCTTCTCCCTAAATCAATGGCTACTGTTCTGGGTGTGCCCGGGAGTTTACTCGGTGTATCTACAGGAGATGCTGTCACTGTAGTGATGAGCTATGTTGCCGTAGCTCATTGTTACAATGACATAGCATCACTAGGCATGAACCATGACACCAAGGCTACTGCTCAGTAGCAACGAGCTACTGTGTGGTAGCTCATTGCTACTACTCAATAGCTGCTACAAATAACTGTGCAGTGTTGGGACTATGCAATAATGTGAGTTACTGCGCAGACGGTTAGGGTGACAATAATTTGGATCTTGGGGAGCACTGGATTTGTAGCTGAATAAAAGGCATGAACTGTGGCCTAGTAAAGCTGCTAACCACAAGGCAGAACCTCCCCAGTTTGTTGTTTTTTTAGGAGCTAGTCCGAAGCTGTCTCCATTCTGAATAAAGCTGTTGTGAGCAATGTGTGCTGGTGTATGCTCCCTGTCTGCTCTGGCTAATGAGTACCAGGATCCATGAACAATTAGACCGTCGTCTCCCTAGTCTCGGATACCACATGGAGTCAGGGTCTAACACAAACATTTAGTATTTGCTTGAGCAAGTACTAAATTACTACCCAGTAACAACTGTGCAGTCCACTGCACATGTAGACATGCCCACTGTAGAGCAAATTTCTCCACAGTTTATTCAGTTGCATTAATTACACATGTCGATGCACCCAGACACTCAAAAAGAAATATCCCCATGTTTGTTCCTATAGTTATGTTCAGGGCTGCCAGCAAGCCTGTCTCTGATCTGATCAAAAGAGGTAGTTAGCCATGTTAGTCTGAAGTCAAACAGAAGACAGGACAGTGTGACACCTCATAAGTTGCTCTTTACCCTGACTTCCGTCCAATCTAATAGGCAGAGATTCACCAGAGAACACTGGACTGTATGGAATGAGCTAACTTGCAGAGAATAAGAAGGGTTCTTTCAGGGAGCAATTGTAAATGAAGGGGATGAAGTATTGATAAGTTGCAGCTGTGTTTAGAAGCAGAAAACAGGAGAGAGACAGCAGTTAGAGTAAAGCAGTCAGCACTCTCAGGGGGTGTATTTGCACTCCTGTGCACCCCCTATGTGTTGCCACTGAGTACAGACATTACACTTTTACTAGTATAAGTAATCATTAACTGGTGTCTACCTGTAACGGAACAGAAGTTCAGCACACAGAACCAGACTATGCCCATAATAGAACAGAAGTTTGGCACACTGACTGGTTTAAAAATGGCAGAACCCAGTCTAAGACCCACCCCCCAACCAAAGGGTGAATGTGTGCTCTGCTTGCTACCAATCTAAACACTGCTGCTCACAGAAAACTGTGCAACTTAGACTTCCACCTCTGGCTTAAGAGGATCTGTACCTAGCCTTAAAGTCTCTGCCTTGACCTGGAACTCCTATTCTTTAGGTGGTTGGCCTACCCCCAGAATAGTGGCTATTCTGGGATCAGTCTCTTTGTCTTCTTTTGGAGTATGTTCTGCTTTGTATTAATTAAACTTTGTTGGGTCAGAGAGGCTCTCAAACTCTACAGGTTGGTAACTAGGTATTCCTCTGGAATGCGAGAGAGGCAGGCTGATGAATTTGGCTCTTCTATATCGTATTCATTACCCTAACCACTAAGACAATTTCTCTTTTGAGAAAAATCATGAAAAGTCATCCTAATATGGAACTAGAAAAACTCAAGGAATCACAAATGTTTGCAGGAAGGGAAAGCTATCTCCTTCCTGTACTTAAATCTCTGGAGAATCCCCTCATCAAACATATACAAACATCTTTTGATAACTTCTGTTCTTACTTGCCATTTGGTGATGGAATTGAGTTTCCTCCCTTGGCCAGTGGAGGTCTGGATATTTACTTGTTTTAGAACAAGTTTCAGCTGGATAATTTTTATACTTTATTTAGGGTCTGATTTGGCAGAAATTTTTCACTTGAGAGATCTATGGTATCTTACAGGATTATATCCTTAACAGAGTTGGTCAAGCATTGACAACCATCTAATGAAATAGATAGCAGATGTAAAATAAGATAATTTATCATTAATATTAGTAAAAAAGGAACACCTTGTCCCATAGCACACGTCACCAAAAAAAGATACCTATGTTGTTCCTCTTTCTTCTTCATTAATTGATAAATTTATGTTCCAATCCAGTATAGATTGCTGCCTCTCAAGCAGAATTCAAGAAATTATCCTTTTAATATTCCAATTTTGTTTTGACAAGATTTTCTATAACAACATATTCTACATTTCCCATATACCATATAAAAGAACCCAGTAATTAATATGTAAAGATCTTTCTGCACATTAATTATTTTGTACTCTTTATTTGCATTCAATACTCTTCTGTTTAATGCTTTTAAAGCAATTATTTGCTTAATGTGAGAACAGAACACACTGTACCAGTACTACATTTATTCTCATTTCATTGGACATGCTTCTAAAACAATCTAAATGTGTGGCTAGTTTATAAATCAGAACAAGTACAACATAATTACTATTGAGGCAAAATATTCCTTAAACCCAAGCCTAGAGTACATGTAAATGACTGCTAAATTGAACTATGCCAAATTGGAACAATTCCTTTCAAAGTTCAGATTTAATACTTGAACCTTGATATGAATTATATATGTACTTTAAAAACCTTTATTATAAATATGTTAAAAAAACTAAAAGTGCAAAAACAATTGCCTTCCTAGGAACTGAGAATAAAACCCTTGTTGGAATAAAGACACTCATATCATCAGAAATTGAAACCCCCTCTCCCACAATACCTTTTACGGGTTTACACATTTAGGACTATCTATTTGTTTTCCTCCTTGTACAGCACCCCCTGTGACTGGTCCACATTTTGTTGCAAGACGAAATGTCTAATTTCAAATAAGTGCATTTTCAGATCAAGAAGTGGAAGAGTTGGGGGGTGGAGTTAGAGCTCCACCCTGCAAGCAATTTTTCAGTCATCATCTTGGCCTGGCCCAGGAGGAAATGTGACAGGCAGATCATGCTTCCCTCCACCACTTAGTACAGGATATAGAATATGTACACAGTCTCAAGAAGTACATGTCCAGCATACCAAAGAGAGATGGGAAGGAGGCAGTTCTGGATAACATCTCCTACTTTTCAGTCTTCACTGACAAATATCTGCATGTGTTAGGGGGAGGGGGAATCCCACTTGTATGGATAGCTACTGGAATGTGTCTGACAATACAAATGAGATGCAGTTATCTATATTTAGCTCAAACACATTACTTTGATAGACATTTCAAAGAACCTGAGCAGGATCAGACTGAACTGAATGCTTTGGCAATTAATTGAGAACTATACTAGCTTCCCAGACAAATGTGATTTCCGATTGCTTACTAAAGTACCAGATTTTTAGAAAGGAGGCTTATAATCTCATTGGAGCAAAGTCTGTCTTTGCTTCTGTAAATTTACAATAGCCACTTCAATGTGGCCTTGAAACTTAGTTGGGAATTGTAGGCACTACAAAAACAAGTGACAACAATAAGTGATACAGTATATATGGATATATTATGGATTTTTGATTTCATCTCTTAACATTTCTATTTTTAAAAGAAAAGCCTGAAGTCTAAAATAGCCTGAAAGCAGTGTTTAGGACTTTAACATTTTATTATAGTGGGTCATTTTTACTGGAAATCTGATGTGTTACTAATATTCAGTTCACAACTCTGTAGAGAAGGCTTTGAGGATATTAAAGTGAATCAGGAAAAAGTGCCATCAAGGTCCCCGAAACCTAGTTAGTTTTTCATTTTAGAGGATAAATAAGGTATTTTCCTATTTTCTGGAAATGTTAATTATTTTCTGAACTTGGTAATGGAAGAAAATATTTACTTCATAAGGTACAACAAATATATATGTAAGCTGTGTCCAGCATGCTGCAAAACATTAATTTAGTTCAGAACAGTAACTAAGATGGTTTGGGTGATTGCCCCCACTTTGTTACTTCTGCTGACTTGATGAGAAGAGAGAAACTATCCTTTCCTGGCTGACACATTTTTAATGATTGACTGCTTAGAGGCAGGGGCAGGGAGGGAGGGGTGGTGGGGGCGTGGTGTGCAATGGTGCAGTTGTATCCTTCTTTGATTTCTGCTGTACCAAAACCTTACAACCAATTACCTGGAACAGGCCATGGCATTCCT
>NW_005842069.1:549024-561516 GCF_000455745.1 Alligator sinensis | reverse complement strand
TATTAGGATGTGCCTGCTTCCTAAGGCTGAAGCAGCCTGGCCAGGGAGCTCGGCAGGCTAAGCGGAGCTCCCCAGGTGCAATTTGCCAGAGTAACAGTGTAAAGAAGTAATTGCCACACTTGCCAATGTCATCTGACCGGCAGAAGACAGGGTGCTGGGGTATATAAGACCAGGCTGTAGCTAGCTGATGCACTCTCTCTCTGGTAACTGATAGGGAAGGAGCTCATGTCTGCTGAAACTACTTGAGACCTGGTGCTTCCTGCCTACCTCTCTCAGTACTGCCTGCTCTCTTATCTAGGTGCTACATGACTACAGGCAGACTCCCAGGTACCTAGAACAGGGGCATGTGTTGCTAGCATTTCAGTTATAACCTAGGGGCTTGTGTTTGTGTTCATGCTTTTCCCCATGGTGGATTGTGCTGAAGCTAGAAGGAGAGGTTTAGAGGCCTGATTAGTGCCTGGAGAGAGAGGGCATATGATCTGGTACAGCCTAGTGTCAGGCACAGCAAGCCTGGAGTACCAGGGTGGTGCAGCCAGAGGGGTGCCATGAGCCTGGAGCACCAGAGGGTGTGGCTAAGGGGGCGCAGAGTCAGGTGCCTGGGAGAGAGGCACAGAGCCAGGCATGTGAGAGGTGCATAAAGTCAGTCACTAGAGAACTCAGTGACTGTGGGTTGCAGAGAGACAGGAGCCAGAGGGCTCAGTGCCAGGGGCATATAGTCTTGATGATGGTAGTAACACCTGCAAGGCATGGGGCATGTGTAGGGATGGTTGGAGAATGTATGCACTGCCTGGTATAGTTGGGTGCATGAAGGGCAGTCTCCTGCTTAATGAACAACTTAATTATTTACTAACAAAGTGTGATAGGTGAGATACATAAGCAGACTGCCCAAGACAGGTGGTTAGGCTGATGCAGAAGGCAGCCTCAGGGTGGCCCCCTGTCACAGCAGCTTCATGGTTTCTTATAATCTACCTGATTCCTATTAACCTGTCCTTGCTTCACAGGTGTTAACAATCATCTTTCCTTTTAAATGGTCTTCATGTTCTACTATTCCAGCTACCCTTTCTTCTTCAATTTTGCTGTTTGTTAGCCATTCCTGGTATTCTCCCTGTCCTATTACACATTCCCGTAGATTGTTTTTAGCTCTACATTATTTGTTTAATTTGTGTGGTAATATTGACTCAGTCATAGGAAACACTGACACTGATGTATTGGAGGCATTGTCAAGATACTCTCCAAAAAAAATTATCTGGATGAGAGAGATGCATTTAACTATAATGACTAGAGAACTAATGAAATAATATCTTTTGACTTTTTTCCCCTAGTATGTGTATTTTAATATATAATCTAGCAAATTAGATTCTAACAAAGTTATGTTTGTTTTTGCTTTGACAGTAAGCTGAATAATGTAGTACTAGTCCCTAGCATATTAGTAGAGATTCTAGTTTCTCTTTAACTGGAGAAATATGTATTTTGCTATAAGTGATGATATGCCTTGACATCTGCAGCTCCCTCTTCAAAATCTTAGATCTGCCCATGCCCAGAGGCATTCCTCAAACTGAAATGGATGAATGGTCTGTAAGGTGGACAGAAAATTGGCTGGATCATTGGGCTCAGAGGATGGTAGTGAATGGGTCAATGGCTGGCAGCCTGTATCAATTGGAGTGCCCCAGGAGTTGATCCTAAGGCCAGTTTTGTGCAATATTTTCATCAATGACCTGGAAGATAGGATGGAGTCCACCCTCAGCAAGTTTTCAGGTGATGCCAAGTTCATGGTAGGTATGCTGGAGAGAACTGAACTTATTTATTCTCTCTAGTATTCATAGTGATCGTGTCAAATTGAAGGACTGGCAGAAAGAAATCTCATGAGCTTTAATAAGGAAATATGCAAAGTCCTGCACTTAAAATGCAACAATCCCATATACTGGGGCAGGCTGGGGACTGACTGGCTAAGCAGCAGCTCTGCAGAAAAGGGCCTGGAGGTCACTGAACAATAAGATGAAAATGAGCAAATAGTGTGCCCTTTTTGATTAAGCTAATAGCATACTGTGCGGCATTAATAGGAGCAGATTGAGGGAAGTGATTTCTTTTCCCCCTCTATTTAGCACTGGTGAGGCCACATCTGGAGTATTGTGCAGCCCTCACTACACAAAGGATATAGACAAATTGGAGAGAGTCCAGTGGAGGACAATGAAAATGGATATGGGGCTGGGGCACATGACTTCTTAGGAGAGGCTGAGAAAACTGGCCTTATTTAGTCTGGAGAAGAGAAGACTGAGGGGGATTTAATACCAGCCTTCAAATACATGAAGGGTGGTTCAAAAGAGAATGGAGCTAGACTGTTCTCAGTGGTGGCAGATGACAGAACAATGAGCAATGGTCTCAAATTACAGCAAGGGAAGTTTAGGTTAGCTATTAGGAAGAGCTTTCTCACCAGGATGGTAGTAATACACTGGAACATGTTACTCAGAGGTGGTGGAATCTCCATCCTTGGATGTTTTTAAGACCTGGCTAGATAAAGCCTTGGCTGGGATGATCTAATTGGAGGTGGCCCTGTTTCCAACCATTGGCGATGTGTAGGGGGTACACGTATACCCCCTGAGTGTGGTGGTGCACCTCCTGCAAAAAAGTGGCTGCTGCTCATCACCTCCCCGCTTGCCACCCACCACTCCCCAGCCGCTGACAGCACTGAGGCTGCCTGCAGCAGCTTCCCACTTGCTTCCACCACACTGCCGCTGCTACCAGCACCACCACTGCCTGTGGGACCTTGCTGTGCCCCACCAGCCAATGGGGGCTTGTGGTATTCATGCTTCCAAACCTAATTTTCTATAAATATAAAAGAAATAATGGAACAGCAGGGAATGTGAAGAACTAGAATATGGTGGTTATGATAGGAAAACATACAACGTTTAGCCAGTTGACCTCAAATATTTTGCCAGCTTTTTCTGAAAGTTCTTTTTTCCCCTAATAAAGTTACTCCAGTGAAAAGTTGATGTGATATGAGTGGCAAATAGGGCCCCAAAAGGAATTCCAGTTGTATAATTTTAATGGGCTTGATCCTACCCCTGTAATGCGTCACAAAAGCTCAGAACTTTGGGCTTTCCCAATCCTATACAACTTCTTCACGAAATAAAATGGCTAAGGAAGATTATTCTTGAAAGCAGCAAACAAAAAGCAAGGAAAGGGAAACCTGTTGGCAAAACTGAAAAATAATATCATGGCTTCTCTACTTTGGCAATTGTATGCACTTTTAACATACTTGTAGTAAACTCCTATTTAGAAACCTAAAACAAAATATAGATGCCTTATATTTGTTACTTAAGTAGCCTTGGTCAGAGTAGAAAATAAATATCACAAAAAGAAATCTATGTTTATAGTAAGCAGTGTCTAAAAGCCTCTAGCTGAGAAAAGGTCACTACCTTGTTGGGCGTTAAGCCCACTAAAGTGGAATCCTTTAGGAATTACCATCCTTGTCCCAGATCACAGGTCAGTGATTTAACCAGCAATAGGTACAGATAATATTTCTGTATCTCTAGTCCACCAGATTGCGTGGTATGTATACCTAGCTCTCTTTGTAGTTTTCAGTATTATCTAAAAAAAATTAAATCTTAAATATTTCATCGTCACCCTTGAAACACAGCAGCACATATATGCAAGGAAAAAACCTGGTTACTTTCAAGTATTAAATGTTATTTAAACTGCAAGTTGCTGGGTCTTAGGATATCTGAGATCTAAACATGAGCATAACCATTGTCTGCATTTATACTGTACTCTATCTTGGTGTGCACACAGTTATTGTGAATATTTCAGTATTATTGCTCGATGAACTGCTTAAATGCAGTGGAAAAAAACTGAATCAATGATATATGATAAATTATGAGTTAACATGATACATTTAAGCATTTTCTGTTGCTCTACAAAAATAATCCTATCTCTCAATACTAAATCAGTCTCATGAGGTCCTGAGGTTATAAACAGTTTTGATTTATCTCTGGCCCTGAAATGTCATCTGATTTCAGAGGATGCTTAAATGTATTTCAGTCCACACTCTACTGTTCTCTCATAAAAGACCTCTTAACCTCCTATAAAAATTACATTTCTTAAATAATTTGGGCAAACTTCAGGAGTAGCTATTGAGGTTAAAGCCCTAAATGGGATTAAAGACTTCAGGATTTAACTCATTCAAATTTTGTTACATAATGTGAAGAGAATAGACTTCCCACAAATGTTTTCATACTGAGGCTATTAATTAACATGTCTCTACCTTAGGTATACCTGTAAATGGAGCAGAATACTTATCTTTTCTAGTTAGTCCACTTAGCTTATAGCTGTAGAGGGGGAAACAAAAGATGCAGCCTTTTCAGATTTGTTTATTACTTCAAAAGCAAATAAAATTATTCTTAGCTCCACAATTTGGCAAGACTCTCACAATGAACTAGCTGTTTGCTTATATTATCCAGTACCTTTCTCCACAAATGGAATAAGTCTTATTCCAGTATGACCCAGAATAAGATATTATGCAGTGGGTGCTTCTACACTTGGCATATGTGGGCAGCAATAAACTGTGGAGTTTATTGCTCCATTTATTGCACTCTGAGGCTCCCAGGTATGCATCTGCATGTGCGCCTGAACTGCAGCATATTGAGCTGGCTTGGAACAGCCCCTGCAGTAGGAGCTCTGGAGGGTCAGCCTGGGGCTACTCCAACTGGGCTCAAAGTGTTGAGCAGGGGTTGGCTAGGGCACGAGAGTGCTTCAGTGTGGGGCTAGCTGGCATGGAGCCCCCACACTGAAGCGCCTTCATGCCCTGGACATGCTGCCTCAGCATCTACATGCTGTCCAGGGCCTTCATGCCCTGGACATGCTGCCTCAGCATCTACATGTGCAATGCTGTACATGAAAAATGTCATGACCCAAAAGGCATGATTGTGTGTGTGCTTCGGCACCAGAATTATCCCCGCCAAGTTGCAGAGCATTGCACGGGAGAGTTTCCTGTCGTAGAGGAAACCCCGGTGCAGGGACGAGTTAACCGCCTTTTCTGCAGCTTCTTTTGCAGGGTGCATTGCTCATGTTGCGAGAGGAATGCACGATGCAAAAGAGTTCCCGCCACCGGTATGCAAATTCGTTCCCCGTGATTGGCTAGTGTTAAATTATTCACACGTGGCGGCTAGCGATTGGCCTGTTAGCCGTATAAGAGGCTTGAGCAGCTTCTGCCCAAGCCGAAGAGGACTCCACATCCATCTCGTGGGGACTCTGGGTACACCACAGAGTAATAGAAACCCTGTGTGAGATCCAGAGGAGCGTGGCGGCCTGATCCACTGCCCACCTCTTCCCGTCTTCGAACGCAACTTTTATAAGACGTATTTACGATTTCTATTTTGGTGGCTCGTTCACCCAGAGCATCCGGAGCTCTTCACCGTGTAGCCTAGCAACCTCCACGAGACTGTCTGTGTTGTCTGTCTGTAACTGCAACTCAATCAAGTTTTCCAGCCTGCACCACTGCCATCTCGGTGTAAGTAAACAATCTTTAAAACTACCGATACTCGTCTGTGCCTAATTCCAGCTCGAAGGACTTCTCTCTCCGACCCGGCGTGCCCGGGCTGCTGGCCACAGCCCACGTGCAGCGAGAAAAGGGCTCGGGTCACTCCCGGCCCGCACATGGTGACGAGGATGGGATCAGGAGAGGGCTCGCTAGAACTGGAATTAGTTAAGAGTTGTCCTTGGAGAAGTGGGAAGCGCGGCGTGGCAAGTGTCGCTGAATTGGAGATGCACATTGTATACCATCAGGCGGGCGGAGCGGGCGAGAGATATGTCAGCGGACGCTTTTCGCTGAGGAAAGAAGAGGGAGCTTCCAAGGATGAAGCCCTTGGAGGAAGAGAGGTATATCTTCACCCCGCGGCGTTCGGGTGTATCATGGGCGATGAGCGGGTCTTGTTCAAGCCCCTCGAAAAGGGCTCGGGTCGCTCCCGGCCCGCACAAAAAACCCCTCTATTTACAAGTACCACCCTGCTGCGGTGTTTATTAGTTTTGTATGTCTTAATACGAGCACACAAGTAGATGCTGAGACATTTACTGTGCAGTTAATTAGTCAACTGCACAGTAAAAATCTTGTGTAGATGTACCCAATGGGAGTAAGAGTGAAAATCTGGCTCCATAGAGTGATATAACAAGACTGAGACTGGAGAAATCTAGTGGGAAAGCCCTACATGGGTTATGTCTATTCTTTCAGAATATTGGGGCTATTTCTGTTTAAAATGATCACAAAAAATTGTAAATCAAATTAAATGGTGTTCTTATCATTAGCCTTGAGACCTAGTGCACTGTGAGAACTGTTTTCAGCTTTTGATTTACATTTCTATCACTTTTTGGTAACTGGAATACAAATGTCACTCTCCTAGAGGGAGGACAGTTGACATGCTATCTTGCGGGAAATAGGATGCCTCTTTGGAATCCCAGGAGCATGGAGGTGGTGATCTTAGGAGCACCATAGGGACCAGACTTCCAATAACCCTCCAAATGGCCAGAACTACTTTGGTTGGTGTATATGAAGCAGAGGTGTGGCCTTCATCTTTCCCCATATGGGATATAATTTCTTGCAATTCTGTCAAATACTAGAGAGCTTTGGGAAGTAACTTGAGACTTTAAGTGGGATCTTGGAATACTCTAGGTGTTTAAGTTTAAGAGCAAAATTATTTTCTTATGTACAATAG
The DNA here is from genome assembly GCF_000455745.1 of Alligator sinensis. Classification (NCBI taxonomy): domain Eukaryota; kingdom Metazoa; phylum Chordata; order Crocodylia; family Alligatoridae; genus Alligator; species Alligator sinensis. Next base: position 554,812 of record NW_005842069.1, on the reverse strand, counting down.
TAGAAATCTACTGTTACTATAAATGTGTAGAGTTATAAGTGAAAGGAAAACTTAGTTTTAAGGCTTGTATTTGAAATATTTTATTCTTACCAGGTATTTAAGTTTAGAACATATCCTAGAAAACTGTCAAAGCCAAACTCACATCATAGGTTACATGATTGGGATTTTTCAATAGCACTTAATGAAATTAAGTGACCGACTCTAACTGAATGACAGTGGAATTTAGGCACTGAAAATCCTGATCCAGTAATACCTCTGGGTCCTTATTATATATATTTTGAATTATTGCTAGCTCATGAAGTTTCTCCAGTCCTGACTACCTCATCTTCTGCACTCTTTGGAGCAGAGGGAAAAAGTATAGGTTTGTCAATGTTTTATAAGTTTTAAGATGCTCTTCTTCCTAGCTCTCACTGTTTCCCCTATCTTTCTTAAAGCTTGCCTTTCCCACCCCATTGAGCAGCTACTCCCTGCTTTAGACCACACCTAAATGGGAAGCCACCAAGAACATCAATATAATTCCTGACTTTTCTTCCCCCGCAACCCCGAAAAAAAATGGTCTAGGTTACTTCCAGTGTTGGGATTGAATAAGCAGCCTTTTATGGTCTCATTCTAAGGACTCAGTATAATATCTTGGACATAAGGAGGTAAAGGGGGTAGGTTGTAAGGGTCCCACTGATGGGTATAAGCTAATACTACTCTGAGCGTTATTGGTCATGCTCCAGAGGTGGGGAACAAGCTACTTTATGTGAGCTGACAGTTCTGTAATATTATTTGCACCCACTGGCAGTCAAAATGTCACCTGTTTTCCATAGGTTTAATCATTCCCACTAAAAAAGAAAAAGAAAAGACCTTTTAATATTGTAACCCTATTGAAAAACACCTATAGCAAATATGACTACCTGAGAAATAGGATCTGGAATGTGGCCCAACAGGATCCAATGACCTATTCATCTTTAGGTATAGGAGATACTTGAGGTGCTATATGATATAATGCCAGCTTAGTCAGTGATGGCAGCAGAAACTATGCTTCCACAGCACATTGAGCTGGGTTGCAGCAGCCCTGGCTGGCAGAGTGTCTGGGGGGACTGGGGGGTCAGCCTACCAGCTGGGGGCTGTTCCACCTGGGCTTAGTGTACTATAGAGGGGCTGACTTGGGCACAGAGGTGCTTCAGTGCAGGGCTAACCATCAGGTAGCCATAGCACAGAAGCACCCTCTTGCCCAGATGTCCGAGTTTCCAGTGGAAAAAATATCTCAGGAAGGTAGATATAAGGTCAAGATAATATGAGTATCTGAATAGAAAGAACACCTTGAAAAAGAAGGTACTTATTTGGGACATATCTTAAACATAAACATTTTATTCTTCTCTATAAATATTTTAGACCAGATTGAAAGGTGGAAAATCTTTGCTGTCACTTGGATCTTAGAGCATGGAAAATTTCATGTGGAAATGGGACTAAAAGGAAATGGTTGCATACGCAGGTAAGACAAATGCTGATACACCTGTTTAAAGAACTGTTATATCTGGCTTGCTTTCATTGCTTCCCCAGTTGTTCCTGGCTATGTCCCTTTTCTTCCTGTCTGCAGACAGTCTCATTGTGTCTCAAGAGGTTTTTGTCCTACTTTCATTAGTTTGTCATGATGTAGCTATCATAACTTAGCTCTCTAGGCAAACTAGGATGGAGAGGGGTAAGAGAGTAATATAAAAAAAATGTTTTGTCATTTGAAGGAACATTTAGACTTCATTTAAGAAACATGGCATAGAAAAAGAGATGTTAAAAGCTTATGTTAATAAACTGTCACATTAATAGGAACAGAAAATGCATGTTTAATCAACTACCATTCTGCAACTTTTTTTCTGGCAAGTGTTACAGAAGAGTGAGGGCAAACCTTCCCTGATAGTCCATTGAAACAAATAAATAAACAACAACAACCAGTTCCTGGTTTTGTTATTCGCAAACTATTATCTTTTCAGCGATTTTAGCACTCAATGATTTTTTTAACCTAATGTGTTAGCATAAGTAATTTTTTTCCTAAGCTTTAAAATTTTTTGCTGGTAGGGCTATAAACCCCGTGGAGGAATAGGAATTATTAACTGAGACTTGGAAAGCCTTTTCACAGAAAGAAGAATTGTTTATCACAGAGTTGCTGATTAAAGTGGTTCAGCTAAGTTAGATCTCAAAGGCCTACTTCTCCTATTCTTTTTTCTTTCTTCCCCTCCCTAGCCGTCCAAGTGACTTCCACATGAAATCTCATTTGACAACTCATTCCACATACTTTGCCATAGAGATAGTTAATTACTCAAGACAGTAGAGTGCAGATTCATCCGTGGAACTGTAATTTTGTGGCATTTCGTTAAGGGTGCAACTTATTTTTTTAGCAAAAAGCAAATTTGGCAGTCACGATTTTTTTTACATTTGTCAAATTTCAAAGTAGTAATATTCATGGGAGTAATTATACTTCGTTTCCACTCCTTCCTTCTCCAAATGAATACTTTACAAAATCTGTTTTAATTCAATTTTTTACTAAAGCTTTAGCATAACATTTTTGCCCAGCGTAAAATGTAGAATGCTGTGGTGTAACTACCCCTTCTAGTAATAGGTAAAGAGGAGAGTGGAATAACTGCCTAAAAACATGTGGAGCTTGGTATGCTATCTTTCTGTTCCAAGCATTGTATCTCAACTACAGTTTGTCCAGACACATTTCTTCCATGATCTGCTCTCCAATAACAAGCCTATTATACCTGTTTCTCTTGTCCTGTCACTTGTCATCCTCTTCCTAGATTCATTGCACTGTCCTCTCCTGCCCTATCACTACTTAGCCAATCCATCATAGCACTAAATAATTGTCATGCACACTATTCCCAGGTTAAGTGACTTATAGTCTCTAAGTACCTTATCTGAGACTCTCTTTTTTTTTTTTAAACAATAAAATCCTTTTGTCTTAGGACTTCTTCATACTTTCAGAGACAAAACAAAGTCTACATGTTGAATTCTCTTTAGATGCTGACTACGCACATCTACACAAGATGCTAAATGCATAGTAGACCAACTCTACTGCACATTAGCATGGCAAGCAAAAACTGTGCTAATGCACAGTACAATTAGTCTACTGTGCATTAGCATCAACAAAAACATGCAGCAACACTACTTGCAGTAGCACCGATTATGGCACATTAAGTTTAGTACCTGTTATTACAGGTATAAAACTTAATGCACCATAAATACAGTACATTAATGAATGTGCAGATGTGCCCAGTGTACATGAGCTTGCATATGTATGTGTCTATATACATGCACATTCCCCAATATTTCTCTTGGTGGAAAAAATAGATATCTCTTGTAGATTTCTGAATCCTTATTTGCCCTTCATGCTTCAAATTGTATATAGTACGGTTTTTCTGAGCACTGCATGAGTTTAATGCTAAAACATAGGCTATTAGTAATATTTTAATTGCACCCTATATTGTGATATATTGGCGGAGGCAGGGGGGCACATCTACATAATGTGCGGGCCGGGAGCGGTCCGAGGCCCTCGGGGGTTTTTTCACGCGGCGGGCTGTGGCCAGCAGCCCGGACACGCCGGGTCGGGGAAGACAGACGGCACGCTAGAATTAGGCACGGACGCTTAGTGGTTGTTTAAGATTGTTTACTTACACCGTACATGGTCGCGGTGTAGGCTGGAAAGACTTCTAGGAAAAGCTTTGCTTAAGTCCCAGTTTCAAGGACTCGGACCTGGGTAGAGCTCTGGATTCACTCACACGAAGTTTGCTAGGCTCCGTGGAACTTGCGCGCAGGGAAGGGGTTCGTCAAGGGATCGTTCGGTGACGGGGAGAGGCGAGAGGTTGATCAGACCTCTATAGCCAGCTCTAAGGCACACGCACTGGGTCCAATAGGCTCCGCAGTGCACCTAGAGTTCTCCTCAAGATGTTTATGGAGTCCCCCCTTGCAGGGTTATCCTCCGGAGATCTCCAACTTAGGCGGAAACCACTCAAGCCTCTTATACGGCTAGCAAGCCAATCGCTAGCTGCCACGTAGGAATAATTTAGAACTGGCCAATAGTGGGACACAAATCTGAATACAAATGGCGGGAACTCCTTGCAACGTGCATTTCTATGTTGCAACGAAGAAATGAACCCTGCAAAGAAAGCTACAAGTGGCGGGAAATAATTTAGCAGTGCCGAAGCGCACACAAACAAAAATCACACCCTTGGGTTGTGACACATAAGACACTACTGAACAGTGGTTACCATGCATTTATTTAGTACTTGTATAATCAAGTAATAAATGCACAGTAACCAGAGTTCCTGCACAGTAGTACCAGACAATGCCTCTTTAGTGATGCTACTGTGCGGTAGCCTAATAATACTGTGCAGTAGGGTATTATTACTGTTTGTGCTGTGACATACTACTGCACAGCTAGCTTATCATGTAGATGTGGACAGGGTCAACTTTTTTCCTATTTTGGAATTAAAACTTACTTTATCATGTTCTTTTAAATAAGAGTTTTGTTCTCATTCACCTTTTTCTTTCTTGTTCCAAAGTTAAAACTAATGCATAATCATCTCTTATTGCCCTCTCTGATCTCACCTTGAAATGTCAGACTTGCTGCTTTTTGATCATGCATATAATATATACCTTGACTCACTTACGTGAAGCTAAATCGGACAAAGATTCTCTCATCATTCAAGACCTGAATTTACTAATCACATTGCATATATCCATTATTTACACTAAAATAATACCTATTTAAGCCAATGTTAGCATCTTTCCTTTTCATCTAAAATTAAAATGACAAACATAGAAAATGCAGCTTAAAGCACAGAAACAAAAGTAATACATAGCTCTCAATACATTAATGCTTGAGTAAAATCAAAGCAGATTCTTTAGCATCTAAAGTAATAGTTTTACAAGAGTGATTCAGTCTTAAGGCGATAGAGCACTCCATACTACAAAGCATATTCAGAATTAGTTCAGTCTGTGTTGCCTAAATTGCTAAATATAATAGTATATTCTTTTCCCTGGATAATCACTTATTGCAAAATCTACCTCACAGTATTTAATAAAATGCTTCTTTTTGTTTGTTTGTTTTATTTTCCTTTACTTCTGTCAGGAAATTATTTCAAAGGAAAGCTGCCATCCAGTTCTGTTCATCACCTCTCATCATTACATTATCAGGGGACTCCCTCATTCATCCATAGCAAAACCCCAACATTTCCTTTTTCTTTTATTTTCTTTTTGTTTAACTTAAAATGCATTCCCTCCCCTTTCCCAACCAGTTCTGACTTTCTCTCTGCCCTCTCTATCGATTTTAAGTGATTACAAATAGTACTAGGTAAACTAAATTCTTAATCTCCCTTATAGTAACAAGCCCCTTTTTATATTGTAACTAGTGTTGTATTATGTTTGTATTAATTTTTACTGTTTTATATTGAATTTATATAATTTATGTCTATGTCTGTAAATAATGTCAAGCCTCCATCTTGTGTCCTGCCTGGGTTTAACCTATGTTGTAACTATGACTCATGTCTAACCAATCTCATGTAGATTGGTTCCTGAATGAATGAGGGTGCTTGAGGTACAATGGTAGCAGGCCTGTACTCAATGATCAACTCAATGACTGGACATTTGGCTTGCATTGACTCACGCAGGAACCATGGACCTCACCCAGGAACACAACAGAAACCCAGCATTTGAAAGACAAAGACCCTACAGAAACCAGCAACCCCACCATTGTGTCCTACTAGACAATGAGGACACCTGGATCTGCATGTAGGCATCTGAGCAGGAA
>NW_005842069.1:546596-549008 GCF_000455745.1 Alligator sinensis | reverse complement strand
AATCTGAGCAGAAATGTCCTTGCCTGGACATGTCCCTCCCATAGGAGACACAGGTAGCCCACCCCTATAAAAGAGGTGGTAGAGTGTGACCTCTTGAGGACACCCTCTCCATCTGGACCAGTACTATGCTACGCCACCTATCGACCTTTCCAGCGACCCCACCCTCTGGACAACACCTTGCTGGAGAAGACCCCGACTGGCCATTGAGGATCAAATCTCAGCCTGGGATGGGTAGCTATCACCCACCTTCTTTCCCCAAGCAAGGGACCTGAACTCTGTTTCTACATACCTGGACTTCAAATCCCTCCATTAAGCCTTTCTTCTCTTGCTACGTGCGTGTGTGTGTGCATGTGAACCAATAACGTCATGGGGCTGTGTAGTGTGTTGCTTGTTTAATAAAACTGTTGTAATTTTGGAAACCTGAGTTGGGTTTTTGTCTTACTGACATCCTGGCCCTGCTCCAGTCTCTGCCCACCTGACCGTCTGTCTGTCATCTCCATAACCCCAGCTTTGTCCCTCACTTCCACCCTGGCACCATGACCCCGAGTAACCAGAGCCCAAGTTACCCCACAGGCCTCCTAGTGCTAACACAGCCACAGAGTGAATGTTTCTGTGTTTGTGTATATGCATTTGTATATGAACCTATACAGTGTTTGTGCAGTTTTTATGTGTGTATATAATTTTGTATCATGCCCTTCTGTCTACCAGCACAATACTGAGATTCTGAGTGTTGATCTGGCACATGTCAAGTCAACACATCCAACTCCTAAAAGTCATCTCTATTTTTTTTGGTTGTTTGTTTTGTTTTGTTTTGTTTTAATAAGGGGGGAACAGAGACACACAAACTAAAGGTAGTACCAGCAACCACGAGGTTTGGGCTTGAATAACCTGACTTTGGTGTGTGAGAGGTGCGGGCTTTTCCTGCATCTGTGTTGGGGACAGGTAGCTGGGAGCTGTGTGGATGCTGTCACTGCATTTCATAGAACCCCCACTCTGTGGCTACAGCCTGGGTGCTGCTTCCAACGAGTGGGGAGTTAGGCCAGGGCTGGGCAGCTGCAAAGTGCATCCTCACTGCTGCTGCTTTTCCCTGCTTCTCTCCCACCTACTGCCTTCCAGCTTTAGTACAGGCAAAGCTGCAAGCAGCCCAGCTCTGGTGCAGCTCCCTACTGGCTCTTGCACTGTATCTGCAGAGCATGGGGGCTGGAAGAAGCAGTGGCTACACAGACACAGGTCCCACCTGCCTGATGTCAACACAGATGCGAGTGAGGGCACAGACCATGACCTTCAACTCTGTAGGCTGGATTCAATGGTTTTGCAGGCCATATATTGCCAGCCCCTGGTCTATACTACTTTTGTGTGGCACCTATGATCATTGCTTTAAAGCTCGCCCCTCCCACTCATTCCCACACAGCATGCACCAGATACCACAAAATGAGTCAACGTTGCCACTTTAGGATGGGCCTTTATTCTGGGCTACAGGAATATTAGATTCCTTTGAAGGTTATTTAAATATTATACTGGGGGCTTGCCTGGGAGTTATTGCTGAGGTTTTTCTTAGGAGCCAAGCAGAAAGTGAGGTAAAAAAAAAATTGGGCAACTGTCTAGAGACAAGCTTTTAGGAGGATTTTGCCAAGCATTGTACAGATCTCACAACCTTCTGGTTTGATGGAAGATCTCTCTTTATTCAGAGCACAATGGCTATTTCTTCCATCAGGACAACAAAAAGAAAACTGATTTTTAAATTCCATTAATTTCCCTTCACCTTGTGTGATGTATGTGCTTTGTATCTTCCTGCCCTCTTCCCCCATAACAACAAACCAGTAAGTATAAAGAATCTTCCTTTGTATAGGAGGAGGAAACAGTGCTATAATGTTCATCCATCGTTATCAATATTGTTAAGCAAACCATTGGAGAAAAAACGCTTAAAAATGTAGATATTGATGATTTATCATTTGCCTTTCACAAGAATTTTGTATCTAGTGAACTCCAACAGATAAGTCTCACTGGAAGGATCTAAGTTAAAATGCACTGGATTTTTTCACTCTGATTATGAGGTACTGCTTTAATTATAGCCAGATCCTTCTTTTTTTCCCCTCTAATGCTGATTTATTTCTCTTTCCTTGGTTAATGTTGAAAGTAAAATGATCTGAAACAATAGTTCATGGACTATAGGGAAAATAATGCAAAGTGGTTCATGAAATACGTTTGGCCTGCCTTTTCTTTTGGAGCACACATTCTAGCAGGAGATATACAATTACAGGATTGTATACTGCAGTAGCCATATAGCCAAGTGAAGTACAAATCCTAGAAATTTCCTTCAGAAAGATTTGGCCCTGGCCTTTGTTTTCATTGACTGAGCAGCAGCAAGACAAGAGCTTGTCTGGAGGCAGACTAGGATTTTAATTTAAATAA
>NW_005842069.1:535035-546565 GCF_000455745.1 Alligator sinensis | reverse complement strand
TTGTGTCCTCTTCCCCTGGCTATCAATTCCACTTTTTACTTTTACCCATTTACAAGCCAAAAGAAAAACCTTGTTGACATTGCCTAGAAGTTTCTCTATATTTGTTGAGTGACACTTATAAGCAGAACAGTTTTGCAATATTTTAATATTTAGAATTTTTACTATCTTCCCACTTAATTCATAGCACAGAAATAACAAGACACATTCTCCTTTGTATTTTTGGGTGGACGAAACTTAGGACTATATTTGATTCATATATAACATCTTCAATTTTTTTTCTAAGTCACTACCAATTTCAGCCATCATGCCAAATGAGGTGCCTTATGAGTGGTATTTCAGGGCTTCTAAGCTTAAGGTGGAAAGATAAATTGGCCTTCAACAGGGGGAGTCAGGGCCACTTTGACCACATATCATAAAGATTAATGATCAGCAGACCACTTTACAGGGTAATACAACACCTGCAGCCAGACAAGGGATAATGGCAGTTAACCTCTTTCTGAAAACCATCAAAGGAGTAGAACCTAGGTCCAATATGAAATGTTAGATATATACGGGCATACTACCTATAAAATGGTACTTTCCATGTTAACTGCATTATTTTAGACAAAAGATGTGCTGCATTTTCTGTGATAGTTTTTTTATTACAGTGGCTTATTTGTAAGTGCTGCCTATAAAGGATGAAGTGCTACAGGAAGGGCTCTGTATATGTAGACATGCAAAGAGTTGGCAAAGAAGATACCATCCAATAGTTTTAATGTCTTGTAGAATGGATATAACTTATCACTGAGTGCAACAAATTAATTCTTCTATTAATGATTTTTTAATCTTTGCTTTTATCAGGGATTAGGGCTGAAAACTGTAGCTGTTACAGTTTGTGAAAGAGACATTCTGCTTCATATCTGATATGCATTTTAATTTGCTTCCTGTATCTCAACAAAAAAATCTGACTACTAGGCCTGTGTGAATAGGGAACTATTCAATTCCAATTCATATTTGGCTGATTTGGATGCCAGCGATTCAATTTGGATCACTTTTCTGATTTGATTCAGCTGAATCAGATTTGGAGATTCGGCCATAGAGTGTAATGGGGAATCAATGAAATCTCTAACTTTGTTGTTTTTTGGCTGATTCAGATGAAACTTGCAGGAATGGTAGTTTCTGCTGAGGGCACAAAGTCTGCCATGTTTCAAGGGGATAAGTGCAGGGGTTTCTGGAAAACTGCACCTCAAAATCTGAAGGTAAAACTCATGACATAGGTGACACTATATGTGTGTTAAGGTACAGGGGGGAGTGAATACTGCAGGCCTGATAGACTCTGCTGAGGCCATTAAACCTGCCAGCTGTCAAGGATATAGGTGCAAGGGGGTTCTGGGTTCTGGGGCCCTGCACCTTTGGCTGCTAACAAACAAAACTCATGGTATGGGTATGTGACACTGTGTATTCAGGTGCTCCCTTCCTGGCATGTAGGCCTCTGCACAACAAAGCAGTGTGCCCCAGTGAGGCCTTCTTCTCCCCTACAGCCTCAGGCCAGTCCATCACTGTAAATGGCAGCAGGTAAAAATAACTTACGTGACCCAGCACCAGTAGCACCAGCAGCAGCATCTCAGGTAGCCTTGCCAAACCATTACAGAGCCTTTCTTTTTTAGAAAGGAATTGAAAGCAAGAAGTAAAGATGTTGTATTGGATATATGTTACTCATGGTATGTGATGGCTTATCTTGTGTTTTTATGTTTATATGTTTATTATGGCAAAAAACAGAATAGTTAGAGAAATATATCTTAGGAAGCTTTTGGGTTGAAAAACCCTTCATCAGGCTGAGGGAGCACCTGCAGTTGGTGTGTCTCCTGATTCTGGATGAAAGGAATAGTAAAGAAGCCAGAGGCTAGCCTGGTGCACAATGCAGGAAATAAAGCCAGTCGGTGAAAATGGAAATGGAGGGGTCAGGAGAGTGTAAAGTCCATTTCCCTGTCTCCTACCCTGGCCATTTGCCTCTCTTATATTATGGAGGCAAACATGAAGGTCGACTTGAAAAGATCAATACATATAGCTGGGGTACTAGAACAGTCTTTGTGAAGGCATTCGCCTGCTAAAACAGGGGATGGAACTGATATGTCAGTGAGTAACTTAGGAATGACAGTTACTTTCCCTCACATGTGTAACTGTTTTCTGAGGATATACTGGTTGGAGCAAGAGAAGTACAATGATTTAGTATTATATTCCTACCTTTTTGTTTTCTAAGAACTTTTGTTGACTAGGTTGAGAGAAACTTCAGAAGTGGGAATGGCAAATCTATTTGATAGATAGGAATAACCCTGTCTTGAACATACTTATAAAGGGATTGGACATTGATTCAAAGATTATAAACTGAATAACTACAACTATGCTCCTCAATGCTAATAATAAGATCTGTCTCTTCACTCAACATCTGTCTTGCCTATTTCCATCAGCTTCAAAGACACTGTCTGCCACATTGGATATTCATTTCCATTTTATAGAAAAGTGCAAAAATATTGTACTTCAGATTTGATCACATTTTTTACAGCCAGCACAGTTATAAATGAGTCTGCAAGATGGAGAAAGACATACATGCTGGTCCAGTCAAAGGTCAAAATAGTTGTGATATGGAAGTTACATTCACATGCATCACTACCTATATTGAGTACCACTGGAATCTGGTGAGGTGGAGAGGAGTTCTTTTTTTATGGCTGTTACAAGATTATGCCAATGTATTTCAATCATTTGGAAATGAAGTAACTGAATATGCCACTAAAAAAATGTAACGGTGTTAATACATATGCACTAACTTAAATGGATATAAGATATATTCAGACACTGGTTGTTATATGGTGTGTCAGTGTTTACCCTTGCCATAGGTAACATTATATTTTACAACCATGCCATTTTGGTATTTGTAACAGAAGATCTGTACCCTGGTTACTTGAGACTGGGGAAAAGAGTACTGCACCTTTAAGATGGACTGCTTTAGACCAGAATAGATAGTCCCTAGGGATATATAAACTGTGTGTTGTGGAAAGCCAGTGAGTTAGGCCCTGCAGTGCTGGGCTAGGGACCGGAGTTGCACATAAACCAGTTTAAGTGACTGGAAATTGGTTTAAACCTGTAACAGAACGGAAGCTTGGTGCACATAAACCAGTTTCAAAATGTCTGAAACTGGTTTAAGATAAACCTAGTTGAATGTAGTATTAGGCTTAAGTGATTTGGGTCAAACAAATTTATCCAACTTCTGTCCCAGATCCCTTCCTGTTTTAAGTTAAATCACAGTCCTCCAGCATGCCAGAATGCTTTGTAGCTCTGGGCTGGGTTGTGCTGTCTGCTCCAGAGAGCAAGGCTAGTCAAACCCCATCTGCTCCATAGCTGGAGCAGTAAGTTTGGCTGACAAGGAGTGGGGAAGGGGATCAAGCCTGACTGGGGATGCAGCCCATTCTGCAGTGGGGGCTGCTCCTCCCAGGCAAGCCCCAGCTAGGGTATGGGGCCAGGGAGGGGGTTAAACACCCCTTTCCACACAGAAATGTATTGCTGGCTGCAACTGTGGACTACAAATCCAAGAGGTACCTGGAATTGGGAAAAGGAAGTGATGGGGAACCCTACAGAGTCCTGGTGCTGTAATTGTGGACTGGAAATCCCAGAGACCTCTGGGGAAGCATGAAGTGGAAGTGCACACACAGTCAAAGAGCTGTGCTTTAGCCCCCAGCATCTGTCCTGAGCCATTGCAGGCATGTGGCTGCATTTCTTGAATCAAAGGTAAATGTCTGTTCACTTCTGTTTCAATTTAGTCTGTGCAGCTTAGATTAACCTGCAAAGACTGAATCAATTCAGCCTTCGGCTTTCTGACTGTTGTCTGTACCTCACTGTAGTGGAAGGAGTATTTTTGCTTCAAGCTGTAGAAGCTTATCTGGAGATTGTGAACTGTGAACAGATCCAGGAGGTTTAGAGCTGGGGGATGCCCAGTTGAACTGAGAGAAGCCTGGGTGGGGGCTTGAAGAGATGACTCTTTTTTTTCTTCTGATTTTTGGTAAAGACGACTCTGGGCTTCAGGGGCCATTGTTGTGAGGCATGAAGTGGCTAGATGGGGAGGCTGGTGACAGCACTCTGAAGACTTTGCTACACAAACACAGGCAAATTACAACTGAATAGAAACCATCAATAACATTATTGCACATTTTCCACTTTAACCTTATAGATGGATGGACCCTTTATAGCATTATAATTACTTTGCATTTGTAGTCAGTCTAAATTAATTGTGAAATTAACTTGTTAATTGTATAATATATGTAATGTGTAAAGGGGGCTTGAGAGAGTGCTTAGGCTGTTTATTTGTGGTGGTTTGGGGCTAGCCAGCCTGGGAGAGCAGATTGGGGAGCCACAGACCCTGTGGACTGTTGATTTGGACCAGGGAACACAATATGCAGTAACCATTGGGGTACACACTGAGGAGTGTGAGAAGCTGATTAGTGGAAAGAGCAACATTTGCTAATATTAAACACTTTGGGGGCTTGAGGGGGGCAGTGATGCAATATAAATGTATGCGTGGCACCTAGCATTGTCCTCTCTGTCTGTGCCCACTTCTTAATTATTATTACCATCCAAGCCATGGCAGGTGAGAGACAACTGGGTATTCAGGATGGTGGGAGGGCTGAACACCAGGGGCCAAAAAAACATCCCAGGGCACCCAGGACCTTATACAGCATGGCAGTTTTGGAAGCTTGTCTCTTTTTTTCTATGCATGAGTTCCTTTCCATTTTCTTTGCTGCCACTCTGGGTGAACAGACAAGAACATATGGCTGCCCCCTTAAAGGTGAATTGCAGATCTGTCAGAGGGTACCTCTATACATCTTCTCTGGCTTCCTTGAGATTGCTGCTAAGAAAAACTGTCCTGCCCTTCTGCTCTACAAAACTCAAATCGAGAAAGATGGAGAGAGAGTGCAAAAGCAGCAGTAAGGGCAAGATGCCAGGACTTCTTTGCCATGTCATTTCTGACTTTGTAATATGTGGAAAAGTGTGAGAAAAGGGAAGCGCTGCTTAGCAACAATCTTAATGGTGGTGGGGAAGCAGTAATAGACATTCTCTGAAAACAGCACTTCCTGGTAAAGTATTTTAATTTTGTACCCAAATTAAATATGGGCACAAATTATTGAATGTATACATTTAGTTTGGCCTTGTAAATTGTATTTCCCCTATAAATAATTGCAGGCATTTTTTCACATGAGTTAGTTGCATTTAAAAGTAAGGCTCAATTAAAAAAAAAATCTTCCTCTTATTTAGAATGTCGAAGAAGCAACATCTTCTTTACATACTTCCTGAAATTATAGGTTAGATAATAGTTATGTCTTCCAGGTGATAGTAAGTAGCATGACTTTCTAGCATATCTGTCTATCTTGTACTGCTCATTCTAGCAAAAGCCTGGACATCTTCCAGAATTGTTTTATAACTTATTGGGGCAGGCATTTAGCAACAAAGCTAGGCTATGGTTGTTTAGGGGGGGCTCTGTTTTATGGTGGTGGTGTTGTTTCATTCTTCTATTTTATAAGTAATCTATATCTCTTATCGTAAGCTGCCCTGAGCCTTTTTGGGAAGAGCAACATATAAATGGAAAACAATACATAAAATAAAAACAACTAAATGTGTCCTTGAGCAAGCTATTACTTTCAATTGTAGATGAGGAAAAACGCAATGATTTCCTAGGGTGATATCTCTTATTGGACCGACAATGCAGTTGGGATAAAGTTAGACAAGCTTTTGAATTTCACATGCAGAAGCTTGTATAGCTTTATCCCAATTATACAGTTGGTCTAATAAAATATATCACCCTAAGAAATCCTTGCCTCTCATATAATTTCTGGACCATCACAGTTACAAATTCACTCTTACACTAATAAAAATGCAATTGAATTTACTGTACTACTGCAGAAGTTTGTGAAACCTTAAAACTAGGCCTTGTTTCTGCAAGCTAGCATAAACTAGCAGAGCTCCAGTGAAGCCCCCCCCCCCCTTTTTTTTTCTTTTTAAAATGTACTTTGCAATCAACAGGGGCAAAGTTTATTGTGTTCTTTGTTTCTTCTAAATTCTTTTCTATAAAAAAAAAAAAATTGGTATTACCATAACCTGAATTCAGAGCTGCTACTGAGCTGAGCAATTATTTAACAACAGTGAAGTGTGAGCACTGCCCTAAATAAATGTATTAGCCTTTCTGTCCCTTCAGTGCTCTGAACGAGCTTCTTTGATGGGGAAATTAAATATTTTAATATTTCAATGAATGACTGCTTGACAAGGTTCTACAATCTAGATAATAGTTTTCTCAGACATCATATAGATCTCGGATTTCTTCTGTAATTGTATTAGCCAATGTGTTATAGAGGATGTATGTGGATAGGAACTTTTTAATTTTGTTTTGTAAACAGAAATAACAGAATGTTGATCTCTATTCTCAGCACATGCATTTCAAAAATAAGTAAGCAGTTAGATGAAATCTGATTGAATTTATATTGGAAGCTTTGTATTGGACATGGAGTCCAGTTATTTTGTCAATGACAATAAAATAACATGTCAGGTGAGCAGTAAATAGAACTACTCAAATGTCTCCTGGCTGAATATGGCAGATTTTGCAGTTTTTCATGGCTGCTGCTTCTCATTTGTTGTTTGTCTAGGGCTCTCTTTATCCCCTTCCTTACAGTTCTTTGTATTTCTTCTTTTGGCCATGATTTTGTACACTGAAATGTCTCAGGTCACTGAGTTTTTGATAAGACTACTCATGTTACTAATAGCATCCTCATCTTCGTGCTAAATAATGTATCTTAGATTGATAGATTGCAGGGCTGGAAGGGTCTTCGGAAGATCATTGGGTCCAACCCCCTGCACCAGGCAGGAAAGACAGATGGGGTCAGGTGACCCTAGCAAGGTGACTGTCCAGTAGGGCTGTGTGAAATTTCATTGCTGTTTCAATTTGACACTGTCTCGACTCATTTCAAGCTCAAAACAGCAAAATTGAATTGAAACGAAGGGCTTCAAAACAGTCTCGAAACAAAATGAGGTTAGTCAAAATGTTTTGAAATGTTTCAAGTTTTGAAGCCAGCAGCAAGGTGGTGGGAGACGAGGGAGAACCAGGGCTATGCTACCAGCAGCAGCCGAGAGTGCAGCCTTGACTCTCCCCATCTCCCACCCCTGGGCTGTGGGAAGCCGACCACAGTGCAGAGGAAGGGAACTGAGCCTGGGCTCTGTTCCCCTCCCAAGTGCTGCAATGGGGCTGGGGAAAGAAACTGATCCCTATCACTCAGTTCCCCTCCCTAGCCCTACGATCATGCTGGGGATGCGAACTCAGCCCAGCTGGGCTGATTTTTCCCAACCCCAGTGTGATGGTCAGGATGGGGTTGGGAACTCATCCCAGCCCGGCTGAGTTCATTTCTCCAGCCCAATCATGGGGCTAGGGTTGGAAACTCAGCTCAACTGGACTGAGTTTGTTTCCCCAGCTCTGATCATGGGGCTGGGGTTGGGAACTGAGCAATTGGGCTCAGTTCCCATCCCCAGTCTGAGGTGGCAGCACCGGCTTCCCTCCCTCATCTGGCAGGCATGGCCTGCACTGCCCTATCCTGGTTTACCACCTGTTACAAAAGGGCCCCCACCCACTCATACTCCAGGACCAGAAGCTGTGCCTGGAACTTCCAGTCCGCCATGTCCCATACCTCCTCATGCCAGTCCCACACCTCCTTGTGCCATTCCCATACATCCTTGTGGGCTACATCCTCTGCCCACCACCTGTCCTGACTGGCCATGTCCTCTTCCTGCCGGCCCTGTGCATCCACAAGATGGTCCTCCAAAGCCATCTGCAGGCAGTGCAGGATGAGGGTGCAGTCTGGGTCCTCCTCCTATGGAGCTGGTGCATTTGCAGGGCCCTATCTGTGGGCAACAGTACCTCTGAGCCCACATACTGGCTGCCAATTATGGCCTCTCCCCTCACTTGCAGCTGCAAAGCCATGAGAAAGAATAGTCCCCCATAAATGTGAGTGTTGGGGTTCCTGTCCTGTGCAAACTGACACTGCACCTCCACCTCACCCCACAGCACCATGAGTTTGCCAGTCTTCTCCATGTATCAGTTGGGGCCCCAGGTTGCAGACACTGGCAATAGTGATGAGAAGGCCATCAGGGCTCCCCCACCAGCTCTCAGGGCCTCTGCACAGGTGTCCCTGTGCTGCCAGGCCTGGTTAGCTTCCTGCAGTGCCTATCTCAGGTATACAGCATGGGACTGGCAACTGTGTGGTGTAGCAATGCCCCACAACACCTACAGGTTCTAGTCAGCTGTTGGGGGTGGGCTGTGGGCAGCTGGAGCTGGCCCCAGTGGCCAGGCACTGTCCGCAGCTGGACCTGTGTGCTGATAATACCTGGTAGGAGTGTGGAGTAGCCTGCAGGCCTGGATGGTGTGGGCCTGGCACTGAAGTGCCCGGCAGTAGGGCTGTGTGAGGCTTCAGATCAGGAGAAGCTTTGGACGCTTCAGGGTCTGAAGCAGCATGTCTGGGTCGAAGTGCTGGCTTTGTTGAGCTTCCAAAGCACTTTGGAGCCACCTCAGAGATCTGGCCATAGGGTATAATGGGGAAACAATAACATATCTATAACTTTGTTTTTTGTCTGATTTGGATGAAATTTTCAGGTAGACTCTGCAGAGAGCATAAAGTTTGCCAAGTTTAAAAAAGATTGGTGCAGAGGTTTGGGGGTAACTGCACCCTAAATTGCTGAAAGCAAAACTCCTGTCACATCTATGTGTTACAACATAGGGGGGTCAAAACTGCAGGGATGGTAGCTCTTGCTGAGGCCACAAAGCTTGCCAAGTTTAAAAAAGATAGATGCAGGAGCTTGGGGGAACTGCACCTCAAGCTGTGGACAAGCAAAACTCATGCCAGGAGTGACACTGCATGTGTTAAGGTGCAGCGGGGTGACAGTTGCAGGGATGGTGGCCCCCACATGACTGTCAGTCCCACAAGCACCCATGGCATGAATTTTGTCTGTCAGCAGCTAGGGGTGCAGGGTCCCAGAACCCCCCTGTACCCATCTCCTTGACAGTTGGCAGACTTTGTGGCCACAGCAGGGGCCACCATCCCTGCAGCTTTTACCCCATTGCTCCTTAACACACAAGGGGTCACCCATGTCATGAGTTTTGCTTGTCCTCAGCTTGAGGTGCAGTTTCCCCCAAGCCCCTGCACCAGTCTTCTTGAAACTTGGCAGGCTTCGTAGTGTCACCAGGAACCACCACTCCTGCAGTTTTGACCCCCCTGTGGTGTAACACATAGACATGACAGGAGTTTTGCTTTCAGGAATTTGGGGTACAGTTTTCCCCAAACCCCTGCACTGATCTTCTTAAAACTTGATAAGTTTCATGCTCTCAGCAGAGGCTACCATTGCTGCAAGTTTCATCCAAATAGGACAAAAAACAACAAAGTTATAGATGTTTCATTGATTTCCCCATTATACCCTATGGTCGGATCTCTGAGGCCGGTCCAGAGCTCTGGATTAGATTGCGGCCGGATCTGAAGCTGGATTGGATTTCTGCTGACTTGCACAGGCCTACCAGACAGAGGGACCAGGGTGTAGGTAGGCTGGTGCAACTAGCTTGTGGCCTTCCCAGGGGGAGACAGGAGCCTCGAGTGGCCTCTGGCTGCCTGCATGTGCCCCAGGGCTCAAAATGCCTGCAGGCTTTTAAGGGCCTGATGCTGAAGCTGCCATAGAACTTTGCCAGCCCTGGGGCAGGATGGGGCTCCCAGCCCCAGAGCCCTGGGGCTAGCCTGAGGCTTGCCACCTAGTAGCATGGCTGACTGGGAGCAGATTTGCTCCCAGTTGGTCTACATGTGTTCTTCTGCACAGAAATTACTCACAGGTAAATTTGCTACTTGCATTCCCAGGTAGGAAATCTACTCACAAAAGTAGCATCATTTATTGTGCAGTAAACATGCACACTTGTAGATGTGCACACTTACTGTGTGCTGTGTGCTATGAACTATGCTAATACATAGTAAAGTGTTGGGTAGATGTTGTTCACTCTGGATTTAGGACCCAGAGGCCTTGTTCAGGACCCAGTCTCAGACCTTTCTATTCGATAATAGGCAAATTTATTGATACACAGTGATAACAGAAAAGAAGCAATATAAGCAGTCAAGCAATTCTATATATCGACCAACCCTAGGGCTGTCATCAGAGTTAAAGTACATGTGGCCAGAATGAGAACTTCACTCTGAGGCTATTTCTTAGATGCCAAATGTCAGCACAGCATGTCAACAGTCTGGAGGTGGGAAGCTGAGACACCCCTCCCCCCACCATCCAGTGGGGTTCATGAGACGAGCTGGTTGTATGCCTTCCATGGTGGCCTTGGGAACCCTTCCTGCAGGATGGGAATGGGGATGGTCAAGATGGCTATTCAGATGCGAAAAACATTTTATGGTCAGAATTTCTCAAGACCAGACATGTTCTTGACAATTTTACCCCTTCTGTATATTGGAAAATGCTTTCTTGTTGTTTCTACTAGATGCTTGGTGCCATTGTAGCACTACTAGTGCCCCTCCATCCTATAAAAGGCTGGAAAAATGCCAATAGTTAGGCCTTTCCCAACCAGCCATGGAAACCAGGCATGCTGTCTGCACAGGAAGGACTGCTCTTCATGGAGGTTCCATCAGTTCAATCTATGTTCGTGATCTCTGCACACATTCTGGGAATTAATAAAACTACATTACACTACTATTTGTACAATATAAAATGCATCTCTAATACTAACAAAGAAAGCAAGAAAGCAAGCAAGAAAGAAAGGGAACCCCCCCTCCAAAAAACTAACAAAACAAACAATCAATCCAGCCCTCTCAATTGCTGGGATGGCTGAACTCTGTGAGGCCCTGGAGGCAATGCTCTGCATGATGCACCATTTTTTGTAGCCACTCTCTAGGTATTTCATAGTCTACCAAGAAGTTTTGCTTTACATTTAATAGTTCAGCACAGTTGATATAGCAATCACTTATAGCAACAGCATTTTACAAACACAGAAAAACACAATCACTACACATAACACAGTCATGCTATAGCAGAAAGCCCCCTTTTCCTCTTGCCTGCATTTGCTCTCCCTTCTTTGGATATGTTTCTCTTTTTCTACCTTTCTTCCTTCCTCTTTCTTTCACTTTAAGATAAGGAATTGTGTTTTAAAATTTGTATGTGTGCATTTTGTGTCTCCCCTTGTAGTTTGGTATTTTTATCTATTTGTGTGCCATGACATTTGTAGCTTATATTTTATACTCCTCACCTTTCAACTTTCAACTAAATGTGTTTTAGTAAGTTATACATTGTAACAATGTTAACAAGGGCAGGAATCAAACTGTCCTTCTCTGTATCAGGCTGGCCCCTGAAAGAGCGAGTGAATCAGTGATTGAATGTGTAACAAGGTAGCACACAGCAATTAACACCTGGGAAGCTGCAGATCAGCCAAGGGAAGAACTCAATAGAAGACAATGTAACAACCGGGAAATCTCTAAACATCACTGATCAA
>NW_005842069.1:515973-534590 GCF_000455745.1 Alligator sinensis | reverse complement strand
AGAAAAGAAAACAAAACTCGAACCTGCAGGGCACGAGGGTACGTTGCAAGGGGTTTTCGGCGACGGGAAGATAAACCTGCAGGACTTGAACCCGGGTAGAAGAGCTCTGGATTCACTCACACGAAGTTTGCTAGGCTCCGTGGGTCCAGTTCTTTTGCGCGCGGGAAGGGATACGTCTGGATTGCGCTCGGCGACGGGGAGAGGCTAGAGGTTGATCAGACCCCCATTGCCTGCTTTAAATGCAACTGGGTCTGAAGGATCCGCAGCGCTTAGAGATCGTCACACAGCGTGAAGTCTCCTCCTCCCTTGTTCATGGAGTCCTCCAACTTGGGCGGAAACCACTCAAGCCTCTTATACGGCTAGCAAGCCAGTCACTAGCCGCCATGTGGGAATAATTTAGAACTGGCCAATAATGGGACTCGAATTAGCATACAAATGGTGGGAACTCTTTGCAATGAGCATTTCTGTGCTGCAACAAAGAAATGCACCCTGCAAAGAAAGCTTCAAATTGGCAGGAAATTCTCCCTTGCACCAGGGTTCTCTTTTGCAGCAGAAAACTCCACCGTGCAAGGAAGCTGCAATTTAGCGGGGACAATTTAGCAGTGCCGAAGCACACACAAACAAAAATCACACCCTTTGGGTTGTGACAGATACCACGCTGAAAGAAGCCTCAACGACAGACTCCAGTGCTTGTAGGATAGGTATACCTGACTCTGTAGCCTGCTACTGTGTGTGTGTATGTATGTGTGTGCATGTGTGTGTGGGGACCAGCTGCAAGGTTTATGATTACAGTGTTTCAATCCGCCTAATAAACTAGAATTTTAAGGATCCCGAGTTGGACATTTGTAGCCAACAATGCTTGATTCCTTTCTGTACCCAGCAAAGTTCACAATACTTCCACAGTGGTTCCATACTGCAAGACAAAAAGGGAAGGGCTCACCCCTCTTGGTTAGTTTACTCTTAGCTGGTAGACTGTGGTGGCTTTACTTGGCCTGTAGCCAGGCTGACACTCATCCAAAAATTTCCCTTTTAGAGGCTGCTTTTTCAGCAGTGCTCTCCTTTTAATGTGGCACTCAAGTGTATCTTACCACACATCATTTTTCTCCTTGGCCTTCACCAAGGGTTTTTTTTTGTTTGGAGTATGCTCCCCTAGCCTTTTTCTGAAAAAGAGTAACTCACAAGGTGGTGGCGCTATGGTTTTAATGTGCCCTATACTTGCCATTGCCCTTTCTGCAGGGTGGTTATTATGCAGCATTTCACACAGACTACCCCACTATGAGTAGCTTGACCACACCTAGGAGGGTGGCAATTTTAGGTTGTACCGAGGACCAAGCTCTCCACGCTCCTGCTCTGGTCTTCTTCACTTCTTATGGGCACAGTATCTTACTTCTGGGCTTCCTCACCCCTTATTGAGCCAGTTGAGATCTCAGGCTCCCAGTTCTGGCAGCTTTAACAGTGGTCTTTTCTCTGTGCCCCTTCTCTGGGCTGCCAGACCACTTAATCTTCTAGGGCCCTGCAGACCCATCATCACATCTTTCTCTCTCTCTTTGTCTCTCTCTCAGCTCCACCCCATCCCCTTCCACTCTTTGCTGACCTGACCCCTCCTGGGCTCTAGGTCACTGACTCTTCCTCACAACTTTCAGACTGAGAGACCCTGGCTTTCCATGCTCTCACAAAGTTTGGCTGGGCTCTGCTTTTTAGCACCCACTCTCAATTCCTGTCTGTGCCTTGTGAGTCTATTCTTGTATCCCATAGATTTCTCACTCTAGCATGTCTCTTTCTGGAGTCTTTCTTCACTCTTGCTTTCTCCAGCAGCTCTCTCTTTCTAGCAGCTTTCTGGAATTCCCACACTTCCTTCTAGGTCTTATCTAACTTCTAGCTTTTCTTTCCCTCACAGATATATCCTTTCTGGACTACAGGCTTCACAATCCATTCTCATCAGTGGCCCCTTCTTGCTTTGCTCTCTGAAAACCAATTCATCCAGCAAATCTTGGTCTTTCCCTCTACCTCTATCTAACAGCTACACAATCTGTGCTGGCCTTGTTTTCTATAAACCAAAAACAGTCTCTATCTTTCTCCCTCACAGATTGTCAGATCTTACACAGCACATACATAATCCAGAAAGCTCTATTCTAGGACCAAGAAAGCCCCCCCCCCCCCCCAAAAAAAATTAAAAAAAAGATCACAGGTGATGAATTACACACCACACACAACCATTTTGGGAAAGCTTTCTCTGCCTCAAAAAGGAACCCCCAAAACATGCATATGCAGAGAAAAAACCCAAAACCAAAACATGCCCCTGATAAACTCAATCTCACTTCTTTTCCTCTGCTCAAAGTAACTGTTGGGCACTGATATCTGTTTACACAGCTGTACCCTGGTGTTTCTCAAACCAAGCTGTTACACACTTTCTCTTCTAGGCTACTCTGTTTCTGGAGAGGCGGGGGGGAGGGGTTGGAGTTTCCTCTTCACTTCCAATCACAAATTTTCTGCCACTGCTTGAGCAGGTGTCCAGTAACATACCTTGTCTCTTTCTATGCCCCTTTCTGCTTCTATTCTCCGGGGCACACAGGATCTCAAAGTATCTGTCTTGCATTTCTCTAACTGTTTCTGAGCAATCTGAAGCTGCACTGCATGAATAACACTTTGCCTTGCCATAACTTGCACTTGTAACCTCCACCTTACAGACTCCACAGCAAACACAAAATGCTGCTCTTGTCTCCATTTGATTAGAAGACTAACTATTCACATAGACCTTAAAGTCAAAGGAACCTGTTCATTGACACAGCCTCTCTAGCAGAGAGATGACGTTCTCTGTGCTCTCTTAGCATTCTATTGCAAACACAACAGAAGATTCCTACTTAATCCCAAGTGGACCATGGCATATATCTATGTCCACTATTCTGCCCAACCTAGGCAAACAATGCCTCCTAAGTCAGCAGTAACAAAGTTCCAGTACAAAACTTACAACCCTGTGCAATTACCACACAGCTTTACCTTACAAGTCTTAGCTGATCTCTTTAAAAATAGTCTGTATCAACAAATTCCCTGATTGGTCAGGTTACTGCCCTCAAGTTCCAGTCCTAGGTTTTCAGTCAGCAATTGCTGGCACTGGACCTGGTCCCAGTTCTTAAGTCAAAGTCTGAGAGCCCCATGTTGGGTGCCAATTGTTAGCTCTGGATTTAGGACCCAGAGGTCTTGTTCCAGGAGGGAGGAGGGACCCACCCTTAGACCGATCATGACCTGTCCATTCAATAATAGGCAAATGTATTGATACAGAGTGATAATAGAAAAGATGCAATACAAACAATGAAGCAATTCTATACATCTGCCAACCCTAGGGCTGTCATCAGAGTTAAAATACATGTGGTCAGGACACAGACGTCACTCTTAGGATGTTTCTTAGATGTCAAATGTCAGCCCGACATGTCAGCAATCTGGAGGTGGGATGCCAAGGCCCACACTCCCCTCCAGTGGGGTGTATGAGATGGGCTGCTTGTATGCCCTTCATGGTGGCCTTGAGGACCCTTCCTGGGGGATGGGGACCCCTCTCAGGGAGAAGGATGGGGAGAGGGAGGGATGGGATAAAGGGGGAGGGACAGGGAGGGACCAAAAGGAAGAGAAGGGGAGATGGGGAAGGACAATTTGTACTCTCACATCTCTGTTTTTTTGTTTTCTCCTTCCCTTCTGATGACTCTTCATCCATGGCTATCTCTAGTTGGTTGTCTCTGCGTGGTTACACATCCAAGTAGCCTTCCTGGCCTTCTCCTAATTTGGTCTGTTCCCCCAAAACTGGTACTCGGGTACCCCTGCTCTGAGGCCATGGCAGCTGGTACCGCTTTATCTCGTGTTATGGGCAGCATGGTACTTTCCTCCTTGGTTCACGTTTAGACTATGTGCCCTTGTTGTGTTAGATAACCTGTCTGCCTTGAAGGCTGTAATCTCATGTTACGGTATGCCCCCCTCAATTCTCAGGCTATGCCCATCTGTTGGGCTTTTTGTGTTAGACAGGCTGTCTGCTTTCAGGGCTGTGAGAAACTGAGAGAGAGAGACCCAGGCTTCTTAGAAATCAATTAACTCCTGCTGCCATCTTGAACTGTTATAATGTATATATCTATACCTATAAGCCATTTCCCAAAAAACAAACCTTTAAATACATTTTCTATACCAACAGTTGTTTTAGACAACCTGTTTATCTCAAAGGCTGTGTGAAACTGTGTATATAAGACCCAGGCTTTTTAAAAATCAGTTAACCCCTGGGCCCACCATGAACCATTCTAATGCGCGTGCGCGCGCGCACACACACACACACACACACACACACACACACACACACACACACACACACTTATATAATAAATGGCTTAGTCCATCCATCCATCTGTCTGTAATGCTCTTAGACCACTCTGATTGGTTAGTGAAACAAGCAATCAGAGTGCAGAGCACCACCATGACAGTAGGGACAGAGCGGGGGAGGTGGGGTATGGGGTGCTGGCAGAGGTAGACAGAGGGGATGGTGGGGCAAGCTTCCCCCACACCCTTCTCCTGGGAGGTGGCGGCAGTGCGGGGTGATGAGTGGCAACGCTCTGTCCCTATCCCCTGCCATCATTCTTGATGGGCAATTCACACGTGTGTGTGCGTGTGCGTGTGCCAAGTCCCAAGAACCAAACCTTTAAATACCATTTTCTAAGCCAACAGACATGACCAATGAGTATATAATTATTTCAAATGATTTTACACTGGGACAGAAACCAAACTATGTTTTACTGCAGCAAAGGATTAACCATAAAACAGATATACAACATTATGATATAATAAAATTAAAAAAAAAATCTCCATATTGATACAGTGGAAAAAAAGGTGAAGTAACCCAAACATATTTTGTCCAATTTCATTGGGAGATTTAATCTGCTTTGCACAAAAGGGTACACAGTTGATAGATTAAACTATGTGAGCCAAATTTTAAAAACTTAATCCACAGTTAAGATCTTAAATCAGTGATCTTCTCTTCAGATATATTCACCATTTCTTGCTACCCTTATAATTCACTAATGAAAGAGGACAGGCTGTAACAGAAATTTGTTAAACTTGTGCCAATTAATTCTTACCACGAGTGCCAAAGATGAAATTTAAATTCATAGTGGGTTCATAGATAAAGAAGCAAAATAATAAAAGGTTCTCTAAAACCTGTTTTCCTTTTGAGGGTGGAGACAGAGACAAATGAAACAGTTTACATTATTAAAAAACCTATAGTTTAACCTTAAAATATGTATTATTTCTACATTATTCATATAGGATTTCTATTTTCTATGTTGAATTTTCATACCTCATCTCTTTAGATATGAGACATTAAAAAACAATGACTTAGTCCTTACTAAATAAAATGATTCCTGCCTCTGAAATATTCTTTGATGCATCCAAGGTCAGAACATTCTTTAGGATCTGCACTTACAACATACGCTATGAAAATCCTTTTAGGATTCGGTAAGAATTTTTTTTCTGAACAATGAGTGAGATTTGGAGCGGGGCAGGGTGTTTGTTTTGTTTGTTTGTTTGTATGTTTGTCCCCTTCTCAACTATTTTTAAAAAGTTATGTTGTCATAGCACTTATGAACCCCAGACAAGACCACATTGTGCTAGGCAGAATGCAAACTCAAGAATACAAAGGTTTCCTTCCCCAAGAAGCTGATAACCTGAATTGATAAAGGAAGCAAATATACAGAGTCTGGGAACTAGAATAAAACATTGCATATTTTAATATTTAATATGTGTAAACCAGTATTTTACAAATACTACAAAAAGCACAGATCAGTTTGTTTTGACTGGAAAGCTGCAAGAGTTTCTGCTGTTCTTGAGAGGGCTTCATGCATAGGTAAGTGATTTATCTAAATGTGTATTCAGCATCCAATTTAGTTGCACCCGCTGTTTAGGTGTGTAGTATACATTCATTCAGTCATGTATTGTGTTATGTAACTCATAGTTCCACTGGATGGTGGTTGCACACCAGGATGTTTTTCAGAGCAAAGTCATGTACCTTGACTTCTCATGCTCTGGGTGGTGCTGTTCTAGAGAGAAAATATATCTATTGAATTTTAATTTATCTTGAATTACTTAGCTTTAATTTAAACACTGTGAAAGTGTAAATATTTAACCTTAAATAAGTAAATTAATGAATATTAAAAGCTTATATCTTCCATGTTTCAGGGGTGCAGGTTGTAGCCATGTTGGTCTAAGGACATAGACAGACAAGGTTCTTTGGGTAAATCTGATATCTTTATTAGACCAATTCAAATAGTTGGAAAAATTCTTCTTAGCAAGGTTTTGGGCACAAATGCCCTTCATCAAGCTGAGAAACTGTCTGGAGATGATTTATGCTCTTTCTGGATGGAGTGGTAAAGCAGCCAAAGGCCAGTATGTATGAAAAAAACCCAGCCAGTGAAAATGCAAATTGAGGTGGTCAGTAGATGAGAGACAGTTCTGGGGTGGGGGAGGGGGGAAGGGGAAATGAATGTAGCTATAGTCAAAAGATGGGAAAGAGGAGGGTGGGGGGAAGGGAAGAATGAGAATAGCTGGTAAAAAATGGAGGGATTACCTGGGGAATCAGATGCTAGGCAGGTTATAATGTGTTATAAATCCAGTGTGTATATTTAGTCCATGATTTTTTATATCCAGTAGATTGATGAAGTGAAGTTCATAGGCTTATCTGTAAAAGATATTTTGTAAATTTCCTTTGAGGATTGGAACTGAGAGATTGGAGAGAGAATGGTTTTCTTGTGAGAAATGTGCCCCCCACAAGTAATTGGGTACTCTTGTCTTTGATAGATTTATGGTATGCATTCATTCTGGTGTGCAGTTGTTGTGTGGTTTCTTCTACATATTTTCCATCAGGGTATTTGGTGCACTGGAGGAGACATATTACATTTCTGGAGGTGCAGGTGTAAGATCCAGGAATGTTGATGGTTCTGTTTTTGGGTGTAGTAATTGTGGGGGTAGTGGAGATGTGTTGGCAGGTTTTACATTTCTTGTCCTGGCATGGTCTGAATCCATTCAGTATGTTTTGGGCCATAGCAAGTTTGCTTCTGGTGATAAGGTTAGCAAGTTTCGGTGCTTGTTTAAAGGATAGGATGGGTGGTTCTGGGAAGATCTCTTTGAGAATTGGGTCTCCTTCTAGTATGGGTTGCAATTGTTTGAGGATTTTCCATATAGGTTCTAGGGAGGGATGATATGTCACAACCAGTATTGTGTAGTTCATTGGGGGGTTTCTTTTGTATTGCAGCAATTCTTCACATGGTGTCTGGGTGGCTCTTTCAAAAGTGAAATCTATCTCCCTGAAGGAGTGTCCTTCTTGAGTGAACACCCTTTTGAGATTTGTGAGGTGGTTATCATGGGTATTCTCATTGCAAATTTGGTGGTCTCGGGGGGCTTGGCTGTATATTACAGCTTTCTTGGTGTGTTTAGGGTGATTGCTGGTTCTGTGCAGGTATGTATGTTGGTCTGTGGGTTTCTTGTATATGGTGGTCTGTATTGTACCATTCTGGATAGTAACCGTTGTCTCTAAAAAGTGAATTTTGGTATGGGGTGCTGGCAGAGAGAGTATTCCAGAGAGACCCCGATGGAGGGGTGTTGCATGTTGAATTTCTGATGGAAATCAATCAGAGATTACAGGTTTAAAGTCCAAATGATGAAGATGTCATCAGTATATCTTAAATATAGTAAGGGTTTGCTGGTGCAGTACTTGAGGAATTTTTCTTCCAGGTGGCTTATGAAAAGGTTGGCATATTGTGGGGCCATTTTGGTGCCCATGGCTGTGCTCATGGTTTGGAGAAAGTGTTGGTTATTAAGAGGGGATTTGTTTTGTGTGAGGATGAAGTGCATACGTTTGGTAATATCTTTTGAACTGTACTCTGCATTGCAATCTTGTTCTTTCAGATATGTAAGGCAGGCTTGAATGCCATCCTGGTGTGGGGTGCTGGTATACAGGCTGGTAACATCCATGGTGGCTAGAAGGGTGTTGCTCAGAAGGTGGTCTAGGTAAGTTGTCATAGAAAGTCTGTTATGTCTTGGACAAAACTTGCTCTTTGGATGACAAGTTTTAGGATTGATTAGAAGAAACATGGTATTTCCTCAGAGAAAGTTCCATGGTTGGATATGATAGGTCTGCCAGGGTTCCCTTTTTTATGGGTTTTAGGGAGGATCCAGAGGTGAATTCAGCAGATTTTAGGAAGTAGGAGATGGTCTGAGAGGCAGAAGCAGTGGGCCATTGTGCCATATAACAGCCTGAAGGCTTTTCAGATGCTAGAATTCATCAGACATCTATTCTGGCTTTCAGTAGTACAAACACCAGACAACTGCCCTTCTGTGGGACAATCATGCAATCCTAGGGCCCTGCAGACCAGAGGAGCAAGCAGATACAGCTGTGCCTGAGGGGCTGTCTGCTAACAATCATGTCCAGAGACACAGAAAGTGGCAGGGAGTTGTGCAGAGAGTATCATGGAATTTCTCCCAACCACATCAGGCATTAGCTGAGGAGACTCACTCAATTCTTAGGTAGAAACTACCTCATACCTATCAGTGAGCCAGCCCCAGTTCCTCTTCTTATTGTTCTATTTTCCTTTGGAGACTGTCTTTTTGTTTGATGTGTTTACAGCACCTGGCACAATGGAATCCCACCACATGGCTGGGGCTGCTGCATGGTCCTCCAGGATAAATACTGATCATATCTGAGCTTGACACTGGCATAAAAAGTCACAGCTTTCCTTCAGTTGAAATTTCTGTGACTTTGTTTGTTTGTTTTTCCACTTTCATGTTCCTCTTTCCACTCCTGCTGATATCTATGCAAATGTGTGCATCTTGGAAGAGCAGATATATGCATTAATGGTGTGTCAATGTATTTGGAAGCATGTGAATGGAGAATGAGTCTGTATGTATGCTTCTGACTTCCTGAGACACAGGCATCTCAGGAGTCATAAGTGAGGAAGATTGGATGTCTCATACTCCTCTCATTTCTCTGTCCTTGGAGCATTTAGACATAACACAGCATATTTCACTCCAGACCAGGGTGCAGAAACTCAAGTGTATAGCTTTAGGACTATCCAGGATCCCACTTCTGAAACCTACTAGCTCAAGTGGTTACTTGAATTTTCAAGTTGGCAAATTCCCAGGTGGTAACTGAGTACATTTCCAGCAAAACCAGCAGAACCTGTTTTATTTGTTTAACCTCACTCACACCCATTCCATAACAAGGATGCATGGACAAAAGAAATTACAGGCTTTGGAGCTAGACCTGGTGGACAAAAAGAGTTCTCAATGCACAGACCCTAACGTGATACATATTACAGAACCTGGTTCAACTACATCTGGTTCAGCTAACCTATGTCCATTCAGCTTTAGTTATCACACAATAATTGGACCCCTAAATGAGATATATAATCCCATGCACATGTATCATGTTACATGTTGTAATGCATTATCGGGTTGTAAACTGTAACAGCTATCATGGCCTTATGACTCATTGTCTATCTCCAGTAATGGTTACCTAAACATTTCATCATACTTAATCCTCCACTGATGTAGCATACTGCTTCATTTTCTGTATCATAAAGGATATTTCATGTGATTCTACATCTGGACAGCCATGGTCTTCTATAAATGTTGTAACTATTTGCATTTGACTTTTTAGTCTTTTGGCTTTCAGTTTGTTAAGAGCCACAGGACTGTGTTAATTGCCTGACCACACAGTATTCCAAACATTTTGCAATCTCCTGCTTGAAGTTTATCCAACAAATAGAATTAATTGCCAGTTGTGAAATATATTTTTCCAATGGATAATTCTACCACTTCTCCATTCTGCTTCTTTCTCAGTATACATACAGTTTATCGTTTATGGGAGCATTACTGTTAAGATTAGATTATTTGTCATTTTTTCTGTATATTGTATTTCAAGAAAATGTGAACAACAATATGGAAGTACAGAGAAAAAGCTTCCTGTTGGAGAACTGTTATTTTAAAGAAGAGAAAGCTTCTTCTTATGATATCTATATTCAAGGCAGATGTCTTTTTTAATACCTTCATAGACAAGCTAACTTGACCTAATTCTCAGAAGATTGCACTTTTTCCATGTATTTATCTTCATAATACTCTTAGAAAGTACTGTATCCAATTTACAGATTAGGAATTAAGGTACAGCAGTTGAAGCCCAGATCCTTAAATATATTTATGCACCATATTTACCTGAATACAAGACAACATAGAATTTAAGGTGATCTGCCAATAATGCTATTCCAGACATGAGAAATTTATAAATTTGTTTTAACTTTCCATGCCTAGCGTCTAGTTCTGGGAGGGTTCTCTTAAATGTACTTCCCTCCCTCCCTCCGCCCTCCCCCACAGGGAAAGCAGCAGCAAGGAAAACAGGGAGCCTGCCCTATGCTCCTTGTCCCCCCACCCTTCACTTGATCCCTATCTCTGCTCCTCATCACTTCTGTCCCAAGTTGTTTGTCCATGGTCACATGGGAAGTCTATCATGAAATTAGGAATTGCACCTCAGTTTCCAAAATCTTGTTCTTGAAAACTAGTAAATGGACAAACTTTCTTAAAAACCATGTGGGTGTATGTGCATTTATATGTATCTATATAAATATGTACACACATAAATATGTACACACATAAAATATAACTAGTTCATCTGTGGGATTGATGTTCCCATCATATATTATGAAACCATTATACAGTTGTTCAAATATATATATAAGTAAGTTTGTAATGTGCCACTCTGTCCTGCCTTCTGCCTGCCTCAGACTCACATGACTGACTACCTTCTCAAATAACGTATGAAAATAAAGTTTCAAGTAATTTTTTTTAATGAAACCAGTGGCAAACAATTCTATGAATAAGTTCATGCATGAATGTTCCTCTATTTAAATAATTAAGAAAATATCCATGTTCCTTAATTCGGAGTAGTAGAATTTGGCTGCATCTACACGAGATGCTGACTGTTCAGTAGCCTGAGACTACTGTGCAATAGTGTTACATGGCAACATCAGTGATGTGACACTACTGAATAGTAGTCTCAGGCTTCTGCACAGTCAGAATCATATGTAGACTCAGTCTTTTGTGCACAAATACTGAAGTTCTTGCTCAGGCCTTCCTTAATCATACAAACATTTAAATGATGTGACATCCCATAAGCAGATGTTCTTCCTACTTAATTAAGCGTGTGTGAAAAATGAATCCATGAAACTCAGAGTGCTGCAAACTTGTATATGCATCTCCATCTTAGATTTGTAAAACCTCTCATTTTGTTAATGAAAAGTAACTGAAGAATATGATTTTCCACAATTTTCTTTCCAGATATTTTTTTTTCTGATCAAAACTGCCCATAAAGAGGCTTGATTGCTATCCCACTTAAGTTGGATGTTTGTGGACAACTGAAACCAAATGAACTTCCAGGGTGCTAATGTAAGTAAACTAAAATGGAGTAGTTGAAAAAAATTGTAAGTATAAAATGTAAATAAGTGCATCAGAAAATCTGACTCTAACGTTCATTTGGTTGAAACCTGTTGATAATATACACTATTTGGATCCCAAATGCTGGCTATTATAAAGGGGTTTTGTCAAATCCAATATTAAATAAAGAACCAGACAGCCACAAGCTATTTTTATGCACTTTTAATTGTTGAAGCATACCTAAATATGTATGAGAGATGAGTGATTTTAGTCTAGGTAATGAAGTAGATACTGTATTAATAAAGACTTATCACAAGGTCACAAATTTGTATGGCTGTATAATACAAAGGGTTTGTGTTATAGATTATATTTCATAAGCCTCTTTTTATCCTTTCTATTGATGCTAATTTGTGCTTAATTCTTATTTTGAATGGTATTTCTGAGTTCTTGCCTTCTGCCTCAGTCCCATCCCCTGCTCTTTTTAAATTCATCTTAAACAGTCAACTGCTAAAGCCTATAGCAGACCTTCCACCTAACTTAGTGATGATTATCGTTTGATATAAGATTGTGGTGGGCATTTCTGAGCATCATATGGAAGGGTGGAGTTTTATGCATTGTCAAATAAATCACTAACTACTTAAACATGTTTTTGATCAGGTATGATCTTCCCATTCTTCCAGCTTGCCTTATGTGAGATATATATACCTTTAAGCACATTGACATTTGAAAATGGGATGATTGTTTCAAAATGAATCCATTTCAGAATTTATTGAAAGAGGCTCTTAGAGGGCACATTACCCTCTAAACATGGCCATTTGTCCCCAGAGGAACACCAGCTACAAGCACCAAACTAATCGGCTGTCAAGCCAACTGGGTTCACTATATAAGCACTATATAGGCCCTTCATTTGCACTGTGGCACTCAGGATCTTGTTACACAGTAATTTTGGGTGGTTCCTGGGGCTCTTAACCCCTGAACTGTCTGCACATTAATACTTTAAAGTAGTTTTAAGCACTTGTTAGGTAACCCAATGTTACGCCACTACAGGGCAGGATTATCTCTGATCTGCACTACCCAGCTCCTGTTCGATTAAGGTGTGGCCACTTCCCATAGACGTGCCACCCAAACTGAAGTCCTCTGATATCCCAGCATCTCTCACATCCCCACCCATGGACCAGGGATAGAAGTCTGTCCTGGCTCACCCAGGGCCAGATTAACTCCTTAGTGGGCCATAGGCAAACAAACTCATGGCCCCCTACAATTTTTCACTCAATAATTATATGTAAAATGAGCACAACATGGGCAAACAAGTTGCGCCCCTTCTTCTCTTACAGCCTTATGCATTTTGCTTATGCATTAATCTGGCCCTGGGCTGACCAGCCCTGTAAAAGCAACTCATAGCTACAGCTCCTAGTCCTGCTCCTGCTCATCAGGCCTCTAGTGTCAAGTCAAAGCTGTGCAGGTGGGGGGAAGTCTGTGAAGGTTTCTAAGCCAAGGGCATAACTGCTCCAAACTCCAAACTAATACTAGAGTCATCATGGTGGAACTGAGTCATCATGGTGAAAGTCATCATGGTGGAGAGTGACCAGTGGCATCCTTCAGGGTTCAGTACTCAGACCAGTGCTTTTCAACATGTTCATCAATTTTTTGGATTTGGCTATTAAAAGTGAACTGGCCAAGTTCACTGATGAGACCAAACTATGGGGGAGCATGGTCATGCTCACATACAGGCTGGTAATACAGGCCAACCTGGACAGGCTTACAAGGTGGGTATATCTCAACTTGATTTTGTTTAATATGGAGAAATGTAAGGTGCTCCATCTGGGAAGAAATAATCCACAACATACTTACAGGCTCGGCAGTGCTACACTTGCCAGCACCACAGCTGAACAAGACCTGGGTGTCATGATGGACAACAAAATGAACATGAGCCATCAATGCAATGTTGTAGCTGGCAGAGCTAATCAAACATGGGCATGCATCCACCAAGGCGTCTCAAGCAAAACTAAGGATGTTACCTTCCCACTCTACTCAGCCTTGGTGAGACCGCAGGTAGAGTATTGTATCCAGTTCTGGGTACCACACTTTAGGAAGGATGTGGAGAAGCTCAAGAGAGGCCAAAGGAGGGCCACACGCATGATTAGAAGCCTGGAGACCAGGTCATATGAGGAGAGGCTGAAAGACTTGGGACTGTTCAGCCCAGAGAAGAGAATACTCGGAGGGGACTTGGTGGCAGCCTATAAGTATATCGGGGCATACATCAGGGCCTGGGGGAGTCTTTATTCACCAAGGCCCCCCAGGGGAGGACAAGGAACAATGGATACAAACTGACTGAAAATCGCTTTAGGAGTCAAGTGCCCAGGGTTTGGAACAGGCTCCTCCCAGAAGTGGTACAGTCACCCACCCTACTGATCTTCAAAAAGCGTCTTGGCAGCCATCTCGTTGGGGTCATCTGATCCCAGCAGTCTTTCTGCCCAAGTGCAGAGGGGCTGGACACGATGTTCTGTAAAGTCCCTTCCAGCCCCTAACATCTATGAAAATAATACCAATCAACACTGTTGCAGCTCACAGTGCAAGATGTAACAAGGCCCTCAATGTCTCACTATGTAGCAGCTCATCCCTATTCCAGCCCTGGATCCCAGTAGCACTTTTTTTCTTGCCTGTCTGGTTGTACATCCTTGGCTACTGACCTTTAGACTGACCTGAAGTATGAACATGGATATAATTTGAGATTAGAGGTGTGACACTGATTACCTAGCTTTGACCCCTTCGGCATAGCCTTCACTGTAGATCTGGATTCCCTCACAGGCTTAGGTACTTGGCTAACCTGAACCTTCACTATGCTGCTTACACCCCATGCTTACAGTGGTAGGCCTAACTGCGAGGTGGTTTTAAAAGTTTTGATGATAAAGTATCTCTTGGTTAACAGGATGCTGTTTACTGAAATGCTTTTTTATCTCCACTTTTGAATGTTATAGGGCCATAAATAGGAAGACAATATCCCTTTGCAGTTTCATTTTTTTTTTCTGTTAAAAGCAATTTAAAATGTGTCCGTAGGTCAGTAGTTAACTTGCATTTTATTGTCTCCACATAAATGATAAATATAGTGCTTAAAACATTATGGACTGCTTAAAGTTTTGAGGCTTTCTCAGATAATAGCTGCTTCTCTGCTTCCCCATTCACTCTCTAATACAGCAGTGCAATAATGTGTCCTATTTGGCTAACTTCCCTTCTCCTGCTATTCAAGAATTTCTTTTCCTTGGCTATTATGGTTTCCCATAACAGTTGAAGTTCTGAACAATGAAAGCATCTGGCAGTGAAGAGAGTGGGGGAGGCTTGGGAACCCTGAGGGAATATTTTTTTGTATGTGCTAGGCCCTGACTAAGGGATTTAGGGAACCATGAGTGAGACTGAGCTGAGAAATGGGCTTGATAGAAAACTCATTTTAAATCTGTTTTCTATCAGCACTATAAATATTTGTGTACTTGCTTCCTCTAACACAAGCAAGCAAACAAAAAGCACATAAATTAATCAAGCTTATTTATTTTCTTGGCTAGAGAGGAAGTAAGGGTGCTAGTTTAATTTTATTTTTAATTACTTGTGAGGAACTGGTATCACAGTGGAAGTGGCCTTTAATTACCTAAAATGTTCTCTCTTTTCATGGCATTACAGAAATTAAGTCTGTCTTGATGTTTCCCTGGAAGTCTTAAGTAGTTTCATGTTTATGTTGACCTTTTATTCTGTCTGTTAAACTCACTATATTTCATTTAAACTCTTCCAATCTCCTTTTTTCTGGATCTGTGCTCATATCAATCCCCCCTGCCCTTCCCCCTGAGAGAGTTTTTCACAGGTACTAAAGAATTTTGTTTAAAACATAATTATACTATAATCAGACACTGCAAAATTCTTTTAAATTCTATTCAGTATATGATTTTAATCAACTTTAATGACCCCTGTCTATAACTTTCTTTAAATGCTGAGACAGTATGATTGTGATTATTTGCAAAGAATATGACTAATTCGAACCAAAGATCAGGTGAACTTGAAATAGTTCACTCTACCATGGTCTCAGAAGCTAAGCTCTGGCTAGTACTTGGATAGAAGACCTCTTGGGAAACCTGGGTTTTTTAGGTTCCAAGGAATGATGGTTGAACATCCAGCAAATATTAGATCCATGGAGACTGAATCGGTGGTAGGACTTCATTTGGCTTCATCTCCGCTAAGGAATGAAAAAAAACAAACCCAAATTCACTCTCAAGTGTTTGAAACTTACAAGTGAGGCCTCAATGAGTAGTTTGAAAATGAGCTTTGGTAGGGTCTGTTCTATTTTAAGTAATAAATATTGGGATTATTTTGTCTTTTGAGTTGCAGATTGTATCTGTGGTGTTCTCAAGCTTTTCTTGGTAAGTATGGGGTTAGGAATACATTTTGTGCTGAAATGAAGCCTGGAATTCCACATGAACTTGAATTAAGGTATTTTTTTTCAAGAGAAACATCAAATATCATACGTCAATAAGGCTAAGTGAGTAGGAAACCCTGTGTGAATTGAGGGGTTAGGAAAGTTGATGAGTTGGCCACATAGGATGGGCTAACTAGTCTTTTGTTTGTGCATGTAGGGCTGAATTGATCCATTTACCTCAGGTGCACATCTGTCTCTCTATCTGTTCTTTGCCCATATCCAGATCCATGTCTAATTGATTTATGGATTTAGATTATAACTCTTTGGGGCATGGAGTTTCTTTTTAGTACAATCTTCTCTGGTGCCTACCATTCTCTGTTTTTGTATTTGCAATACAAACAAATAGTAAGAAACAGGTTCAAGTGGTAGCAAGGAGGAGTTCTAATCTCTGCCATAATGTAGACCATAGATAGCCCATGGGCTACATGTAGCCTGCAAGGGGTTAATTTGTGGGCACCAGGCTCTCACCTGGCTGCTGCTGTCTGAATAAGTCTGGTTTAAGAAGAAGTTGAGATCTCTGTGCTCTCCATCCTTCCTTCTCTTTCCTCTTCCTACCCCTGCCCTAGAGGGTGGGTGGGCCAGCACTGTTCAACACAACACAGCCTACAGTGCAGCGAGGGAGCCTGTAGCCAGGGAGTTCAAGGTCAGGCAAGCACATGTGCATGGTACAGCAGTGGTAGGCTTTGTGGTAGTCCCAGGCAACATATGGCCCCAGGGACTCTCAAACTGCATTGGTGCAGCCTGCACAGCTCATGGCCCTGGGCCTCTTAGAAGTTGGATAGCCCTGATATAGTCCAGAATAACAGTGCAAGCAGAAGGGATTAATTTCTTACTCCCTGAATTACTCTGGCAATATACTCCAAGCTCAGAAAGGGGGTAATAGAAAAAGCTAAGAGAATTGATTCTATGGCTGTTTATGACTTGGTTTATCTGAAGACTGACAACCAGCATGTTAGCATGAGGGATGCACACTTCATAAATATTAATAAGGGCAAAAAGTTCCCAATTGCAGCCAGTGTCATTGCTGCTGCTGCTGCTGCTGAAATAGATATTTGTCTTCTGGGACCTGAACCAAACCCAGCAATCCAGACAGGTAAAAAAGGCATGTCTCTTTCCTGTGCTATATGCTTCCCACATCCCTGCCATGACTAGTTTCCAAAGTGACCATCCTAATCTACTGAAGCAGTATTAGTATTTTTATAGCAGTGGTGGATGCAATATATGGATCAGTAAAATTATCCCTCTTTGTGTTAGTGATTCATTTATTTCCTTTTTAATGCCAGATAAGTAAGCAATTGAGCAATACCTGGCTAACTCTGAGCCATAGTGTGGGGAAGGCATTGCATGCCCCAAATGAAATATCATAGCCTTATGGTAAATAGTGAAATGAAAGAAACTCCTACAGCCGGAACAGAATAATTAGATCAATGTATTGAATCAGCATGTTCCCGACTGAACAACGTTTCCAAGTGTTCCAGCATTTGTACTGGCCAGCTGATCTTTGTATTAATGAAAAGTGACTTTAATCCAGGGGAGAATGTTATGCCTTTATGTAATTTGCAAATAATGCAAACCTGTATTTAGCAGCACACCAAAGAGCAAGTAAAGTCTATTTTTGGATCTCTCACAGCACTGAGCAGTTCTGCCAAGCCATCTGTGGTTTGTGCATTGGGATTTCAAAACTCAGCTGTGCTGATGGGGATAGCTTTCTCCTCTACTGACCATCTGTCACAGGTGCTGGAATCAGTATTAATTCTATAGATTAAAACTTCAGTTGGACTGTCATGCTGGTCTATTACTAGGCTTTTGGGGCCTTGTGTCTTTGAATGCCACTATATCTAGTTAAGCCAGCTCTTTGTTTGTGACACTAGGAAATGAGTTCCTGGAACTCCGTTGTGTTCCTGAAAAAGAGAAGGAAAATGTTCCATTAGGTTCTCATTGATTTACAAAGCAGAAATGTTTGCAGAAGTCTTGAACAGCTTGTTTGTTCAGTTCAGCAGTAAAGAGAGCCTGGTGAAGATTAGTTCCACTCATGCCTACATGTGTCATGACAGTAAATACTGCTTATTGAAAAAGAGTTCACAACAGATAAGGCAAATAGAGCAACATCTAAAAACAACTGTTTACAGAACATTTTTTTAAAGCACATAAATAGCAAAGGATCTCATTTGTGTTTATATTATTGGCACTAAAGAGAATGGAGTTATGCAAATACGTTTGAAATTCTCCTAAGTGTTATTGCTTATCATTGTACAAGTGCTTCCTATTTTAACAAGCTGTCTCTTTAAAACAAGAACTAAGGACCAGATTTTCAAAAGTACTAACCATTAGAGCTGACTGGAGGCATGATGCTTCTGAGTTTCCAGAGTTTTTTTTTATTCCATATTGGAATGATGGAACTAAAAACTACTGAAAATAAAAAGGTTCAAACTCTTTAAAGTAAAGGTAGGGATTGGGAGATCTTATCACACCTACACAGATTTGGATTTCTGAATGGTATTATTTCAGATAATTTCTCTCAGCCCTCCTGACACTTCAGAGAAAGCAGCTGGAATTTATTCTAGGGATTATTGTTGTTGTCATTATTATTATTATTATGCTACATTTAAACTTGTTAAAAGAAAATACAATGTGCCACCACTTAGCCATTGAGCCAAATGCAGCCCAAGACATATAATTTGTATACAAGGTGTATGTGTGAATTTTATCTAGA
>NW_005842069.1:513420-515942 GCF_000455745.1 Alligator sinensis | reverse complement strand
ATATATAAGACCTTTCCAAAATGTTCCTTATTGCAAAAGCAAAGCATGTTTGTTAAACACTTCTCTAAGTTTTATGGCACAAATGAAGATGCATAAAATAATAACTATTTTCTATTTGAAGTTCAATGGTTTTAATTACATATATACTTACCAGTGGGTTAATCTATGGGCCTTGTTGCAAGGCAATTTTG
Organism: Alligator sinensis; assembly: GCF_000455745.1. Classification (NCBI taxonomy): domain Eukaryota; kingdom Metazoa; phylum Chordata; order Crocodylia; family Alligatoridae; genus Alligator; species Alligator sinensis. The sequence goes on along the minus strand of NW_005842069.1, from coordinate 515,751 downwards.
GATAGCTCCTGGAGCTCACAATACCTGGACTATCTGCACATTAACACCTGAAAGCATTTTAAGCACTCATTAAAAGTGTCAAAGTTATGCCATTCCAGGGTAAGATTATCTGTGATCCCTGTTACCCAGATCATGTTACACTAAGGTGTAGCGACTCTAGACTACACCTTAATAGTTTCATAGTTTCTAGGGTCGGAAGGGACCTGGGCAGATCATCTAGTCCGACCGTGTAAGTATCCCACTAGCGCCCCTCTGCCCCCCTCCCACTTTGCCTCCTACCACCATTTAGTTATAGCTGCAGGCACTGTCTGTTCCAGGAAAGCAGAAAGGAAAGGGTTAACCTGCCTGGCTGTTGCTCCTGCTGCTATCTTTGTGGGCTCAGCCTAGAGAAGAGCAGCAGCCCAGCAGTGGTGGTGGTGGCTTTGCAGGAAGGTAACCCTTCCCTACGTTCTCCCCTGGGATAAAAAGCATGGACAGCCAAAAGTAAGGGGTGGGGAGGACTGGGAGCAAGACTGGAATGGGGGTGGGGGGTGGGATTTTAAGCTTTCAGTCCTCCAGGTCCCTACTGACATGAAGTGTCACTGCTCCAAACCTGAGCTAGCACTGACACCAGTCAACATTTATGCAGCTCACAGTGTAAGGTTTAACAAATATTAGAGTCCAATATCCTTCAGTGGAAGCGGTGTTAACTCTTCTCATCCTTGAAACCCATCATTATGGTCACCTCGACCTATTGAGAACACAGTATTGTGGGGGCCGAGGGGGGATTGAGGATCAGGAGTCCTCGGGAACGCTAGCTGGGGTTGCGGCTGTGATCCCGCGACGGGCAGATGGGTACTCTCTATCACCGGAGCGGAATTAGGCACAAACGAGACACGTATCAATTGGAAAAACAGAGGTAGTTTTACTTACACTGTAGAGTCGTATACAGCACAGGCAATCGTAGTTGCAACAATTCTACTCTCTAATCGGTAATCGAGGAGCTCTTGTAAACCGGGTAGCTTGGGTCTAACTCAGGCATGCAACACGGAGGATACGTCGCAAGGCTTCGCCGACGGGGAGTCGTTGGCAGGTGATCAAGCTGCCGGAGTTCCACTCCAGGGGGAATCGCTGAGTTCTCCAACTAGGGCGGAAATGCCCCTAACCTTTTATACAGCTAGCGAGCCAATTGCCAGCCGCCACGTGGGAATAATTTAACATCGGCCAATTGTATTATGCAAATCTGCATTTCCTCGGCGGGAACTCTATCCACGCTGGAACTCTTCACCATGCCAAGACTTCCCCTGCCTTACCGTGCCTTGTACTGGAAAGTTCCACTGTGTCAAGGCACTAATCCAAATCAGCTCTGACATGCCCCCTTGCCGAAGACACAGTTGGGACTTGAAGTACGTGCACGCCATCCAAGTTATCGCTCCTTTTTAAAGATAACTGACTATGTACAAAAGTATACAACGACAGTAGTTCGTCCTCTATGGATCGAACCAAATAATAACCAACACACATACACACACACATCAATATATTGGTCACAAAAAGTTCAATGATGAGGAGTTCAATAGGTGTCATGGCGGAGTCACACGTCAGACGACCTCTGCGTCTCTCTTCCTCTCTCTGGATCCGCTTCTGACACGTATCTTGAACCTCGGGTAAACCTGTACAAAAAGGAATTCTTAGACACTGTTAATTAACTTATATAACACTATCCCTTTGGAGAGGTAATCAGATCTCTTCTCTTGGTTCCCCACTCTCCTTCAAGCATGTGACACAGGTGCTTGAACTCGACTCAGCTCCGGATAGCTCTTGTATGCCCCCAGATGCACCGCCACGAATGACGATCCACACACGGACACTGCGTTGTCTTGTCCTAACACGATGAGGACGTTCCGGGGTTGCCTTCTAGATCCTTCAGACACTGGAAACCCAATTCATGGGCCAACTGCCATTTACCCTTGTCTCCCAGGATCCACAGCTGTCGCTTCGTGAGTCTGGAGTGGTGCAACAGGAAACCAAACATAATCCTCTCCTCTTTCGTCCTCTGCGGTGGTTGCCACACTCGCTCTGGGTCATTTGAAGTCCCTGTGTCTGACTTCACTAGCGCTTGGACTCACGGAAGCTGTCGCAGAAGGCTGCAGGCTGGTTGGCCGGCTAACGGGTTGAGGAGGGCTCGAAGGACGGTGGACCAACACACATCGTTCCTCCCTCCATACACCTCAACACAAGCCTCTATGCTGTCAAAAGTTACTGGAACAGTTCCAGGGTTTCGCAGGTGGCGATGCGGCCACGGGCTCCGCTGCTGGGTCGGTGTCAGTCCCAGTGCGTGCTCCCCGGGGC
>NW_005842069.1:512941-513409 GCF_000455745.1 Alligator sinensis | reverse complement strand
CCGCCAGTAGGATCTGCTCTGCACTGATCCTCGCCGGATGACCCTCATGCCAGACATTGGGCTTGTGATCCACTTGACATGCGACAAGTGCTAGGAGCAGAACAGGCCAGTGAATGTGTCGCAGGGCACCTCAGTGCCTTGCTCCTAAGGAATGAAAACTGCCAGGGAGAGAGAACCCTGGCAGAACATAACGAGCACAGCTGCGGGTTGCTGGAGCAACTAATGGGAGTCAGCTGGCCAGAAGGGGGCAGGGCCTGGCCCTTATAAAGCCCAGGGCTGAGGCCAGGCTAGCAGTTCCCTGCCAGCAGCCAGAGAGGCAGGAGCTCCTGGAGGAGAGCTGCGAGAAGTAACCACAGGTACTGCGTGAGACTCAGCTCCAAGATGTCAGAGCAGGGTGGTTGTAGCCAGGCGGCTTATAGTTATGTTGCAGCCTAGGGGCTTGTGTTTTGTTCTGTTTATTAAACTGGG